>NC_063348.1:30362911-30416503 GCF_021869965.1 Rhincodon typus | reverse complement strand
TCTCTCACACATACGACATTCACACACTCTCTCTCTCTCACACACACGACATACACACACACACACACACTCTCTCTCCCTCACATACGCACTCTCTCCCCCCTCTCACACACACACACTCTCTCTCCCTCACATATACACTTCCCCCCCCTCACACACACACACACAAACACACACGTGTATGCTCACACTCTCTCTCCCCACCCCCCAACACACTTTTTCTCTTTCTCTCCCCATTGCCCACACACAGACACACACGCGCACACACACACACACACTCTCTCTCTCCCTCACATGCACACTCTCTCCCCACTCCACACACACACTCACACACACACACACACACACACTCTCCCTCACATACACTCTCCCCCCTCTCTCGCACACACACACACACACACGCGCGCGAGAATCTATGGGGTGAACTTGTATTTGCAGACACACTCTATTTTGTTCAAAAAGTACACAAATTATAGACAGTCAATCAATGTGGTGATTTATAAATTCCTATTTTAGAAATAAAATCAGTCTGGCTCCAAACCAAAACACAAACAGATTCTAAACAAGGCCTCACACCTAACATGCATTGTCTGACCTAAACTGTCACCTCTTCTTTACACTGATAAAACCTTTAGTTCTCACAGGACAGTGACTTGAAAGGAATTCAGGGATTTACATTTACCTATTAATCAATTTAAACCTTCTAACTGATTAAAGATTTAACAGCATCTTAGGTTTGTTTAATACATCCTCATCAGTGGTGTGACCTTTGATCATTTACCTATGAATTCTGTGTTTGATATGCCTCTCTCATGAATACCTGAAGAAGGAGTGAGGCTCCGAAAGCTTGTGTTTTCAAATAAACCTGTTGGACTCTAACCTGGCGTTGTGTGATTTCTAACCTTGCCATATGCCTGTGTTGAGCTTTAAAAGTAATAACTGACTTCTGGGGAACAGTATCATCCATTGACTGGAACAGAAAGAGTTGCACTGGTAGGCAAGTACATAAGAAGCATTGAGTCCTATGACATCATGACTGGCAGCGGATTCTGGAACTCCAATTGCTTTCACCGTCAGATCTCAGCTGTAACAAAATAAATTCAGTGTCAAGCCATCACCTTGCATTATTTTCTCTTCTTCACTCAAATGTTGAGAGTAATTTTGTGCCAGCAGATCAACACTTCATTTTTAGTGTCTCGATAATGGAGCAACATATTACGGAGACTACAAGAGCAGAAAGGTGGCTTGCCAGGTCACTTAATTAGGCAGGATGCAAAATTCAAATTTCATGACAGAGGTTTGAAATGCAGAGATATTGTCAGCAGAATATTTGCAGCCGAGCAGCATTACATGAGCCTATGGTAACTTCATCCATGTTATGGTTTCTTTGTGAAACAGCACTGGCAGTATGATGAGGTTTGATTGTAATAATATGTAGATTGATGCATACTGACAGACCAATAATTGCTGGTGTGGTGCTTTCAGCAACGTACAAGCTTGTAGGTGTCCATCCCAAGGAGCTTTATTGACATTTAAGATGGATCCGGGATGTCATACCATTTGTAAGCAGTTAGCTTACTATGTGTGGCTCACACTCCCCTGTGACAGCTTCCTAAGTTCATCCCAGATGAGATGTGTAGAAATTTTAAGATGCAAAGATGTGGAAATATTTGCACTTGCAGTGCTGACAATTTTGGTGTGTGAAGCATGCTGCCCATTCCTTTTTGGGTATACAATTAGGATGGTGAAAAAGACTTCAGCTTTTCTGAAGGTGCTCATGTAGTGTCTCAAATTAGTCAAGTCCAATCTGGCGAAGGTCTAGCTGTATTGTTGCAGATGCTTGTTGGATTTCATTGATATGCGTGGTTGCCATGGATGAAACTTTGGACATGTCCTTGGGATTGTTCCTTCATAAGTTGCTACAGAGCATTTTGCCACATTTTGGGTTTCTCTGGGTAATTAGACTTCTTGGATATTTTAGCCCAATGTCCTCTTGTAAGACACAGCTCACAAATTTTATGTAAAGGCAAAATACCCTGGATGTTGGAAATCTGCAACAAATAGAGAATGCTCAAGAAATTTAGTTGGTCTCTCAACATTTATAGAGAGAGAAATGATTGGAGAGTTAATGATTCGATTTTGGTATGACAATTCTTCAGAAATCCTGGCTGCATCTTTTCCTTCTTTGACACCTTCATGACTCTGTCATTGAGTGAGCAGGACACCTTCAGAATTAGAGGTTCAGAACGCCAGTGCTTGTCCAGGTCCAAAATGGGCTTTTAAAAATGGCATGGGTGCGAGGGATGCCACTGTTTCAGCAGATATCCCAAGTGGTAAGTTGTTGTGGGAATGGCGCATGGAAAGCTGGCGCAGAAATCAAAGTGAGAGAGCCATAAAGGTGTGGTAGGAAAACACAGAAAATAGGGGCAGTAGTAGGGCATTCAGTGCTTCGGGCCTGCTGTGACATTCATTATGATCATGGCTCATAATCCAACTCAGTACCCTACTTCCTCTTTCTGTCCATACCCTTCAAATTAATTAAATGATCAATGTCATTAATGAATCATGTTTGCTAAGATACAGCATGAGAACCCATTGGGCTTTAAAGTGAAAAATCTTAAGACAATTCAGATTTAGCCAACAAGGCATAGAGTCAGCCTTTTTTTTCTGCATGCATACTGCTGGCACTTCATATTTTAATTATGATTGCATGAAAACAGCAAAAAAAGTGGAATTGATGCACAGTTCCAGTCATGACATTAGGCTTGGCACACCTTTGACCAAATCCAGTCCGTGATTTTGCAAGTAAGAACATGGAATGGAAAGAGCAAATTCCATTTATCGCATGCCCTTTTGACCTCTGAACGTCCAAAAGCCCTCCAGAACCAATTATGTACTTGAATTGTAGTCATCGTTGCAATGTAGGGATAATTTAAATATTACAAATGTACTGACTGATATGGTGGCAAGTTATCCAAATACATCATAAATAACCAGGGAAGACAACAAACTAAATTTTGCTTAATCAATTGGTTGAAGAGAATTGTGAGAAGACCCTAGCAAGTTTTCAGACTGCCTCTAAGTGGTATAATAAAAGAACTCCTGTCAGCTATTAAAAGGGATGATCTCAAAGCTTCAATTTATTGATTCTCATTTAGCAACAGCTTTACATGACGACAAGAGTATTCATCTTCAATAAACAGTGTTTGATTTACTCAGCATAAAATTCAACCACTGAATAATAAAAGAAACTTTCATACAGCACTTAGAAAATTCTTCAAATGGCTTCAAGCACAATAAATTACTTTGAAGCTCTGTGACTGTTGTTGTGTTACAAGGTTGCCACTTAACGAAGCAGATAAAATAACTGCATGGTAAATAATGAAATGAATGATACAGTGATTGTAGCAAACTCAGCCAGGTGGACCTCATAGAATATGAGTTCCCTGATTGGGGCTGTTAATCTGGTCCAATCAGGGAGTCCTGGCTGACAGATAAGAACAAGAGTGTCAGACATCCTGTTCACTCTGTGACCTGGTTCTGAGGGAACTGCATCAGTGTCTAGCACTCTTCATGTGTAAATAAAGGGTGACTTGGTGACGGGACATCAGCCATTTGGAGTTGTTTCACATGATCAGTTGAAGAGAAAATTCTGGTCAAGTAAACAAGAATTTCTTTCTTTTTAAATCATGCAATGGGGTCCTAGCATCCATTTCAACCTACCTCTCATCCAAATGATGGCACATTTAAGAATGGATTGCTGTCATTACCATATTTCACACATAAATGCTAGACTGGGCAAGATGCCATGCCCCTCACTTTGGACATGAACTCTCAACTTTCCAATCTGTGACTACTACCAATTTGTTGGTTCAAGCACCGTGATAGAATTAACAGCCTGGATCTTTACATTGGCTGTTAAACTTTGCAGAGCAATACAACTTGTGTTCACTACAAAGGTATGTTCCTGACACTAAAATGAAGCCTGAGTGTCATTTATTTCAATGTTCTCCAACACAGACAATCCCAGCTCCTTTCATAGAGATTTCCTGGAAAAGTCAATGAACCATGCATAAATAAAATGTACTATACCTCAAAAGCAAATTACCTTTGAGTTGGTTGCATAAATTGAAAAAATAAATTCATATTTTAATGCTAAAAAAATTACACAGAAAAGGTGCTTGATTGTTTCTGAAGTACTTCCAGAAGTTCTAAGGTCATGAACGACATTGTACAAATGCAAGTCTGTCAGTTCCTTCACAATCACATTCCTATCACTCTATTCACAATGAAACATTAAGATCAATGACCATACTTTTACTCCTGAGGCAGGAAAGGCAATTGTTCTTTGCCCAGAGCAGGGATAGGGTGGATGCATGTGTGCAACTGGGAGTAGAATCCTCTACCCTGGAGTCAGATTGAAAAATGGTCACAGGCTGCCAAGTGCTAAGGTGGTTTGTCAAAAAGGCTTGCCTTGATTCTCTGGGCTTTGTTTCAGTGTTTCCTTAAATTTTAAGCTCTCTGGCCCTTACCTCCTCACAACCAATCTCCTCACAGCTATTCCCATGCTGTAACCATGCCATCATACCAACTCATTCCCCAACCTCACTCATGACCATTTATAGCCCAAGTGCCAACTTATGTTCCCAGCCACCTTATTGTCCATTATAGTGCCTTGTCAACTTCTCAGCCCAGTCACAATCCTTTATGCTGATACCCTCCATGGCAATACACCCAGTAACTATATTGGGCATATCTCAGGAGCCATGTTGAAATTAAATGATTTTAAAAATCTAATTTTCTAGTATAACTTCTATTATAGTAAAAATAGATTCATTCATAAAATACTATTTTAAAAATCCCAAGTATTTAGTCCCTGGTAAACAAAAAAGACTTGTACTTGTAAACCCACATCAAAAACAGTTGTTGCTTTAATAGCCTCTTCGAACTGTCAATTAAACAGAGCTTAGGACACCCTAATGGGATATTTATAAGATGTGGGAACAAACCAACATTATTTTTTAATTCTTGTATGGGATGTGGACATCACTGGCAAGGATGGCATTTGTTGCTCATCCTTAATTGCCCTTGAATTATCTCAGTCAATTCAGAGGGCAGTTAAAGGTCAATCACATTCTGTGTATCTGAAGTCACATGTAGCCCAAACTGGTTAAGGATGGCAGATTTAATTTCCTAAAGGCCATTAGTAAACCAGATTTTTTAAAAATGACAATCAACACTAGTTACATGGTCACAATTAGACTCACCGTTTAATTTCAGATATTTTTAATTCAAATTCATTGCCTGCCATGGAAGGAGTCGAGCCCACGTTCCTAATGCATTAGCACTGGGGCTATAAATGGTCATGAGTGAGGTTGGGGAATGAGTTGGTATGAGTTGGACACCAGTCCAATGACACTAAATCACTTCCTCCACTAATTATGACATAATAATAACTAAAGTACTATCAACAGACATGTACTATAACAATCAGACCAGATTTTCTTCTACCTTCATTGACACAGGCAGCCTGTTTTAAAAATCAGAACTTAATTTGGCTGGTATTTTAATAACATCACAACTTGAATTTTTTTAAACAATGACACAGGCAGGCTGTTCTATTTTTTAAAGAGCTCGGAGTTTAAATAACTTAAAAACCTTGACAGTTCTACAGATTTTATCAACTCTTTAGAAGTGTTTACACATACTCTAAATGTTTATAACTTCTACACAAGGATTAATGCCTTTGCTACAATACAAATAGGTCCATTTAAAATCAACATTGAGTTAGGTCTCAGTACTGTCACCAAGAACAGTTGGGATCCCAGAATAAATTACCCACACCACATAATATGGTTCAGTGCTGCTTAAACACTGACCTATTAGTACGTCTCTCAATTCCTACGATTGGTACATCACTCACCTGAAAGCCCAACACTAACCTCAATGGTACATGGATTTATGAAACTGGTAAAGACTGATCAATTTTATAGGCTGTTTACCCTGTTAAATTTTAAGAAGTCACCCACAGGAATGTTCAACAGCAGATATGAACATATGTACCTTGCATCCAAAACTCTGTGGTACAAATGACTCAAGAAGTACCTAATGGCTTATTTTCATCATTTCTACAGCATTTCAATGCGTCTTCATGCATATGGGTGGCCATACTACATTTGCCCACAAGGACATTTGGCACCATTATGAAGGCACTACCAATAAATTTTAACTTAAATTGTCTCTTGTCCACTTTAAAGGCAAATAAGAACTGAATTATGACAATGGTAATCTGTATCCTGGTTGGGGATCTGTAGGGTCAGAGGAAAAAGACCATTCATCGTGTCAACATTTTAGTGACGATAGGTTAAAGAAACATGAAAAGTTGACCAAATTGAGCATCCGAAAGAGAACTATGCAGTTGATGTATCGAACAAATCACTGGATAACATGGTCTATTCACCAGTTTTACAAATATATTTGGATAATATAGTTGTGGAAGAATTGTGTCACTGTAGTCCCAGATGATATTTCTTGTTGAAAAG
The DNA here is from genome assembly GCF_021869965.1 of Rhincodon typus. Taxonomy (NCBI): domain Eukaryota; kingdom Metazoa; phylum Chordata; class Chondrichthyes; order Orectolobiformes; family Rhincodontidae; genus Rhincodon; species Rhincodon typus. Next base: position 30,409,961 of record NC_063348.1, on the reverse strand, counting down.
GAAAGATCCAGCACTGACACCCGAAGAAGGAGTGAGACTTTGAAAGCTTGTTTATTCAAATAAGCATGTATGACTATAACCTGATGTCATGTGATTTTTGACCTTGTCAAACCCCATTTCAACACCAGCCCTTCCACATCACAGCTTCCATTTAGGTAGTTGATTTTGTGACCTCAGATCATTGCAAAGCACTTTATAATCAATAAGATAATTTTTAAAGTATTGTGACTATTATGAAGTGGGAAACATTGCAGGCAATTCTCACAAAACAAAGTCCCGAAAACAGCAACAAGGTAGTGACTAGATGATTTGCTTTAATGATGTCAATTGAAAGATACTTACTGGGTAGAAACGTGGAGAGAGCTCTGCTACTTTTCTTTGCAATATATCTCAGACCTTTTAAATCCACCTGATAGGAAAACTAGAGCCTAGATGTACTGTCTCATTGGAAACACGTAACATTTGCCTGTTCTACGTATTAAATCTATTCCAGTATATTAATAATATACACTTGGCTTTTTGATAAAAAAGAATTGTGTTGGCTTTCAGTTGAACTGGCTTCAGTAATGACAAAAAGACATGATGGCAAATGAATCTGAGGCAAACTCAGACAGAATTGTTGACTAACAGTGACAGATTTATCTCTACAAAGTCTGAGATATCCAGTGAGAGGAAAGATAATTGTCTCCACTGTTAAGAAAAGTTGACTATCTTCTGAGATCTGAAGAAAAGCAATTGTGAAGCGCCAGCAGGGCCTACATGCTTAAAATGACTGCATGTTGAGCCATTGCCTCACAGCTTACACCAGAGAGTAATTACTTTACCCACACTGAATCATGCTAAAGTTTCAGGTATTTTCACGATAAATAATTTGTAATAAAGTCCTCCTAGACACCATGATGTCCACTAATAAACAATTTTAAGAAAACTTGGATTGTATGGTATTTTCTACTTGTGCAAATAGGATTTCCATATTTGTAGCGTAGAACAATTTTCCAAATAAATATTAAAATAGAAATTGACAGTGCTGTAGTAAGTGCAGACAGCAACAAAGGGTAACACCTCAACAATATTCTTCACCTCAAGATATTTACTTTAAAGGACAATTACCTTTGAAATGCATAATTACAGATACAGTATATTTATAGATATTTTTGAAAAAGCTGTAAGCCCTTCAAGGCAGAATTCATTATTGGTGAAATTGTTGGTGGTTATAGAGGCAAGTTACAAGTGATTACTTGGAGAATTGTTGTAGTTTGCATTTCCCTCTTCTTTGACCATTCAGTCCTTATTGGCTACATTGTGAATGCAACTCCTTGGCCATCAGGTCCTGGACTGATACTTGAACGCAGGCCTCTGGCTCAGCAGCAGGGATTCTACCCATTGTACCGCAGGATGTCCTTCTACATCATTATCCCTGTATGTAAGTAAAGTGGCACACATATTTCCTAACTCCAGCAGACCAGCTTATCTTCTGAACATCATTCTGAACCTTTCTTATTCGCATCTTAAATAGAATGTGTACAAGTTGGAATAAATTTGCTCTAGAGAAAGAGAAAAGGCTTAGTTTTCATAAGATTATTCTACAATAGAGTAATGCTTTGGTTTAACTGTTAGGATGGCTAATAAATATGTAACACAATTTTTAAAACAATCTCTTTCCATTGATTTGGATGAAACTACAAGCATGTAAATTAGATGAGTTTTTTTGAGCGCAAAGAAGTAATTATTTTCATATCAATACACGTGAATGCAAAAGCTACAAGTGGAGATTTCAAACTAACTTTCTGCATCTTCAGTGATCTGCCCAGTCAAGTTCATACATTTATGAACAATATCACATCATAGAAGATTCTGATAATGCAGGATTGCTACATCAGAGCCTCTGAGAGACAGAAGCTGTGGACTGTGGCTGGTGTGAAGATCCCCTATTGATACATGACAAGCAGACTAGTTCACACTCCCATGTCTACCTGCTCTTCTTACTCCACACGTCCATCTATGGGAGCCTTCTCTTATTTCCTAAAATTCTCTTCTTCCCCACCAGCCCCACGACTTTTATTTCATTATAACCATTTAATTGGTTGCTCTCCAGCCTATGACCAATTATTCGATGTTTTTTGCTTCATCCTTTTCCAATATTTGAAATTTGCTTAAAAGCTGTTTACCTCTAACATCTTCCACAACTAGTAACAGTTCATTGACCTAAAACATTAACTGTTCCTCTTTCCACAGATGTTGCCTGACCTGCAATGTTTTTCGATTTTCATTATGAATATGTTCATGTGGATTTACAGCCACCGAGACACTAACTCCTACCAAAGAAAGATTCAATCCAGTATGCTTTCTGAAGTATCATGCAACATCAGAGGTCGGTCTTTGAGGAAAAGCAGAAGATGACAGGTGTGACTCAAGTCTAGAGCTGTCATATGCAACAATGAAAGTTTTTTCATCCTTGTTGACACCAACCTGCACTTATATAAAGCCTTGTATAGTCTCAGGATACCCAATTAAGTACTTTTTGAAGTGTGGTCAATGCAATATAGGCTAACAGGGTAAGAGAATAGAAAATAGCCTGCAAAATGGCTGGAAGTTGCACCTGATACAGGGTGCTAACTCCAAAGCTTTCAGGATCTTACAGTTGCCAATTAGACTTAAGAAAACAGAGCCAAGGCAGAGTGAAATAATGACGGCTGGAATCCCTCTAGCCAATACTACTATCATTCAGGACATCAGCACAAGCAAGCACCCCAGACATCTTTCTCACATTATCATTGTAGTAGAACATAGAATGCAACACTCGGTTGTCCAGGAAAACATTGAAAAGAAGCAGTGGCTCCATTTTCAGAGCAAGCTGCCATGAAAGGATACCCAGCCTTGTCCTGTGACGCTCTTAAATATACACAGCCAAAAAGTTTTCGTGACCCTTGTTGTTAGAAAGCAACTTAGAAAAGCACGAGAAGCCATAGAGGAGAGGCAAGGTGCTAGAAGAGAATGTGTTGTTTCTTTGTTTATGTTGGACTTCATTGTAACAATATAGAATGTACATTTGTACACAAAAGGATGGAATCATAAAGGAAAGGGAGATTTGCTATCAATTTTGTCACCTGTAATGTTTATTAACCTGATCACATAAGGGCAAAGGATCAAAGTTAGATCCTTTACATGAAAGTAATGGGAAGGAAATAAGCCTCTGGCGTCAAAGCTAGTCCGTAATACACAGAAGGCTGCAGTGATGAAATGCATTCTGATACTGCTTTATCATGTCTCCTTCGCCTCTGTATAGGTCTGGTTACACCAAAGCCAGAAACTCCTTAGGTTTTATTGAATGTGAAGAGCACAGTAGATTACAACAATCTGTGGTTTTCTATAGAGATCATCTTGGTCTAATCACACAGTGAAAAGGCACCTTTACTTGTTGAGATGGGTCTGATTGCAGCTTTAGAATAAACATGAGCCTCATTGGATTTCTTCTGTCCTGCTTTCCATCAGACATAGGAGCAGAAATTAGGTCATTCAGCCCATCAAGTCTGCTCCGCCATTCATTCATGGCTGATAAGTTTCTCAACCCCGTTCTATAAGACCGTAATACATAGGAAGACATGATGATGTTAGAGGGAAAGAGGAGAATTTTCTTCCAGATGAGACAAGGGAGAGTTGAATTTTAGAGAATGTATGCATTGTGACAAACTTCCAATATGTTGGATTCACAATATGTTCATTCAGGAAATGGAACTTCTTCCTCTTAAGAGGGTAGAGTTAGAGAGGGTAGTGTAGAAACATGCAAAACAAGGGTGCAATTATTTGCATGTTGGCAACCTTAGCAATAGCTTGACCAACCTTACTGCTATCTATATGTGATGCTGAAGGTTACATACTTTATAGATGAGCTGTAAATGTTATCAAGCACTTGACAAATGCATGCACACACTGTTGACTAGCTGAGATTATACTGATCATTTTAACTGCCTGGAAAAAAGAAAGCTAGGAGAATTGGCGAATAGGCAGGAAAAAGTGAGTAGAGATAATTGGTACTTTCTCAGGTTGGTGCACCTGTAACCAATAGGGCTCCACAGGGATCAGTACTAGGACTGCAACTGTTAAGTCATACATTAATGACTTGGAGGAAAGAAGTGAATGTACTGTAGGTAAATTTGCAGACAACATAAAAATTGGTGGAAGGGCAAGATGTGAGTGGAGTACAAACAGTTTACAGAGACGTTAAGTAAGTGGGCAAAAAGTTGACAAATGGAGTATGATGTGGGAAAATGCAAGGTTGTTCATTTTGGAAGGAGAACAAAAGAACAGCATTATTGAAATGGAGAAAAACTGCAGAAAGTTGCAACACAAAAGGTCTGGGTATACTTGTGCATAAAACACAGAAAGCTAAAACACAGGTGCAGTAGGTGATCAGGAAGGCTAATGGAATGTTGGCTCTTACTTCAAGCAGGTTGGAATATAACAGTAAGGACATCTTACTGCAACAGATGTGAGACCACATCTGGATTACTATAAGGAGTTTTAATCCCCTTATTTTAAGGGAAAGATATGATTTCATTGGAGGCAGTTCAGAGAAGGTTGACAAGGATGATCCCTGATATGAAGGGATTGTTTTATGAGCAAAAGCTAAATATATTTGAATTCTATTCACTACAATTTAGAAGAATGAGTGGTGATTTCATTTAATTAATAAGGATTCTGAAGGAGCTTGACATGGTAAATGCTGAGAGGATGTTTTCCCTCATGGGAGTCTAGGACCAAGGTCATAGTCTCAAAATAAAGGGGTGCCAATTTAAAGACTGAGATGTGGAGGAATTTCTTCTCTCAGAGGGTTGAGTGTTTTTGGAACTCTTTGCCCCAGAGAGCTGTGAGGGCAGAGTCATTGTATATATTTAATGCTGAGATAGGTAGATTCTTGATCATTAGGAGAATTAAGGCTTATGGGGAAAAGGCAGGAAGATGGACATGAGAAATGTCAAATCAACCATGATCTTATTGAATGGCAGTGCAGGCTCAAGGGGCCGAATGGCCTACTCTTGTTCTTATTTGTTATGTTCTTACAAAACTTGAGTGTGGTAATCACTTCATAGCTACTGACATAACAATGCAGGCAAATAAGCACGGCAGTAGATCCTCAGTGAGTGACACACCTGCGTTCTTGTCTGTTCGGTAAAGTGCAGTCTTGTTATACACAACACAACAAAAACCTGAAATTACCTACACTATCTGTATATTCCATGCAAAGACTGGGGAATAATATCTGTCAAACTACATTCTCTTTAAATGCTGTCCAACTCTCCACTGATCCTCGTTATCCATGATATTCAAATATGAAGGAAGGTCATGCTCATTCCCAAAAAGCCCTCACTCCAGGTGTAGGTGGTGTAAGAGAAGATGGAAATCTGCTGGAGATCTAACCCTGTGGGAAGCATTTCAAATGGACATTATCTTATTTTTCAATGTCTTTCTTGCAACATTCACTATTTTTGAACATTTCACACTTCTTCAGGTTCCGAATTCCTAGTTCTGCCTTCTCTGATCCTGGCAACAGCTAAAGTTTACAAAACAGCCTAAATTACCAAATACATTTTAGCTTGCGAAAGCTGTCTTCAGCCCTATTTATTGTTCCTCATTACCCTAAATGAGGACATATGCAGGTAAGACAATGGAATCCACCAAAGAAGAATCTGAACGAGAGGGATTTAATAATGTTTAAGGAAATCTGCCTAAACATTCTGATACTGAAGTTTATTAGGCAAAAATTCTACTCAAAAATGGAGGAAATCTGCCCCCACTGACATAACATTGTCTAGAATGCCACAGGAGGCAATAAAGTCCACATACTATGGCCATGTTGATATTTCTTCTTACATGAATATGGATGTTATGTAAAATCTACCCCTCCACCTGGCTAGTAGAAACCTAACAAAGTTGGATGAGTCATCCAATCACATTAATTCATCATATTTTCCATTCCATTCAATTGAAACTTAAATCATGATGATGAGGGTTGCAGATGGAAAACAGACAGCCAGTCCAATTCAGTCAGTTGCTCAACAGAAATATAAATTTAAAATTAGCCCCATACATATGCCTAGGTCTGTTGGGTGGCATAATAGAGTATGATAATTGGCTTTCTTTAAGTAACAACTGAATAACTTATTATTCAGTCTCAGAATTAACTTATACAGAACTAATTCTTTCTTGCAACCAACTGGTCCTTAGAAATTAACTAATTCACACAGCTGAGTTGTCTAACCTGTGAACTGACTGTTCCATATGGCAAGAGTTTACTGAATGAAACATTCAACAGCCAGTGACCTTTTTTATGGAATTGTAATTGTCTGTAATGTGCAGTTATATGGTGAAGGGAACATCGCTACAAAAAGAATATTCATTGCACAGATATACTTTCAATTTTTCTTGCCTCTTTCAAATTAAAACAGACTTTTCTTTGAAATTGTGTTTTTCATTCAAACCTTTAGATGGCAATGCAACCTACAATAGCATCTGGAAGCAGAAAGAAAAGCAGCATTTTAACTGTATGCAACAAACTTTAATTGGCTGAACTAAATCTAGCCCCAAACTAAATTAATCCTTTCACCTTACAATTTTAATAACAACTGGAAAACCAAGGAAAATGTCATCTGTTAAAATTATAGACGGTAATGATCATATGGTGTTAAAGTCATAATATTAACAGATTGTGGATAATATTGCACAATTACTTTTAATATTATAACTATGATGATATCTTATTAATGACAATTCATGACAGAATTTTGCTGGAATCATTCTTTCTCACTGGACCAGATTTTTTCCGCTCTAAATTCCTGCTGCATACATTTATTGAAATAAATGCAGTAAAGGGCAAAGTATTCCTAGACAAGTGGAAGAAGGTTTCAGTTTGCGGAAGGACTTCAATCCCCGAGACTAATGACAGGTAAGGATTCCCCATCATCCTTCCCTTTTCTGGTTTCCAGGGGATGCGTTATGAGCATAATCGGGAACAACCTTGGGTTTCAGAGGAAAGTATAAATGAGCCAATTGAAAAGGCAAATAGATCCCTCTTTATCTCTCAATTCCTTCTGTCCCATCCAACCCAAGCGCTCATCAAGAACAAGAGAAGACCAGTCAGCCCATAAACCTGCTCTCCCATTTACTACAATCATAGCTCATTAAATTCTTCAATGCCACGACAGAGAGAATTCCAGAATTTTGACCCAGTGACACTGAATGAACAGAGCTATATTTCCAAGTCAGGATGGTGGGAGGCTCGGAGGTGAACTTGCAGGCATCGGTATTCTCATTTATTTGTTATTTTTGTCCTTTTAAATGGTAGTGGTCATGGATTGGGAAGGTGCTGTCCTAGGTGCTTTGGTGAATATCTGCAGTGCATCTTTTAGATTGCAGACAACTGAGTGACAATAGTGGAAGGGCTGAATATTTGTGGATGTGGTGCCAATCAAAAATGTTGATTTGCCCCGATTAGTGTCAAACTTAAGTGTTGTTGTAGCTGCATTCACCTAAGCAAGTATGGAGTTTTTCATCACATTCTTCACTTGTGCCTTATTGATGGTGGATATGTTTTGTGAAATTTAGGTGAGTTATTTGCTGCAATATTCCTAGCTTCTGACCTGCTCTGGTAGCCACAGTACTCCTATGACTAGACCAGTTCAGATCTTTTGTTGGAGGATACAATGATGGCAATACCAGTGAGTGTCAGAAAGGTGATGGTTAGATTCTCTCTTGTTAGAGATGGTCATTGCCTGGCACAGGCATGGTGTGAAATGTTATTTGTCAGCCCCAACCTGGATATTGTGGTCCAGGTCTTGGTGCATTTGGAAATGGGCTGCTGTAGAATGACATATTGATTCCTACTCTCTGTTTTCAGTCTGTTAGCCAATCCTCAATCCATGCTGGTACATTACTTTCTATTCCATGCGTTTTAATGTTGCTAAACTCCTATGGATAATCTTATCAGAGCCTCCTGAAAATCCAAGTGAGTTATACGTATCAACTGACCTTTTATCAGTTTTGTTAGTGACATCCTAAAAAACTCTAACATGTTCATCAAACGTGGTTTCCCATTCACAAATCCATTCTGAAAGCGCCCCAATCAGATTTTTTTTATCCAAGTGTCCACTTGTCACGTCCTTTATGATAGATTATAAGCATTTTCACTGCCATTGATATAAGGCTGACTGATCTATAGCTCACCATTTTCTCTTTCTTCTTTCGTAAGATGTGAGGTGACATATGAGAGCTTTCAGTCGACAAGAATCTTTCTACAATTTGAAAGACGATCAGCAATGAATTGACTACCTCGAATGCCATCTCCCCTCCTGGGATATAGTCTATTAGGTTGTGGGTCGTGTCACCTTTCAGTCTCTTTAATTTCTCTAGTATAATATTCCTAACTAATACTAAATTTCCCCCAATTCCTCATTCTCCCTCGTCACTTAGATCTCCAGTTATTGGAGATTTATGGTCTCTTCATCAGTGAAAACAACCACAAAGGGCCAAATCTTATGACTTTTTCACTAAGTCTGAGTTGTGGGGAGTTTTTTGAAGGGTTCCTCATTGCAAGGACTAGTGAGTTTTCTTGTCGTATTTTTATAAACCCTCTCCACATCAAATACCTACTTACATTTGATTTCCACCATATTTTGCCACACGCCATTCCGAGAACAACAGGCCACATACCAGATAGCCACAGAAAGGCCAGTAACCCCTTGTGCCCATGCGATCTCTGAAAAGTCACCGTACACCCGGACAAATGTTGGCAATCCAGCATCGCCCTTCACCAGCAACATGATGATAAAGTAGGTACAAAACCACATTGGTCACAGCACATAGGCCAATATGACTGACATCACTCACACATACAACGCCATTCTCTTGCACTAATCACTGTTTAACCAAAAACACAGTTTACCTGTCCATAGCTACATCCTGTCTGAATGCATTCTACTTCAATGCTACCCTGTTCCTATTGCCTGCGAGAGACCTAAATCTTGTCATTGTCAGGTAAGGCAAGCAATCAGACAATTCAAAACATGGGCTTTTACTTACAGAAAGCGAAAGGGAACACTAACAAAACTAATGCAGGCTGATGTTTGCCTGACAACGCAAACCAGATTTTGGAACCCTGACCAAAGTCTGGTTTACAGTCTGTGATAGTCTGTTGCACCTAACTGTCATCTATTGGAAGCAGGTATCAATGAGATTCTCTCTGGCTTGTGCCTCCCGATGCAGCAGAGCTCTGTCATGAACAACAGCAGCTTCCTCCACCCAATGTTCCCAACCTCCTCTTCCTCAGAAGACTACTCCTGTTCCCCCAGGTCCTCAACACCGAGCACATCAACCCATTGCCTGCTCCAGTTGTCCAGAACACTGTATGCCAGAATGACACAGCGCACTCAATCCATTCACATCCCCATCAAGGCTTTCTCCTCCAGCTTTCACTCCCCACCCCTTCAAGCAGTAATTGACTCACTACCTCTACAAGGGCCCCTTGAATCCTTCTGAAAGATAGACAGACTGACTCCAGGAATGTATTCACCCCTAACCTGTGTCATTTAAATGAGAAGCCCCTATACATGGCTGAAGAGAGCCCCTAATGCTTACATTGCAGCTCCCTGACTGATGGTAAGGGATTCCCATGACTGTTTGTGTTGGCCACACATGACTCACTGCTGAACAGTCACCCAGACTATAGTGCAACAGAGCCCCTGAACAAGAGCATTCCAAGTGGACAAAGGACCATATCAAACATTGTGGACTGTATTGTGGACTTGCAGCCTCACTTTGACTGGGCTGAGGACTAGCTCCCCCCAACCCAGTTTCCAACATCACCATTTCAGTGAATGCTGCAAGTTGTCCAGCAGCACTCCCAGAACAGATGCCTATTGCCAAGCAGCCTGTTCGTGTCTGTGCTCAAGACAGCCTCAAAATGGTAATAGTGACAGCCATTGGCTTTGGCTGGAGCGCCAATGCACTAGCAGGCATGGCATGGCAATGCAAGGTATAGACAATGTGAACATACAGATAGGCACTAAATGAGTACGTGCTGAGGGAGCGAGTAAGAAGCCCTGAGATGTAGCCTGGTTCAATCTGTGATCTGGGTACCTGACTCTGCATTCACAATATTGCTGCTGCAGACTTTTCACATTAGTCACCAGTATACCTTGCAATGCTTCCTCAGTGGTACTGGAGAGGTAGCATGATGCTTGTGAGGAGCTTGCAGCTGCCAGATACCAATGTTCGTGCATAAGGGGTGCACGTGGCTGTTGCCCCTGAATCATGCCCCAGGATGTTGTTTGGTCATATGCATAATGAGGTCCTCAAGTATGATAAGTTTCCATTGTCTTTTAGCAAGTTTCTGTTAGAAATTAGATATTGTTGTTACAGTGCCCCTGGTATTTTAATCATTGATTAGTTTATTTTGGTAAGAGTAGACAGGAGATTTGGCGGCAGTCCTCTGCCCCAACAACAAGCTGCCAATGATTTGCTCCAAAAATATAAGACATACCTGACTGGAATGTCTCAGGAAGAGAAAAAAAAAACCAAGATGCAGCCTTCCCACTTCTCCTTTGGTTGCTACAGCCTGAACAATTCAAGTGCTGCTGAGCCCTTGTGATTAATGTCATAGTTCCTTTAAACAAAAAAGACCTTCAATAGAATAGACATATCAGCTACCTACTTTATGTTTATTTAGCAATTCCAGATGTGGGTGCTTGTATACCTGCTCTAGAGAAAAACACCTGGACAAAGCTTGCTGAGTGAGAAATCAGGTTCCCAACCTGAAACTAGACCCACCATTCCAGTGGAAAGTATCTTCTTTACATCTCACTAGTAAAAATAGATTCCTGTAGCAAATATTCTTGAGATATGTGTCTACTGGCATTAATTGAATTTAAGAGGAAGCATAATAGTTATGTCACTGGACCAGTAATTCAGAACACCAGGCTAACGTTCTGGGATATGGTTTAGAATCCACCCAAAGCAAATTGTAGAATTCAATAAAAGTCTGGAAGAGAAATAGTGTGCCTAATAACAACCATGGAGCTACTGACAATTGTCATAAAAACCCATCTGTTTCACAAATGGCCTTCACATTAGGATATATACCTTCCTAGCCTGATTTGGCCCATGTGACTCCAGACACATGGTAATGTATTTGACTCTGAACTGCTCTCTGGACAATTAAGGATCAACATTAAATGCTGGCCAGACAGTGATGCCCACATCCCATGAACAAATAACATAAATTGGTTAACCCAAGAGTTATAACTGAATGGTTATTAAGTCACTCCTGTGGATATTTAAGAGTTAAACATGTTAGCGTGGGACTGAATTGAGGTGTAAACCAGATTAAGCAGAGATGGTAGGTTCTTTCATTAGAGGACATTACGGAAATAGTTGAATTTTTGCAACAATCCAACAGATTCAGGGTCAATTTTACTAACAGCAACATATTATTTTAAGTTTTATAAAATTTAATTCAATACCTAAACTGTTGTGATAGGATTTTAACTCAAGTTCTTTAGATCACTGCTCCAGATTCTGAATTCAAATTCTTGAACATTTCGGAATTTAAAATAGGACAGAAAGTAGTCCAGGCTTAGTTCTTCTATAGTGATTTTTTGAAATATTTGTCTGATTGAATTGATGAAAAGGTTGCTAAAACCTGTGATATACAATGCCAAAATGTGCTCAGACCTATACATTCTGACCATAGGTTTCTCAGTGAGATATCTCTATAGTTATAGTTACTACAACTGGAGAAAAACGAGGAACTTCAGAATGACTGACAGGTTCATTCAGCCTGGGATAGGCAGAATGTAATAAATATGGTTCTAGTTGAGGCTGCAGTTAACAGGATTGCACATATCGAACATCAATCTCCCAACTGCAGAAGGAGGTAATGAGTAGATTTACCTGGACTTCTGCAAAAATCATTTGCTTTTACTGAGACAATATCTGCAACAAACCTTAGGTAGAATTGCTACTCTTGAATAGGAGGAAAGACAATAATTCTTTTTTTTTTTCTGGTTCAACATTGTTGCCAATTTGTTTATGTCTATTCTATAACCTTCAGCCCACAGATTCATTGACAATCAACTGCTGCATTAATGATAAAACCAATGATTTTATCTGTTCGCCTGTTAAACGAGTTAACACTGCCGTCTAGTATCATCATATTTTCTTAATTTACATTCTCAAACCTTCATAGTAACCAAAAAGTTCTCTTTTAGGGAAGTCAATTGCTCCTCTTCTCCTGTTTCTCATGTCACATGTACAATTTCCCAAATTTAAATAACAAAATCCTTAGAATGTCTTTTATTAATTAATGGAATTTAGGCATTGGTAAGACTTGCATTTATTGCCAATTCTTAATTGCTGTTGGGAAGGCACTGGTGACCCACGTATTGGAATACAATTCAGAAATCTGATGGGCCATTTCACAGGGCAGTTAAGAGTCAAATACATTGCTGTATGTCTAGTCTGGCTAAGAATGACATATTTCATTTTCTAAAACACATTTTGTGAATCAACTGTGCTGCAGCTTACAATAGTTATAAGGTACTGAAAGACTCTGCCTTACACTAACCACTACAGCAGCAAATAATCAGCCTCCCCAGTATGCTAACATTGCAAGAATGGTCCAGTACTGTTATACCCTTGTCTACTGTGCGTGTTACTTTTTTCACAAGTTTTTTTCCTTCTGTGAGAATGTCTTCGCAGAGAATTGTTCATAAATTGAATATATTCCAATGCTAAGATAGACAAATTATTGAACAAGAGTTACGGGTTTTGGGGAGCAACCAAAAAAGTGGGGTTAAGTGCGATATCAAATCAACCATTATCTTCTTGAATGGCAGAGTGGGTTCAAGGGACCGAACAGCCTATGCCTGTTCCTATTTCATGCATTCTTATTTCCAGATTAACTTTTATTCTTTAAACACATCCTCTCGATATTGTGTTCGCCTTCTCTTGGTGTTTTGTTACCTTACTTTTTAGCAAATCACAATATCTTTCCCACTCTACACTACTCAGTCTACCCATATTTGTTTTGTTTCATCTCCCTTGCTGAAGTTTTGGAATTGCAGTCGTTTACATGTAATCCTCTTACACCATTTATTCTCTATTGAACTTCTACATATGGATGCTTTATTAGCAGATGAATGTAGGTTTAATAATTCATTTGAACAACAGTATATCTCTTTCAATGCTGAGAAGTTCGTCTGTATTTTCCACTCAAGTCTTTAGAGTGAATCCTGTACACAGTAGCACCTGACTCAGCATACCTCTGAACCACGACCACATGTGAGACACAAATCAGGCAAACATCTATTAATACTTACTGAATTAGAAGCAAGGATCGGCCTAGGTTTTCCTAAAACATTGATAAATTGAACTATAAATTTAGCCTACTAGTACAGTGCTGTCACCACAAATCAGTTCTTCTGTATTTTTCTACACTTGTAACTAAAATGTCATGACATCAAGGATAGTTGCATGTCAAACACGGTGCCACCATTTCCCTCAATAATTCCACATATATTTAAATGGAGTGTAAATTTTAAGTTTTAACATTGTGTTTTAATGTGAATCCAAAGTATGGGTCTTATCCAATTTTTATTTCAGTCTTCTGTGTTGAATCGATCAGCCTGCTTCCATTTAAAGCACATCTTGTACTTGAGTGGGGAGAGTCCATAAACATGTTGCACCTGTTCTGTAACCTCTGATCACTTGGTGTTTAATTGTTGCAGCAATTTAATTTTCTCATCAATTAGTTATAAGACACGATGCCATTAGGCCACCAGTCCCATTAAGGTTAAGTACAATTGGCAGCAGTTTAAAACTGGTGAGAATTCAGCAAAATCACAAGCGCCATCTTTTTAAATGGGGTCACAGCTTTGAAGATTAGCGCTTCAGATCATCACAGAAAATATGGGTGCCATAAATGATGTGACAAAACACTTAGCTCATAATTTTCACTTTCTTCTGTGTCATTGAAGAGTTTCAATGATCTAAGCACCCCAGAAAAAAAAACTGGGTCAATAACTATATTTAAGGCATTTAGCCCTTCACGTGAAATGTTACCATATGGTTTACTTGGATTAGCAACCATATGTTGATTAAATTTTACATTCAATTTGAGGGAGAGAAAAACCTACATCTAACACCTGTATCTTATATTTAAATAAGGGCAATGATAGAACAGCCATTAATCTCCTCACTAACCAAGAGCCTATCTGTCTCCGCCTTAACGATAGTACAGCCAGCTAAAGTGAACTGAAAAATTAGGTTAAAAAATAAATCAAAGATGCAATGCATCAAAGGGATATTTTGGAATACGCAGATATATTCCAACAAAGAAAAAAAATCCAAAAGGTGAAGATACACAATAAAAAAATTAAAAATAGTACCAAACTTAAACAAAAGCATATAATTATGCAAAGATGGGTGGCAGGTTGAAAGATTGTCAGAATATAAAAATCAAGAAGAGTTGACTACCTTGAGTAACAAGGAGGAAAAATGAGGATACAGCAGAAAACTAACTAGAAAGATAAAAACAGTTACATAGCATTTCTATAGATATTTAACAAGGAAAAGAGTCAACAAAGTGAACATTGGTCCTACAGAAATTGTGTCCAGGGAATTAATCATTGAAAATAAGGAGATGAAACATAAATTGAACAGCTATCTTCAATCATAAGACCATAAAACATAGGAGCAGATTTAGACTATTCAGTCCATCGAGTCTGCTTCACCATTTAGACATGATTGATATGTTTCTCAACCCCATTATTCTGCCTTCTCCTCATAGCCATTGATCTCCTTACTAATCAAAAACCTATCTGTCTCCATCTTAAATACACTCAATTACTTTGCCTCACAGCCTTCTGTGGCAATGAGTTCCACAGATTCACATTATTGCATCAGCCCATCGAGTTTGCTCCACCATTCGAACATGATTGATAAGTTTCTCAACCCCATTATTCGGCCTTCTCCTCACAGCCATCGATCTCCTCACTAATCAAGAGCCTATCTGTCTTCGCCTTAATTACAGTCAATTACTTTGCCTCACAGCCTTCTGTGGCAATGAGTTCCACAGATTCACATTATTGCATCAGTCTTCCTTATAAAAGGATAGATGCAAATCAGGAAATGGAAGAGAGGGAGGAATGCAAGAAAATTACATTCACCAAAGAAATTGTTGACATTATAATGAGCAAATTGTTGAAGCTGAGGGCCAACAAGTTCCTGGATATTGATGGACTTCACCATATGATCTTAAAAGAAGTGACGAATGAGTTGATTGATGTATTAGTCTTAATTTTCTAAAATTATTTAGATTTAGGGAAGGTTCTATCAAGATGAAAAATAGTGAATATAACTCCTTTATTCAAAAAGGGAAGGAGACAGAAAGCAAGAAAATTCAGGTCAGTTAGCTGAAAATTTGTCACAAGGAAAATATTAGAAACTACTCTTAAACACTTTGTAGAAGGGCATTTAGTAAAGTTCAAGGTAATTCGATAGAGTCAACCTAGTTTTGTGAAAGGTAAATCATATTTAAGAAATTTATTGGAATTCTTTAAGCAAATGCACTGCAGATAGAGGAAAACTGACAGATGTACTGATCTTCAATTTCCAGAAGGCATTTGATAAAGCGCCACATCAAAGGCTTTTGAAAATTAAAATTTATGGCATTAGGGATAATTTATTAACATCGATAGAAAATTGGTTGGCCAACAGGAAATAGAGTAGGGCTAAGTTATTTCCTGGTTGGCAAGATATAACAAGTCCTGTGCCACACTTGAAATTACATCAATGAATGCACCAAAGGCAAGGTTGCTAAAGTTGCAATTGGCACAAATATATGTTGCGCTATTGGGTAAGGATCTAGCAAATTGTGTATAATGTGAGAAAATGTTAAATGCTCACTTTGGCGGGAAATACAAGAAGCATATTATTTAAATGGTGGAAGATTGTAGAGCTCTATGATACATTAGAGATTTGTGTGTTCTAGTGCATGAATCTCAAGATTAGTACACAGGCACAACAACTAATCAGTTATTGCAAGTGGAACTGAATACAAAAGTAGTGTCGTTTATTCTAATTCATCAATGCCTGTCATAAGTACTGTACTGTGCACAGTATTGCCTTCCTCATTTAAGGAAGGATGTAAATGCATTGGGTTAGATGGGGTTAAGAGATGGTTTAGTAGACTAACACTAAGAATGGGTGAACTGGCTTTGAGAAAAGTTTGGACAGGCCAGGCTGGTATCTACTGGAGTTTACAAGTTTAAGAGGCAAATTGGTTGAAACATAAGATTCTGAAGAACCTTGACAAACTGGATGTGTGAAGAATGTTTCCTCATATGGGAGAATCTATGACTACACATCTCTGTTTATTAATAAGGGATTGCTCGTTTGAGACAGAGATAAGGCGAACTTATTTTCTCACAAACAGTTGGGTTGTCTTAACTCTTCCTCAAATGTCTCGTCAAATATTTTTGAATATTTTTAAGGCAAAGGTGGATGTATTCTTGAAAAACAAAGAGGTGAAACGTTATCAAGGATAAGTAAGAACATGGAGTAATCAGATCAACCACGATCTTGTTGAAAGATAAAGTTGGAGCTAGAGGCTAAGTGGCCTAACTCCTGCACCTAATTTGAGGATCTGTATATACATACGTAATGGGGACCACAGGTCTCAGTTGCTCATTAGTAACACAAGAGAGATCTGGATGTAAGAACCAATTATAAGTTTGTGAAATCTGTAAATTAGGTTCTGTTGTATAGTCTGAGAATACCACTTAACATTCCGGATTTAGATATAATAAACATGAGGACAGTTAAAGAGCAAAATAAATTTAGCACATATATATGGAAAATGCTGCTTACCAGGAGAAACATGCACATTATATTAGATATGAAAGGTGTACAATGAGCACAAAAGACTCTGAACAAACGTTGAAAATTGTGTTATTCTTTTCATTACCATTATTGAGACTTGGTTTAAATATAGTGGAAGTCCATTATAACACAGATGTTGAGGTTCAAAAAGATAAATTGCTAATAGTTCGACAATACTAATAATACTACTATTTTCACTCATTTTTAACCAACAAAATGAAGATTTGAATAAAGACTTCTCTCTTTTTGGAGCCAGGATGACACTGTGCTATAAGTGAATTAACAGAGTACTGAACCGTGTCTTAGCGGACCTGCATTGTAGAATGTTGACCTAAATGGTCAAAATGGAGAAGAATAAATCTAAAGGTTATATTGTGGCATTGTGATTCACTGATCTGAACATAATGTACAATTTTTTGTGCCACATTTTAAAAGCAACACAAATGTCGCTGACATGCATCGTGCATGTAAGAGCAACAAGACAGAATTCAAGTCCAAATAAAAGGTTAAAGAATTTGAACTGAAGTTTTGCAAGTGCTTCACTGAGTTATATAAAACATTGAATACTCTAAAAAGGTGAAACTCAGACCCCAAGATGGATCAATACAGTAGGACAGTTGAGTACATATCTAAAAAGTTTCTTTACTCATAGATTGACAAAAATTTCCAATAGCCCAGCAGGTAACGCTGTGCAATTAATAACAGCAGAGGGGATAGATGGGCCCAAAATGTAGTTTGATGGTGGCCAGATGACAAATTGTCTTTTCTCATCTTTGACTTCTTTAATGGATGTCCAGCTTGCTGGCCTGATGTAAATTAGATTCAAGGTCCATTACTGGATGGATCTCATGAATATTCAAGTACAAGAACTCAATCTTTTGCCCAGTTTGTACCTTTAGTTGTGAACATATTAATTTCTAAACTACAATACCGTGCAGAAAAGTGGATGTTATCTAAATATCTTTCTACCAATGGCAGATGAGTCCCAATTACTAACCACCATCACTAAACCTCAGAGCCCTTGAAGTATATAAATATGATTTCCAGTCTGAGATGAGAAGATGCTTGGATCAAATGCACCGAGAATTCTGTCAGTTGAAAACCACCACAAGGTGCGATTTATTCTGCTAAGGAGTAAAGGATATGATGTGATGAACAGTGGGGGGTCTATACTGATGTACAAAAAAATATACCTTGCATGAAAACATCAATTATTTTATTGAAATTTTAGATTTTCACAGCTCTTAGATGTCTACCTATTATAGATCATTACTTATTTCTGTTTCAGGAAGATGTGAATTGGGCATGTACTGTTCAATTAAATTGTATCATAATCTGCAAAGTTTGGAATTGGGTAATGTCTCAGACAAATACAGACCTCGACATATCCACACTATTAAGAATAAAATTCCAATATTGTAAATAGAATAAAGCTAAATTAATTATTAAAAATAGATGCAACCTGAAAATATACAGCTGGCTTATTATACTCTGATAGTGAGTGAGTCTGTTGAAACAAAAGTGGAATGCTATGACAGAGGCCCAGCTGTTCCTTTCAATTGTCACGGGGTTTTATTTGATACAAACACTTCCATCTACATTGCACAGTCTAACTGATTAAGAGAGGGAATGCCAAGGCTCGAGATTCCCTCAGTCCAGCAAAGAATCAGCAGCTGGCACATAAAGGAACTCAGGCATATTAGCTTGTTGACGTGTGTGCCATTTAACATCCAGATTCTTGGTCTGCATTCCCACTGGTTTAGAAAATGTTCAGATCATAGAGTCATACAGCACAGAAATAGACCCTTCGGTCCAACATGTCCATGACAACCAAGTTTCCCAAATTAAACTGATTCCACCTACCTGAGTTTTGCTCATTTCCCGCTTAACCTTTCCTATTCATGTACCTATGCAAATGTCTTCTAAATATTGTAACTGTACCTGCCTCTACCACTTCCTTTGGCAGTTCATTCCACATACAAACTACGTCTGCACTATTTAATTCAGCAAACTGTGGAAGACTTCCTCCAGTTCTCTGTGTGAAAACATTGCCCCTCAGATCCCTTTTAAATCTTTCCTGTCACCTTAAAAATATGCCCCCCAGTTTTGACCCACCCCCCCGCCAGCTTAGGAAATATACCTCCAATTTCATCTGGGGAGCATCCAAGATTTCCTCTCATCCAGAGGAATAACAGCAATGGCCTGATCACTGATGCTCAGTTTGAAATCAGCTACTTATCTCATAACAGCTTGGACCCAAATATGGAAACAGAGGTAAATTCTAAAAAGAGGGGGTAAGACTGACTACCATTGACATCAGGGCAACATTTTACGAGATGTGGCATCAGCCCTAGCATAGTTGAAGACAGTACAAATCAAGGACAAAACACGCCTTTAGTTGGAGTCATATCTCATAACCACACAGGAAAATGATTACAAACATATGAACACCATTCAGTCCCTCAAGCCTGCTTTGACATTCTGCAGGATCACACTAATTGATTTGAGTTTGAGTTCCATATTCTCATCTACAATGAGCTCCTTTGATACTCTGCCTAACAACAATCTATCCACCTCTGTCTTAAAACTGTTCAATAGCCCCACCTCCATTGCCTTCTGATGCAGAAAGTTCCAAGATCAGACATCCTCAGAGGTGCCCTGAAAGGATGACACCCAATTTTTAAACCAATGCCCCCAAGTTCTGAATTGACAAGAGGAAATTCCTTTTCCATGTCCAGTTTGTCAAAAACATTCTGGATCTTACATAATTCAATCAAGTCACCTCCATTCTTATAAACTCTAGTGGAAACAAGTCCAGTTGTCCAAGCTATCCTGAAAAGACAACAGGTATTATTCCAGGTATCAATCTAGTAAATCTTCTCTGAGCTGCCTCCAAAACATTTGCATCCTTCATTAAAGTAAGGAGGCCAAAACTACACAAAGTTTTACCAATGCTCTGCACGGATAATACATAACATACATATTTTTATATTCAGTTCCCCTGGTAATAAATGATTGAATCTAATGTGAAGACTCCATTCTTAAAGTACTTGAGTGATCCTCCTGAGCAGTCCATGCAATGGAAGCGCATCTTCAGTAGATCAATTGTCCATTCAATGATAGCCCTGGTGGATGTATGGGTAACGTTGAAGCACTGTTCAGTATCAGTCCGAGGGTTCCATATTGGGGTCATTAACCATGTCTTCTTGGGGTATTCCTGGTCACCTATGAGCCAGCCCTGGAGATGATGTCGGGTTGCAAACATTCAAAACAACTTGGTAGTTGTGCAGAATGTGAGTACGAGACCAGCTCCCCGGAAATTGAGCACACACCTGCGGGAAATGTTGCCTGTGGTCACAAACAAGTGGATATTGATGAAGTGAAATCCCTTCCTATTCAGGACACTGGCTGGATGATGCTCCAGAACTCCCAGCATTACACGGCTCCTGGTACCTGATGGAATGCAGCAGTGGTTCGAGTCTTTAGCATGTCATTGGGATCTGACGTTTTTTTCCTCCTACTCTCTAAAGTATTGCCACCCACCCTTTAAAAGCTCTGGGGGAGTCCAGGAGGTTCCACTCAGTCACAATAGGCTGCAACAATCCATCTCATGTTTGAGACCAATCCTTTAATCTCCCTGCAATCATGGGCTGTGTGCTTGCAACACCCGTGTATATTGCATTACTATCCCTGACTCCATTATCTCCTCTTGTTCAAACCCAACTCTCCTTTCAACTGGTATCATCGATGTATTAGTATCTGAACAGATGCTTGGTGTGCCAAAATCCTGTGATGGCGTATTCTACAGGCACTGATATCCATTATCAGCAGCATCAACCATTTCCTGCTGGATATGTGGAGGGCCCAGAGATAAAAGACATGAATGATGACTAACAAGGGAATATGCTTGAAGTCATCATTATTGACATGATTGTATTTCAAATAACATTGACATCAAGTCAACATGAGTTAGTGTGTACTTCATGTAACTGACTGGTACTTAATCCTGTTACCACAGAGCTGGAACTTCCCACACTGACACTCTCCTCGACTCCAGTGTCCTTTCATTTGCATTAGTTATCTCAGCAAACTGTGGAGGACTTCGTCAAGTTCTCTCCTTCTTCGTGCTACTCTCTGCTCTCTTCACCTGCATGATGAGAAAGAAAAATGTGCAAAAACGAAGGAGCAATGGAACCTGTTCACCTGCTGAATAAAGAACATTTGCTGAGAGTAAATATGAAGAAGAGGCATGCCATTACATCAGGATGAGACAGCATGGTGTAGAATCTCGTGCATGAAAAGGGGTAATTTGGTCCAAACAGTCTGCACTGATGCTTATTAGTCTACACAAGCCTCCTCCCTCCCATACTAATTACTGCTTCTCACCTTGCCTCATATACATATATTTCCTATACCGTCATATATACATCACATCTCTTCTTAAATATGTATTACACTTACAGTTTCAATTTTTCCCTGTGGTCCTGCAGGAAGTGGTGGATGAACTGTTGATAATGCAGTAATTGCATGAGTAGTAAGGAATGAGTGAACCTGCAGATTCATTTTGTGAATTATTATGGTGCGGTAGGCTTGAGAAGGCAGCAGGAGCAGTCAGGGTGTTAAGCACAGTGTAGGGCAAATGTGTCACTTTAATCACTATTCCTGCCCTGTTAAATCCATTAATTTGCTTCTTGCAGGCATACCAGGTACCAACTGCTGACCTTTTAGCATCTCTAATAATTGAAGGCTTCTTCTTCCTGTTGGGAAGGAACAGCATCACCCTGGGTCCCCAGTTAAACAACCAGGGAGGTGTCCATGAAATAGGATGCAGCCTTTAGTGCTTAGCTTCTCTCTTCTTTTGGAATCTGAATGCTTCACTTTGCGAATTTATATTGTTCCTTTAAGTAGTGGAGTTGAGATTGCTTTGTGCAGGTTCTCATTGCATTCATTGGCACTGATTGGATGGGAATCCCAGAAATCAGATGTTAGGGAATGGGCTGTTTAAAAAAAGCCATTTACAGACATAGTTAACATACCTCTGAGTTTTCCATGAAGAATTAACCCGAGCCTGTTCTCAACTCATCAGCACAATTAAATCCTGCCCTGCATCTTCATAGCAACTGAACATTTTTTATGAATTCGCCAATCATTGATAAACTTCATCAAATTATTATATTGCAAGGGATATCGTTTCAACCTTACCTTGACGAAAGAACATACAATTAAACAGCAAAATGATAAATGACATTAAAATACTCTGTTTAATAAGAAGCACATTTATAGAGATTAAATAAAATCAAAACCATGTCAATTTTGCTTTAACTCCATTCCATGAGGCCACAAATACAGCACTTCCACATTAATCTGGTTTAAGGCCAAAGTTTCCATTTCATTTAGAATGAAGGTGACTCACAGAGCTCGTAATAATGAGAAAATCTGTCTTTTAGTACCATTGATGTCTCATTCGTATAAGGCTCAATAGATACATTTTCTGTGCAAAAGCTAATTTTACCATGAATTTGCCAAGTTGACAAAAGAAACATTAATGCAGCAGAAAGACTCATGCCAGGTGCTGTGCTGAGGTTAGTGTATTGATCTTTAGGACATTTATAAATTCATCATTAAATTAATTCAAAACCTTAGCAACTGATTTACAAATTTGTTTGTTGCAAGTCTGCTTGTAATTGTGTCAAGTCAGCTATACCATTTATTCACTTAGATTATTACAGTCATGAAACTGGCAAAATTAAATATCCTAAAGGCCAATTTTATAAAGCAGCACATTGCTGTTACGAGTAGAGGGCTATCCCTTGTACCCATGGGAAACACTCCCATAGGACACCAGCACATCTACTTATGTACCTCAGCATCTATTTACTGATTATCAACAAATCACATGTAGACTGCAAATTTAATGATGTGGATACACCCCCAAATGCTTCACAGGAGCAAATAACAAGCGAAATTTGACACCACATTGAAGATTAGGGCAGATGACTAAAAGATGTCAAAAATTGTTTTAAGGATCATCTTTAAAGAAGCATGATACACTTATAGAGAGGCATTACACAGCTCTGGGCCTTAACAGCTCCTTCATGGTGGACTAATAAAAAATCAGAATTGTGCAAAATGGTTAAGGACCACAGATATCTCACAATTGCAGTGTTAGAGGAGCTTACAGAGATAGGGGGAGATAAGCTGGTGAGCTTTGAAACCAGAGTAAGAATTTTATTTTCAGGGCGTGGCTGAACTGAGATCCAATGTTAATTAGTGGGCACACAGATCATATGTGAATGATGCCAGTTAGGATTAGCAGCAGGAATTTTGGATGAACTCAAATTGTTAAAAATCATTAAGATCTGGGAGGCCAGGCAGGAGATCATTGAAATAATCAAGCGCTAGGTGTTGGAAGTGGACAACCTTCACAATGGAGTGAATATTGTTTTATTTAGGAAAGCTAAGCCATGAAGAATAGAACTGAAGCTTCATACTTACATATTATAAATTGACTTTTATCTCCAGAAAAATATTATAAACATGCATCTCCATCTCAGGTGCTGCATGGTAATGTCACTGGACTAGGCTAATGTTTTGAGGACACTGGTACAAGTACCATCACAGCAGCTAGTGAAATTAAAGTTCAGTTATTAAAATTTCTCAAATTGAAAGTCAGTCTCACTAATGGTGACTGTAAAACTACCACTGATTTTTGTGAAAACCTAACTGGTTCACCAAAATCCTTTAGGGAATTAAATCTTTCATCCTTAACTGGTCTGACCTACAAGTGACTCCAGACCCACAGCAATGTAGTTTACTCTCAACTGCCCTCTGAAATGACTGGAAGCCACTCAATTCAGGGGCCATTAAGGATGAGTAACAAATGCTGATGTTGCCAGAGACACCCATGTCCCATTAAAAAAATGTTGTTTCCATTTGCTCCTACACATATGAACATAAGTGTCTCCCCACTTGATGCCTACAGTCCTAATTAAAATTAAACACCTGATCATTTTACAATTAATGGGTATGGGAATGAAAGTTGAGGACAGGATCAAATAGTATCTCAAAGTTGCAAAAACCCGGTTCAGTGTTAGAAAATGGCCAGGGAGTGGAACTGACAGTACCTACAGAAGGGAGTTTGTGGTGAGATGAAATACTGTGACATGGCTCTTCCCATGTTTAATTGTAGGTTATGACTGCTCGTCTCACACTGGCTGTCAAACTGGCAAACCAGAGATTGGGCAAGTGACAACATACAGCTGGGTATCATCAAAATACATGTAAAAGTGGATGGACTTTGTGTTTTACGTTGATGGCATAAGGAGTAATGTATCGATGAGAAAGAGTAGGATGCCATAAAACTGTAGCATTTAGGAGCAGAAGTATGTCATTCAGCTGATTGAGTATGCACTGCCATTCAATGAGATCATGGCTGATCTGATAATCCTCAAATCCACTTTCCTGCCTTTTCCCTATAACCCTCAGTTCATGTACTAATTAAAAATCTGCCTATTTCAACCTCGAATAAACATAATGAAACAATCTCTGTAGCCACTGTGGTAAAGAATTCCACATATTCTGTCATTCTTATTCAAACCAAGGATAGATTCTTGGGGGGTGCCAGAGAATCAGTGAGAGAGCAGGAAGAAAGCCACTGCAGATGATTAGCTAGCTATGACTGGACAGATAGGTAGGAACCCAGGGGAGGGTAGTCCCACACATCTCAATAACTGAGGAGAAATCTTGAAAAAGGATGAGATAATCAATCTCAAAGGCTGTAGACAAGTCAAGAAAGATGAAGGAGGATGATTTACTGTCATCAGATACAACAAAGATTATTTGTGACTTTGCTAAAGGCATTTGAGTGCTATAACAGGGACCAAAATCTGAATGGAGGGTTTAAACATGAAATTGTGGGAAAGTTGAGCACAGGTTTCAGAGGCAGCAACATGTTCAAGGATTGTTCTGGTGAAAAAGAGGATGGAGATGGGACAACAGTGTGCAATAGTATTGAAGCCTAGGGTAAATTTTACAGGATCACAGAGGATGGTGGATTTGAACAGTTTGCTGAAGCTTGTAGCTATTTAGGCTCATTGTGGGGGTGGGGGTGGGAGGGGAGGTGCTGTGGATCAGCTGCACACTATTGTATTGTATAGTTGCAGAAAAATGGTACTGAAATACTTTATTTGCAATACCCTTCAACCTGTGCTGAATAGATAAAGCCCAATTTGAAGCATTTTCAAGTCAATATAAATACCATTCATAACTTGTCCTTCATTGTATTACAATCCTTAATATTCAGGTTGAATAAATTACATATCATCACATTTATGTCGCTGAACTGATAAACATTGTTTCATGGCCCTCAATGCATCCTCTGCAATTATAAATATCAATTTCAGTGTTGCAAAGGCCTGAAAGGAAAATTTGCTCTATAATGCACAATAATTGCAATTCACTTCTCCTTCAATAAACAGTAAACAGCCACTGGCAATTCGTGGAACATTGACTAAATAATTTAAACGGTATTCTAATCATTAAAAGAGATATATAGCCTTAAATATTGTATCCAGTGGATGTCCGTATTTTACATTTCCGATCAGACTGACAAAGCAAGTTCAGTTGTTCAAAGTGCATACACCAATTGACTTATAAAGCTTTTATCAAACTGTGTGAATTCCTGCAATCATTTTAATGATTAGGAACATTGGCAAACTGCAGAAATGGCTTCATCTCTTCACTAAAAATGTGAAGATTGCATTGGCAGAGAGCACTGAAATGTTCCCACCCTGTCCTGATCAGTATCACTTGTTTTAATTACACAAATGGCTTAGACATGTGACTGCATAGAGCTTGTTTTTACAGACTAAATAGCCTCCTTATCAGATGGCAGGAAGTATATGATTATTACAAAATGGAACCGTTCTTTAAATTTGTGTTGTTTATGACCAAGGCTGGAGGCATGTCTGTCTTGTCACAGTGCTCCACGGTCACAACATAAATGTAAATGCTTTGCACAATTACCAAAATGGCCAGTCATATGCTTTCCCATTCAGAGCAGAAAGAGCCATTATCTGGGTTTCTTTAATAAACACAAAGTGATAGAATGATTATAAAAACTTAATTAATAATGATACATAACTGGTTACCACTGCAGTATTCACCTCTCTAGATGTCCCAAAACATATACACAAATGCACACGCACAACTGGCAAAGAAAAACAAAAATTGGATTTCTCTTTGCAGTGATTCACATTGAAAATTAAACATTTGATCAACAAGACCTAGTTATTGAAAGCAAAAAGGAAAAGTTTCGAGATTTTCAGATAGCCATTGGTCTGGTACTCTGTCACACAAAGATAGATGTCACTGGAAAAATGCATGTGTCATTGGGGACATTTGCAAATACAGTCATTCAGGAGATATCATTGAGTTCCTTCAAAAGATTCTCATGTGACAGCAGCTAGACCAGAGCTCCAGATAGCACAGTGGATCCACAACAAGGGTCCTTTTCCAGAAACAGGAGGGCTGAGCAAAGCTTCTTTCTTCCAGTAGGCTTCTCCCTAACTTAGAATCCAAAACAATCTCCAAGCAGAACCAGCTCTCATCTAATCACAAAAACAATTAGGCATTTTTCCTGAAGTAAGTACAAGCAAAAAAAGACAACTACATATAACCACGTGGCTTCTAAGAAATGCCTTGTTAAAAAGAAATTCAAGCTTTTCATTAACCTTTCAAAGAAAATCACCCAGGTATCTCCACAGAACATGAAATTAATCCATTTTTCCACAATCATTCAAAACTCAAGTCCTCAAAAAAAATTAAATATAAAGCCTTCTTAATAATGTCGGCAACAAAAATACGATCAACTTCCAGGACCCATGCTTTAATCAGACACCACATTCGTATCTAAATATGCAAGGGACTTCATTTCTGTTTGAAACCTCCTTTTCAAGTAGTAGGTACACCAGTCTTATCCTCTGCATTTTATCCATCTTTCTCACTCACGGCTACCCTGCCCCTCCCCATGCAGGTATTACTCCCAACCTGGTCACCTCCCTCTCAACTCAGTTGCAATTCTTCACGACAAACCAAATGTTTCTGCTCACAAACAAGCATTCACCTCTCCTGACCTGATCATTCTCCATTTTGATTATTTCTATTTCTAGTGATCTCAACAACTTGCCTAACAGTGACTGCTGGTATTGCCATAAACCATAGGAACAAAGAGCAAGCCATTTAGCCTATCGAAATTTCTCTTGAATGCGATCATGGCAATCAAGTGGAAGAGGGTTTTGGTGTGTGCAACAACTTAAATCCCACATACCAAAGTCAGGTAAGAATTCCAACATCATCTTGCTGTTTTCTTTGTTTCCCAATGGTGCATTCAGAATCTAATGGGGGACAACCTTGGGTTTGAGGGGAAAGAAATTGAGCCAATTATAAAAGCAATTAACACTTTCCTTAACCATCAATTCCTTCTTTTCCATCAGTGTAAGTGTTCCAAACTGTGTCTGCACTCACCAGGGGTCACAGGAACATTGGACCAGGAATAGACCACTCAGACCATCAGGCCTCCTCTGCCACCTAATACGATCATAGCTGATCAAACACTTCAATGCCTTTTACTACAATATCCCCATTTTGTATATTGTAGGTTTCATTGAGATCGTCTCTGATTTTTCTTCTGATTGGTAGAGAAATCAACACCAGTTTTCCCAATCTTTTTTCATAGGATAGTCCTGCCATCCTTGGAACAAGTCTAGTGAACCCTTGCTGCACTCCCTCTATGCCAATAATATCTTCCCTGAAATGAGGAGACCAAAGCTGCAAGCCATAGTCCAGGTATGGTCTAACCACAGATATAGTACACAGAAAATAAGAGTAGGAGTAGGCCATTTGGCCATTGAGCCTGCTCTGCATTCAATATGATCATTGCTGATCCTCTATCTCAATTTCATATTTCTGCTGTCTTTGATGCCTTTAAAATCTAAGAATTTATCAAACTCTCTCTTGAATATATTCAGAGACTTGGCCTCCTCAGCCTTCTACCATAGAATATTCCACAGGTTCACTACACTTTGAGTGAAGAAACTTTTCAGTTCAGTCCTAAATGGTCTACCCCACATGCAGAGATTTTCCCTGGCTCTAGACTCCCCATCCAGGGAAAACATCCTCCCTGCTTGCAGTCTGGACAGCCCTGTTAAATTTGATATGTTCCAATCAAATCATCTATTTGAATTCAGGTCCAATTGAATACATCTCTCTCATAGGACAGTGCTGTCATTCCCGGTGTCAGTCTAGTGAACATCCACTGCATTCCCTCTATGGCAAGTATACCCTTTCTTAGGTAAGGGAATCAAAACTGAATGCAGTATCTTTAGGCACAGTCTAGGTAAGCTTCTGTACAATTGAAGCAAGCCTTCAATACTGTATTCAAATCTTCTTGCAATAAATGCCACCATATTAGCCATCCTAAAACTTGCTGAAACTGCATATTAGCCATTAGTGACTCACTGACAAGGACAGCTAGGTTCCTTTATACATCTACACATATTAACCTCTTACCATTCAAGAAATACTCTTTACATC
Organism: Rhincodon typus; assembly: GCF_021869965.1. Classification (NCBI taxonomy): domain Eukaryota; kingdom Metazoa; phylum Chordata; class Chondrichthyes; order Orectolobiformes; family Rhincodontidae; genus Rhincodon; species Rhincodon typus. Next base: position 30,381,437 of record NC_063348.1, on the reverse strand, counting down.
TATTCATAATTCTTATGTGGATAACCTCACAGTTTACCACATGATATTCCATCCACCATGTTCTTGTCCACTCACTAAGCCTGTTCAAATCCTCATGAAGCTGTTTTACATCTTCTTCACAACACTTAAAGCTTAGATTGTATAGTCTGCAAATTTGGAAATATTGCACTTGGCCCTCATGTACAAGCCATTGATATGTAGTGAACAGTTGGGGCGCAAGTTTAGATCCTTGTGGTACCCCACTATTCATCTCGGCTGAAACAAGTCTAAAGGTTGGACTATTCACCCTGCACATTCTCGAAGAGATTTGCAGCATTTCACATCTACTAAGTCATTGACTGATGGACAGATCCTAAAAGATTACAAAGATCTTATACAAAGGTCTTGGATATCTCCTTGGAGAATAGAGTCTCAAAGTAACGAGTGGGAAATCAACACAGCATTTAATGTGGAAAATTCCAGTTGCCCTCATCCAGCCCTTAAAGACAAAATGGTCAAAGTGAAAAAGAAGAGAGTAATCTAGAAATTGCCAACTCCTGCAAAACGGATTAGCAGCACAGTAGCAGTGATAAAAGCCTGGAAAGCTGAGAGTATGCAGAGATCCAAAAGATCTAAATAAAGCTTTGAGAGATTTTACTGCCCCATGCAAACCACTGATGAAATTTTGCCACAACTTGCCAAACCAAAGATCTTTACTAGCCGAGATATGGAGGATGATTACTGGCAAGTAAAGATGGATGAAAGAAGTAGCTTTCTAACTACAATAAAACAAAGAACTGCAGAACAGAAATTGGGTAACTGGATTTGAAACGTTAAATCTGTTTTCTCTCCACAGATGCTGCCAAACCTGCTGAGTTTCTCCAGCAATTTCTGCTTTTGTTTCAGTTTTCTGACTGCACTCTGGGTGCTATTTGAGAGGTACAGATGGTTGTTCATGCCAGATTATATCATGAAGAGCAATTCCTTTATAACATGAACAGAATATTACATTCAGTAAACAGATTTGTTTTCTAAAAATCCATGGATATAATATACAATTTTGTATTATCTGATGTTTTAAAGACAAGTTGCAGCTTGCAAAATTTTGTTTTCAGAGATTTCCTTGTAGAACTAATTAATTCAATCAAATGTCATGTTGATTTAATTTGAATTACCGTTGTGTATTTTTCACATTTCAAATTGGTGAAATATTGCATTAACAGAAAAATTTTGAGACTTCAAAAGTCACCTTAAACATTGTGATCCACAGTAACTTATATTAAATAATTAAGTTAAAGTTAGCTCACTGGTTCAATTCCACACAACATACAAGCTTCTGAAAATAGGGCTTATATTGTGATGAAGTATGAATCTAAAGGGTGTTTCTCAAAGCCACATCAGTCTGAGGTAAAGAAGTTCAGTCATACATTCAGATTTAGTATTGTGCGCATAATTAGAAAGGATAAATGTCAACCAGCCCAGATTTACGAACAGAAATAGCAATTTGACTGGCACTGTAAACTCTGTTCATACTTGCTGTTTGCGGATTAAGGCAGCTTGTTAGCTTACAATTGGATTCGTCATACTACAGTTTATAATCAATTCATCCTTTGAAAGATAGAAAATGTATATGGGGCACATTCAAAATTACAATAACTAGCATATATGGTACACATCTAATCATTAGAGTCTCCAGATTCCCTTATAGGAAAAACCAGAAGAGCTAGTTAAGGCAACCTGCTTGGATTCAAAACTTGATAGTTAACTATCAGTCATCATCTTAGTTGTGTATTCTCCATGGCAACACCTATCAATTAGAGTTCACTTGGGTGCACTCTCTTTTCATACAGTATAAATGTTGTTTGGCTTTTCTACTGGTGTCCTTGCAAATTGTTCTGTGAATGCGAGAAGAAAAGTGTCAACAAAGTGTGTGTTTTTCAAGAATACTCAAGCTATATGCTACTGAACATCTACTTAATTAAATTACAGTTAACATGAATCGAACATAGGATTCTAATTTGACATTAAAAATATTCTAATAATTTAAAATGTGATTAAAATTAGCAATATACAACACTATTGAAGGAATTGACTTTTTTAAGATAATCAAAATATTATCTTACTCATCAACTGAGATTAATTGTTTGTAGGAACATCTTGTCTTTCTCTCTCATTAAATATGCTTTTTGATTTGATGACTTCTAACTGCTGCAACCCTACTGCAAATACATTTTATATACCTATCATTAGTAAAGTAAATACAACAATGACAAGCCTATTTTATGCAAACTATCAAAATTATCTTTACTTTTAACCTGAGAATTCAAATATTTGCTTTGAACACAGGGAGCCCATTTACTGTGCATTAGTCTATATAAAAACTTATAAACATCTTTATCTAAGTGAAAATCACAGTCTAAGAAGCAGGATACCTGAAGGACAGATGTAATTTTATGCTCCCTATTAAATGAGATTTAGATGTATTTCAAGAATAAGATATTTGCTGCTTTGTCACTATTTTAAGATTCAATGTGTCCAGTAAGGTATCAGGAAAGTGAGAACATGAATATCCTTACTTTCTAATTAGAAATTGCATTTACTGAAGTAGCAACTGCAATCAAAATGAAATGTAAAAGCATATACCACAGAAGGTAAATGAGAAATCTGCTAGGATTTTATTTGGTAAGAATGGACCATTCAGCCCCTCAAGATCATTCTTCCAATCAATTACATCATCTGCCTGCCTTAGATCCATAAACCTTACATACCTTTTCCTACCAAAAATCCCATATCCACAAGTGCTAGTGTTTCCTTAACTGAAGTACCATTAACAACATTTTTTAATTTCAACTTTCCAGTTAAAAGACATAATTTCTCAATTCCACCTATCAAACATTTTATGAAACCAGTTAGATTCAAATCTCATCAGGAAGATTTCCATGTCAAACATCATTGAAGTTGACGATTTTCATGTTTTCTGGGTCACCCAAGGATAGAAAATTTAACTACTCATCTATTTTAAAACTTTTCACTTTAGTCTTAAAACATGTTCAACTTTAAGATATTTATCACAATACTTAAATACAAAATATCAAAACTAATTCAAGTATATAACCAATTCAACTGACCAACCAAGTTCCATAACTACTCTGTATTTTCTTCAGATGTAACACTTTCTGTGAGACATAGCATTATTAGTCTGAGTGGAAATAACATTCTCTAATTAAGATTACTTGTTTGAAGTTATTTCAGACTTATTCTGATTATTATTTAAACCTCCACATTTAAAGCCCCAGAAACCCAGCTCTTAATCTGAAAATCTTCTTTAACCCCCATTAAGAATGCATTTCTCAAATTCTGTAGGAACACTTCATAAATAATCATTGTGAAACTAAAAGAGTTTTTAAAAAATGAGAAACTGAAAAATTCCATTTATCATAATCGTAAAAAAAGTTCAGGATCTGCTTTTCATTGAAGATAGCCTATTTCCAACCAAACCAATCTCACCAAAAAATACCACAGCCTCAAAGATAACAGATGCATTTGTTTAGTTTCCACGGTTCCTTTTCTTCATGGGTTGCCTCTTTAGTTACTTTCAGAAACATTTCTCTCTGAAAGTTATCACCTTGCAGGAAAAGAGCTTTTATTTCCATTGATCTACATTAACATAAATGCAGGCCAAAAGAATTTTCAGGATTATGTTTCCCACTGTGGAAGAGTACATTGTAATATCCAGGCTGTCAGATATTCTTCAAAGCCCTGAGAAAGTAGTCTTAGTTTAGATTTTAAAATTCTATCCGCAAGAACTTTGTCTAATCCATCTCTGAGAAAAGACCAGCTATCCCCTATCTGGAATTTCAGAATGAACTCCAAATTCCTTCCGTCTACCCAATACCATTTGTTTTGCCTCTCTTCTGAGCCTGGAATATACTGGCTGCCACTAAAACTTCAGAGTCATGAAGACTTGTGCTTCTAGTTCTATCTTGAGATAGTTTTGTAACCCTCACAACATGGTACAATCTATGAAAGCTGCAGCCTCTGCTTGCAATTTGACGAGGTTGTAGACATGCTCGCTGAGCTGGTGGGTTTGGTTGCAAACATTTCATCTCACTGCTAGGTAACATCGTCAGTGTGCCACCGGTGAAGCATTGGTGTTCTGTCCCACTTGTTACTTATATGCCTCAGTTTGTTGAGGTTTTTGATACTAATTCTGGTTCCGTTTCTCAGTGGTTTGTACACCAGGTGTAATTCAATTCCGGTTAGAATACCAGGCATACCAGGAATTCCCTGCCGTGTCGCTGTTTGGCTTGTCCTTCATGGTATTTTGTATATTACACTGGTTTTGCTGGTTTGGGTAATACCATGCAAGGACTGTGAGAAACACTACATAGGCCAAACCAAAAGAAAATTGACTATACGGATACATAAACACCAACTAGCCATGAAGGGACACAACCAAGTCTCACTTGTCTCACTACACACGGATAATGAGGGACATGAATTCGACTGGGACAACACATCGATAATCACACAAGCCAAACAGAGACACACCAGGGAATTCCTGGAGGCCTGGTGTTCTAACCAGAACTCCATCAACAAACACATTGAATTAGACATATAAACAACAAGTGGGACAGGAAACCGACGCTTCACCGGAGGCATGCTGATGATATCACTGAGCAAGGTGACGAAATGTTTGCAACCAAACCCATTGGCCCAGTGAACAATCTACAACCTCATCCACAACCCGAGCTACAAATCTTCTTAAAAATTTTAAGTGCAATTTGACATCCTTTGGGACTAGAACCGTAAGATCTCTCTGGCATAGTTGGAGATTTTCCCCGTACTTGATCATTTTCTAACACAACAGTCACTCTCAATCCGACTACTAGAGGTCCCACTGCAGTTTATTGTTTTCCATTGTTTTATGTCATTCTACCAATTTATGGAACTCACTTCTTGGCCATTATCCAAAACATTTAACCCATGTTTAAAAACTTGCCAGTTGCTTTTCTTGCACATTCATAGAATTATACATTACAGAAGTTGCCCTTCAGCCCATCAAGTCTGTATGCCAAAATCAAACTACTACCTACACTAGTCCCACTTTCCCATACTAGGCCCAAAGACTTGAATGTTATGCCACTTCAAGTGCTCATCCAAGTACTTTTTAAAGGTTGTGAGGCTTCCCACCTCAACTACTCTCCCAAGCAATGCATTCCAGACACTCACTATCCTCTGGATGAAGATGTTTTCCTCAAATCCCCTCTAAATCTCCTGTCTTTCACCTTAAAATTATGCCTCATTGTTATGCACCCTGAGGCTAAGGGGATCAGCTGCTCCCTACTCACCCTGCCCATGTCCCTCATAATCTTATACAGCTATGTCTGGGCTCCTCTCAGCCTTCTCTGTCATAAGGAAACAATCGGAGCTTATTCAGCCTCTCTTCATAGCTAAGCTGCTCCATCCAAGGCAACATCTGTTTCATCTCCTTTACAACCATCCAGTGCAATCGCATCCTTCCTGCAGTGTGGTGACCAGAATTGTGCACAGTTCTGTACAGCTCTAAATGACCTCCTTGCTCCTACAATTTGTACCTCAACTGATAAAAGCAAGTGTCCAGTCTGCCTTCTTACTTACCCTATTAGCCTGTCCTGCCATCTTCAGGTATCTGTGGACATGCACCCATCCTCTGAACTTTCTAGTATCTTGTCATTTGTTGAGTGCTCCCTTGTCTTGTTCCTTCTTCATTCTTGCAAAACCTCACATTATACAATTGTTGCAGCCCTCCATTCATTATACCTCTTTGGAAGTAGTCCCACCCAAGTTCCTAATCTAGGATCTCTAGTTGGTCTTTAGGTTTGATAGCCCTGTCTTATACATCTTGCTTACCCTCCTTACCTCCAGTTGTATTCTGTTCCTCACCAACTTGATGACAAAACACATACAAGCATGTGAGTTACATGAAGCTGAAACAACTCCAGAGAGGCCGGTATCCCATCACTAAGTCACCCTTCATTTACATGTGGAGAGTCCTTGACACTGATCCAGCTTCCTTACAGCCAACTCTCAGAATGAATGTCTGACACTCTTGTTCTTATCTATCAGCCAGGGCTCCCTGATTGGACCAGATTAATAGCCCCAATCAGGGAACTCATATTCTATGCTTCCACCTGGGTGACCTTCTTACAATCACTATAGAAGCCACCATCACCTTCTATTATCTAGTCAGATTCTGAGATTTTGTAATTAGCCTCAGTTAACCATGGGGAATAAGTATCAACAGTTTGTCATGTTGGACAACTTCTGTCTCAGTACTACAACCTGTTGCCTTGCCAGGGCTCTTATTACAGTAGCTACAGTAATAAACCAAATCTCTGAAATTGGACTTTACCTCAGATGGTCTTTAACAATGCTTTAGAGATCTTTGAAATTTCTCCTAGGCCTAATGCAGGTGAAAACACTGCTTCCTGCATGAAAAGATGCTTTCATCCTCATTCCTCATTTCTGTAACTCTTTCATTGCACTGATGCCTCTGTACTCATCTGGGTGATCTTAAGATGAGGCAATTTCATTCTTTGTGACACTGCAGAATAGGCCATAGGTTTCTCCAGGGCTATGGGAATTGACTGCTTCCCCAAACCATTTTTAAGACAGCATAAATCTTAACCAACAAGGAGTCTCTCTCTGATAACCAAATCCCAGTTGAAACGAAGAGCTGAATCCACCCAGGTACAAGCTTTGGTTTCTTTCTCCAATCCTACCCATGTCAAGCTTGTTCAATGTGATTGGTGAGCTGGGAGGCTGAATATTAATGAGGAGAGGTGGGCCGTTAATAAGGTATTTAATAGGGAATAACAACCATTAATTGGTAACTTACTGCTACCTGGCAAAAATATCACCATGTCACCTGGAAACAGCATAAAAGATGGCGCAAACTGCTTTTGACTTTGAGATAGACCTCACCACACTTGTCACCTGATTCTGCCATATATCGCACTGTAGCGTACAACATTGAGATCCCAAAAAGATTCTGTCCTATATGTCTATCAAAGTCCATTATAGATATCAAAGAGAAAGACTGTGATATAATTAAAGAAATTAGCATAAATAATGAGGAGGTTCTGAGCGAAGAGCTGGTCTTAAAAGTAGCTAAATCTCCAGGCCAAATGGAATGTATCCCGGCTGTTGAGGGAGTCAAGGGATGAAATAGTAGGAGCACTGGCAATAAATTTCAGTACCCTCCTGGCCACAGGAGAGGTACCAAAGGACTGCAGGACCGCCAATCTGGTGCTATTATTCAAGAAAGAAGCAAGGAATAAAGCAGGAAACTACAGGGCAGTTAGTATAACCGCAGTGGCAGGGGAACTATGGGAAGCAATTCTGAGAGACAGAACTAATCTGCCTTGGAGAGACACGAGTTAATCAAGAACAGTCAGTATGGTTTTATTTAGCGGAGGTCATGGCTGACCAACTTGATTTTTTGAAGAGAGAACAAGGTGTATAGTTGAGGGGAAAGCATTCCACATAGCCTACTTGGAGTTCAACAAGGATTTTGAAAAGATTCCACATGGGGGACTGATAGCAAAGGTAAGAGCCCATGGGAATAAGGAAATTTGGGTAATTGGATCCAGAATTAGCTGAGTGACAGGAAGCAGAGGGTAATGGTCGAGGACTGATTTTATGATTGGAAGCCTTCATCCAGTGGATTTCTGCAGGGATCAATGTTGAGGCCCTTGCTGTTTGTGGTGCAGATAAATGGTTTAGATTTGAATGTGGGAGGGTTGATCAGTAAATTCACAGATGAAATGAAAATTGATGGGGTAATAAATTATGAGGAGGAAAGTCTAAGATTGCAGAAGGATATAGACGAGCTGGTCAGATGGGCTGATCAGTGGCAAATGTAATTCAATCCAAATAATTGTGAGGTGATGCCCTTCTGCAGAATGAACAAGACAACGGAATACATGATGAACAGTATGACCCTGGGAAGCATCAAGGATCAAAGGTACCTTAGTGTGCATGTCCTCTGGTGCTTATGGTCATAGGATAAGTAGATAATGTAGTTAATAGGCCATATGGCATACTTGTCTTTCCTAGCCAAGGTACAATGTTTCAGAGAAGGGAGGTTATCCTAGAACTGTATAAAACATTGATTAGTCCACAGCCAATGGGTCTTGTATACAGCTCTGGAATCCACAGTACAGATTGATTGATTGATTTGATTTATTATCACGGGTGCCTAAGTACAATGAAAAGATTTGTTTATGAGCAGTACAGGCAGATCACAGTAAGCAAGGACACACAGATCATAGGGTGAGAAAAAAAACTTGGACAAAGGCATACAGGTTACATTGCACAGGGCATGTGCTAGGCAAGATCAACATTAGCAAGATCAGTATTATTTGAAGTTAGGGAGTCCATTCATCAGTTTGATAATGGCAGGGAAGAAGCTGTTCTTGAACCTGTTGGTATGTGTGTTCAAGCTTCTGTATCTTCTGCCTGACAGAAGAGGTTTTGGAAGACGATTACCGGGATGGGATGGGTCTTTAATGATGTTGGCAGCCTTTATGATTGCACTGGAGATGGTGCAGAGGAGATTTACCAGGGTGTTGTCTGGTCTGGAGATTGAATAGACTGGAGCAGAGAAGACTGAGAGGGGACATGTTTAGAATATATCAAATTACATGAGCATAGGTAGCGTTGACAGGATGGAACATTTCTCCTTGGTGAAGGAGTCAATGACCAGGGGCCATAGATTTAAGATCAGGGGCAGGTGATATGGAGGGTGGTGGGAATCTGGAAATTGCTGCCTGTAAGGGTGATAGAAGCGGAAAACTTATAACATTTAAAAAGTATTTTGGCAATGCCAAGGTATAAAAGGCTATAGGTGAAGTGCTGAAAATGAGATTAGAATAATTAGGTGCTTCAGTCTGCACTGACCAAAACAATGGGTCAAAGGGATTTTACTGTCCTGTAGATTTCCATGACTTATTCAAAATCTATCAAAGTCTCTCCCTCATAGATATATAAGTCGTCTACCTTCTAAGTTTTGAGTAATGTGATGGATTCTCTTCACAGCATCTAGAGTGAAGAAACGTTGCATCCTTGGGACTGACCCATGAAAACAATCAATTCCAATGCTAAGGCAGTTTCTTTGCTACTGAACATACAAAGTACAGAGCTCTGTTCCCATACTTTCCATACACATATACTTTCCAGAGGAAATACTCATTATTCCAGAGGAAGGTGAGCTAGTTTGAGAATGCAACCTTTTTATCACCTTTCCAACACCTAGAACACTGATGTCAATCACAGCATCCAACATCAAAATGGCAAGAATTGATCAACTCAGCTCGACGAGTTGTTCTGAGACAGCCTGGTCTGCGAGATTCGGTGCCTCACTGAGTAGTAGATCAAGCTGTTGGCTTAGAATTAGCATTCCCTTCTCTAAATGAGGGGTACAGTTTCTAAACCATGCTCCAGACACTCCTAGTCATGGAGGCAAGAGCTTTGGCCTGGAATTCTAGGTTAGCATCCAGTGACCATATTGCTCATTCATTGAGTTATGGAAGCTGATTAATTCCCTCCATTAATAATTCCATCAGCTAAAGTAAGATGGTTATTGTCAAGGAATGCGTGACAACTACTTGTTCCACCCCAAATAAAGAATATGAAGAAATGAAAACAACAACTGGGTATTGCATTTGTTGCCTGAACCAACTGAGGAGCACCAATGTACTGTTATAAGACTTATTGTGTAGGACCAGCAGTTCAAAATGAATGCAAAAAGAAACATTTAATGCCCATAATATGATGGTGTGATATTTCTTGTATAAAACAGAATCAAATTCAGCCAACATCTCATGAATATCAAACATTGTTAAATTCACCCTGCTAGTCTTTACTTGTACATGGCTACAGTGACAAAAAAACACATTTCTTTTAAGATAAGTGCTCTAATATCCAATTTGAACAAAAATATTAACAAAACAGTTAATGGTCTCTTAACAGATGAACATCGAACTTTATAAAGCAGCATTTAGTGTCAAGTTAAGGTCACAACGTTTCAAACTGTCTGAACATTTCAGACATGTTTCTGAAAACTGCTGACACCAGTGCATTTACGGCATACTGCCATGAAAGCTTTTTCTCATATATTGCATCAGAATTCATTTTTAGCCAGCAACTTGTTGTACATCAAAGCAATTAATTAACAGAATGAGCCAAGTACTTACCGCTGAACAGATGATGAGAGAGATTCAAAAAGACTGCCACCTCCAGAAGCCATGTTCAACAATCAGCTACAGGTAAAATCTTCCATTCACGATATCTAAAACAGAATTTGTTTTGTGCTATTACTATCAATTTCATGAAGAATCACTGCTGATCAACTTCAATCATCTTGCAGTTACCAAGATAAAAAAAACTATTGCATGGTTCCACTCGTAAACGTTCATTGTTGAAGATTAAAACATTTTGAAGGAGTAGTGTATTATATTGAATTACAGTGCGCTGTGAAATGGAATGATATTTCACTGCTAACTTACTGGGTGGAAATTGATGTTTTAATGGAGGGTACTGGTGGGCGTCCCACTGCCTTCCTGTCACTGCCCCAATTAAGTGCATAGCAAGTAGACCTAATAATGGCCTTTACACCATGCTGGCAACTGAGGTCCTTAAGTGAGAAAATAATGTTCACTTAAGGGTTTCATCCCACTATCACTTGTATTCACCCAGTGACAAATGGACACCCATTATGTGTGGAGCCCAAAAGCAAACCTGGCTGGTGTTGCTTGCTGGAGCCCATTGCCCCCCCACCCCCCACCGTTCGAAAGGTACTAACATGCCTGATTGATGGACTTGGCATGGGATTGGGGGAGGCAGCCCATTGAGAGTTGTATTTCTGCCTTTGCTGCCCTCTCCTTTAGCCCCTTCCTCTTGCCCACAATCCACAGTGCATTACAAACACCTCTCCCATGCCATTATTCATGTGTGTATGGGTTCGGGAATGTGTGCGATGTCCCAAATGGGCATAGTATGAGCAAACAGCAACCACCTCCCCCATGGTGCTGTCAAGCAATCAAAAATAACCAGTCTCTGACTATCTAACAGCTATTAGCAGGTGGAATTTCCACTTGCAGTCCCTTGTCCCAGAGAAAGCCCACAGCAATCCAGTTAAGTCCATGCATTTGGCCCCTAATCTCATGGGCCTTCTCCAATCAGCAGGTAAGACCCTGACATCTTGATTAAATACTGTCACTATCTTACACTGTGGCCCACCCACCCTTCACTGTTTCCCAGCAAATCTAAACAAAATCTTCATACTTGTTCACAAATATCTTTACAACCTCAGTCTACCTTATCCAGTTACTTTTCAGTCATACGTATTCCACATTTCTTAACGCAATGGGCTTCCCCAGGTTCAAACTTAAGGCCTATTTCTTAAAATGATCCACACATCGACTTTCTGTTATATTGTCAAATGCTTCATTTGCTTTCATTGAGTACTTGCCCAGCCAAAGTGCAAAAAATAAGCTCCTGCTTATAATACAAATCCCTACATTACTGATTTTCAAGAAATTATCCACATCACAGGGCAACCCTGTTAACACCTGGGGAGGAGAAATAGATGCCTAATTTTTATTTTCAGTATCCACAGGGCGATGGGCATCTACGGTTCTAGTCTTAATAGGGCTTTAGGAATAGCATCTGAAATTTATTCAGAATTTTATTTTGACCAACTACATTATTGATAGTTGCAATATTCATCATGATGCTTAATAGTCCACAAACTAATCCATTGATTGTAGGTATTTTTTTGCATTAAATTCTGTCAATGACTTGCTGTACATCAGAAACAAAGTAGAACTGTTCATCATGGGATGCATTCTTTTCATTGCATGTATTACCCTGCCTAACAGAGTCTACGGAATTTAGCTGCAAGTTGGCAAGTGCTGTGACTTCACGATACCCAAGCCTACACTTTGATATTACAATTCTAACAAGCTTCCTACAGCTTTCCTTGCTTGGTTACCTGGAAATAAATATGAAGAACCCCCAGTGGAAGCTCCTGAATCCCAGTAATGAGTTATGTTGTCTGATCAACACAACAACAGCCTGGCTTCACCCAGATGTCCAATGGCCAAGTTTCTCATGAAATATTGATTTACTTCCAATCTTCCTTCATTCAGGTTTCATGTTAGAACTAACTCAACACATCTTTATATACTTATCCTCTCCGTAAAAGGATTACTAATAGTTAATCATTAAGTAAGTACTTGTTTGAGCACTCTAGGCATACAACAATTAGAATCGCAGAATGATGCAGCTCAGAAGGTTATTCAGCACATAATGTCTCTCTTGGCTCTTTCAAGAAATATATCTAATTAGGCCCAATCCTATATTCCCCAATATTCTTGTATACATTTCGCTTTCAAATATTTATCGAAGTCCCTTGGAAAATTATTATTGGATCTGCTTCCATCATTATTTCGAACAGTGGAAATTGCAATAAATTAATTCATTGTATAATTTAGTTTAAGAATGTGAGAAAGGGGAGCAGTTGACCGTATAGCACCTTAGCCAGCTCTGCTATTTGATAAGATCCCGCTTGATCTTCTTCTTCAACTCTCCTTTCAAGCCCTTTAATTTCCTAAAAGACCAGAAGTCAGTCTCTCCCAACCTTGAATCACTAAATGATACAGCATGACAAAAGTTTGGGCTAGAGAATTACAAAGATTCACAACCCTTTGAGTGTAGAATTTCTCCTTGATTCAGTCCTAAATAATCAACCCCACATCCTATGATTGTGTACCCATGTTCTAGTTGCCCCAGCCGGGGGTAATGATTTTTGAGCTCCAACTGTGTCAGGCTCCTTCAGAATCTTGCCAGGTTTTTCCAGCAATTTTGGTTTTTGTTTCTAATTTCCAGCATCCTCAGTTCTTGGCTATTTCCCTTCAGAATCTTGTAGGCTTTAAGGTACACTTTAAAATTCAGAGAATTTAACCCGAACTTACTAAGCCTTCATCTATCTCTTTCCCTCATGTCACCTTGGTTGTATGATGGATCTCTGCAATTGCGCATTGTTGTTTCTATGCTATGTTGATTAAGCTGCTATAAAGACTTTACAGCCAAACACAAAGGCTTGTCATCCTGCAGTAGACATGCTTCAAGGACTTTCTGGGATGCATCTACTTCCAATAAGGATATTGAATACCTGACTTTCCTTATCAGCTATTTGTTCTTTCCTGAAGTAATTGAAATTGTGACTGGTGCCCATTGATGCCCTATTTCTAAGTGTTTGCTTTCCATTTTTACTTTATAGCTCTATGGTCTTTAAAATGCCAGTGTAAGATCTGTGACACAGTGCAATGCATTTTTTTGTTTGATCTCCTTTTTGTTTCTTTCTTATTATTGCTGGCTTAAAAGTATCAGAAAAGTGTCTATCTGGCCTGTGCACCAAGAATGAAGATTGGACTGACATCATTTGTACCTTTCTTTTGCTTTCACGCCGTTCGCAAGATGGCAGAATTGACTGACGTCTGGACACAGTTAAGGCTTGAGTTACATACAGAGCATTTTTAGCATTTCTGCCGCGCTTTGCCCAAGGATTGTTTACTAGATTAGAACTGCCCTGCAGCACTTGGAATAAATCTCACATTTTGAATCAGATCAACTGTGATCTGCTTTCTTGCTATAAAAAGGAAGAGAGTGATCACAAATGTTCCGAAGAAGAGTCACATTTCACTTGAAATGATAACTTTTTTTCTCTCTCCATTGATGCTGCCAGACCTGCTGAGTTTCTCCAGCACTTAGTTATATAACAAATATTTCTTGTTCATTGAGCACTTTGACGTGGAGTTTTTGGTTGAAAATTTCCGCTCTGAAACTCTTATTGATGATTAGCAATTGTTTGGAGAAGAGTCTTCACAACAGTTACTGCTATCATCTTTTAGCCTTAACTTGCTGTCACTAACTAGCTAGAATAAATTCCTCAACTTATGAACACTCGTACGTATGAACACAATCCAATACAGGGGTGAAATTTTAAAGACCCAAAACAAGAACATCTTCTGCACTTATGAATAGCTACTTTACATTGTCCTGCATTATGTTCCAACTTGTGTACAAATTGCCTCGCAAACGGGGCTCCAGGACAGAAGCCATTCACAACCTGGAGACTGCCTGTAATTGTCAAAAACCTTAGCACTTCATCAAAAGTATCTATGCTTTCTTTTATGCTTTATAATATCTTCAGTTACAGTTTCAATTGAATACAAAAAAGTGACACAACCCATGCCCTCCACCTTTTCTAAAACTTTCAATTCCCCAGCCCCCAGCCTCATCTTCACCATGGACATTCAGCCCTGGTACACCTGTATTGCCCATAAGAATGGCCTAGAAGCCCTTCACTTCTTCCTCTCCCATGGGTCCAACTAGTTCCCCTCCACTGACACTCTCATTCGCTTCGCAGAACTGGTCTTCACCTCCAACAATTTTTCCTTTGATTCCTCCCACTTCCTACAAACCAAAGGGGTGGCCATGGGCACCTGCATGGGCCCGAGCTATGCCTGCCCCTTTGCAGGATTTGTGGAACAGTCCCTCTTGCACAACTACACCGCACCATCCTTCACCTCTTTCTCTGCTTTATTGTTGACTGTATCAGAGCTGTCTCGTGCTCCGACAAGGAGCTCAAGGAGTTCATCAACTTCACCAACACCTTTCACCCCACCCTCAAATTCACCTGGACCATTTCTGACACCTCCCTCCCCTTCCTGGATCTCTCCATCCCCATCTTCGGAAACCGACTCACCACCGACATCCATTTCAAACGTCTGACTCCCACAACTACCTCAACCATACCTCTTCTCACCCACCCTCCTGCAAAAATGCTATCCCATACTCTCAATTTGTCCGCCTCTGCCATATCTACTCCAGGACATCCCAGATAACCTGCTACCTTAGAGACTATAGTTTCTCCTCCTCTGTAATTAAGGATGCCCTCAACCACATCTCCCCCATTTCCTGCACTTCTGTCTTCAAACCCCCTTCCCCCAAACAACAGTAAGAATAGAGTCCCCCTAGTCCCCACCTACCGCCCCACCAATCTTAGAATCCATCACATCATCCTCCGACATTTCTGCCACAAATCAGACACCACCAACAAAATGAGACTTCCCTCCCCACCCCTGTCCACTTTCCACAGGCACCGTTTACTTCATGACTCCTTTGTCAGCTCTACACTCCCCACCAACCTCTCCACCGCACCTAGTACCTTTCCCTGCAACCACAAGAGGTGCAACAACTTCCCCTATATGTCCCCTCCCACCTCCGTCCAAGGCCCCAAACAATCCTTCCAGATCAGGAGAGATTCACCTGTACCTCATCCAAATTGATTTATTGGATCTGTTGCTCCCAATGTGGTCTTTTCAATATTGGGGAACAGTTTGCGGAGCATCTGCGCACCAACCAACCCGACCTTCCGGTTGCCGTCCACTTCAATCCCCCCTCCCACGCCCTGGTGACATTTCTATCCTTGGCCACCTCCACTGTCAGATTGAGGCCAAACGTAAACTGGAGGAACAACACCTGATATTTCGCCTTGGGAACTTACAGCCGAAGGGCCTGAATATTTACATCACCAGCTTCAAAAACCCCTCCACACCCAGCCTTATCCCATGTCTCACCTCCCTGACCTGTCCTAAGCTGTTCATCTTCCTACGCAACTATCTGCTCCACCCTTCCCATTGACCAATCACTATAACCCCTTACCTGCATCCAACTATCACCATCCCACCTACCTTTCCCCAGACCCAACCCCCTCCCTCTATTTATTTCTGGTCTCCCCTCTCCCTCCTCAGTCCAGTTAAAGGGTTTCAGCCCAAAAAGTTGACTTTCCTGGTCCTCTGATGCTGTCTGACCTGCTTTGTTTGTCCAGTTCCACGTTTATTGACAAAAAAAAAGTGTTTACTTATTTTTCTGATTTGGTGGGTTTTTTTGCAAGCGATTTTGTACCTTAGAACAGTTTTCTCCAAAAAGTCTAATTTTGTGTTCTATTCTGCCAATGTCTGAAATTAAATGCTTCTGGCAACATTATTCCTGTTGTTATTTACTTCTAATGTAATTATTTACCTTTCTAACTTTAAAAAAGAACTTTACATTCTGTGGGATATCCATGTTGTTTTCTTCACCTTGTTTTAAAAGCTTTTAATTCTGCTATTCGGATTTCTAGACTGTTCAGCTCTTTCAGATGCTGTCCATCTCCACAAGTTATTCTCTTAAAGATGTGACTGGAAAATGTGATATTTTCCCAGATGACCACCCTGGCTTCTTGTAGCATTTACCAGCTCTACCAGGATGTGGTACTGTGTATGGGTTGTTTGCGATATATGCTGCCACCAATCTTCCTTTGCCTTAGGTCTCTCTAGTGATTAATGGTAGGGGATATACCGCCATAGACTGTCTGCAGACAAAGCACTTTTCTGAATAACAAGGACGTTTACCATATAATAGCAGTAAGCACAAACAAATTTACTCTGGTGAAATAATTAGGGAGCTGTTACAGACAAATCTGCTCCCTCTGAAAGCTAGAACTCCTTGACTCCACACAGTGTGAGACAGCAACGGACTGGGTGGAGTCAATGTAAAATGAACATTAACTCCTTCAGAAACATTACCGTATACAGAAAATTATTCTGGGCTCGCTGGAATTAGTACTGCTGCGTATCCTTTGTATGGTACAGTTAAATCAAATTACACTGCACATTCTGCTCACCATGTTACATAATTCACCATAAGGTAAATTTACTACCACCATTCTTCTTTTAGATCAGGATCTATAAGGCTTGCTTTGTCTAATGTGGTACAGGAAAACCACAAGAAAGTCTAACAGAGTTCATTCGCAAGATGTAGTTTATTACATGATAGCAATCAAGTACAAGTTGCATTGGTATGAAAGGTGTCGTTACTGAAATAATGAGATCTAGATGGTAGGTCTCTCTTCTTTGAGGTCTAGAGCTATTCTTTACCCAAGCTATTATGTTATCATTATATTACTGATATCAATGATGAGTTAATGCACTCATCAGCAGTAACCTTTTCAGAACCAAATACCTTGTACAATATCTGCTCCTTCTACCAATGACATTATGTTTTTTTTTCCTCAGTTAGTATGCCACCGTCCCATTGATATGAAATGGGGTTACCATTGATATGAAACTGAACTGGAATAGCCACTTAAATACCATGGCTACAAGAGTAGGTCAGAGGCTAGGAATCGTGTAGCGAGTAATTCACCTCCTGACTCCCAGAGTCCATTCACTATATACAAAGCACATATTATTTTGGTTGAATGAATACGCCCTACATGCCTGGATTGGTGCAGGTCCAACAACAGGACAAAGCAGCCCATTTGATTGGCACCACATTTACAAAACATTCACCACCGATGCTCAGTAGCAGCAGTATGTACCATCCACAACAAAATTTGCTGAAATTCACCAAGGATCCTTTGACAGCACCTTCCAACTCAATGATTATTCCATCTAGACTGACAAGGTCAGTAGATATATGGTTCCACTCCAAGTTACTCACCATCCTGACTTGGAAATATATCACCAGTTCTTCAGTGTTGCTGGGTCAAAATCCTGGAACTCTCTCTGTAACAACATTGTTGGCTACCTGATTTAAATAAACTACAGGAATTCAAGGTGGCAGGTCATCACCACCTCAAGGGCAACTAGGGATGGTCAATAAATAATGGCCTAGTCAGTGATGCTCACATCCCATGAATGAATTAAAAAAAAGCTTTTTTTCAAAGAGCTAACAAATTCTAAGCTATCTACCCAATTTAGTTCCTCATTAGCCATTAAGTTCTTATTTATTTTTAACACTTTTTAATTTGTCTAAATGTAAATATAAGAAAAAACTTTCATCATCTATTGCCCAGACAGGTTTTTTTCTTTATTCATCTTGTTAATATTTTATTTTGTAAAATTTAAAGATTTTAAGTTTTTTTTCTTAGCTTTAGCTCCTTCATTCAAAATAGTCTGAGCACTTCACATTTGTCCTAATAATTATAATTTCTCATTCCTAGCACCAAGCCATTAAATGTGCAGCATTATTCTTACTTGCTCTCTGCTACACTCTCTCAACAGCTTTACTGCCCTCTCGATTACAAGAAACAACACATTACATTAAAACTGGAGTCTAACAAATTGTTCATAAGTTTTTGTGTATTCTAAACCCATTTTTAAAACCCAAAAGCTACTGGCCCTTTTTAGGATTTTATTTAGTGATATTCACAACTTAAAGCAATTTCAGAACCTTCTGACAAATCTTTGCAAATGGCACTCAGACATGGCATTTCTACCATCCTTCTGATGATTCAATGGATAGATGCCATATTCCATGTAACTAATATGTTCAATAGAGATAGTAGGAACTGCAGATGCTGGAGAATCTGAGATAACAAGGTGTAGAACTGGATGAACACAGCAGGCCAAGCAGCATCAGAGGAGCAGGAAAGCTGACGTTTCGGGTCTAG
>NC_063348.1:30336114-30352911 GCF_021869965.1 Rhincodon typus | reverse complement strand
GGCATCATTTGTGAAATGAATTTTTACTTTACAGCATGAGTCGGTTTATTGAAAACAAATGGAAATTTTGAGAACTGTAAACTGAAATAACAAGGTGTATCATGCTGACATAATTTGGAAACAGGTTCAGTAAAATGCTTTTATAAGATACATAAAAATATTTCTTTGTATATTTATATAAGCCTGCTCTCCAACTGTGATGTGTTATGTTTTTCTTTACTCCAAGGAGATGTAATAATAAATGTAATTTCACTTTCACAAGCTCCTCCATCATACTTGCTTTGAATTAAAATTCAGATATATCATGATTTGGTGTTCCATTTCATCAAGCTATATTAACTTGTTGCATAAATCTAAAACATATCAATTTGTCATATATTTTTCCAATAATTAAGGCTTTTCCATATGAAGCTGCAAACATAATGTGCCCATATTAGGCAGCAACAATAACTTGCATTAATAAAGTGCCATTAACAGATGACAAAGTGTCTTATAAAGCTTCACAGGTTGTCATACAAAATTTGGCACTGAGCTACACAAGAAGATATGAGGGCAAACAATTAAAGTAAACTTGGTCTAAGTGTCAGGATTTAGGGACTGTCTTAGAAAGGAGGACAGAGAGGTATAGGCAGAGATTTAGGGAAATAATTCCTCGGCAATGAAGTCATAGCCATGGGTATATTAATAAAAATTGAAAATTCTGAAGAGACAGAATAGGAGATGCATATTAAACTCAGAAGGTCATGGGGCTGGAGGAAGTTACAGAATAAGGAGAGATAAGGCCATTGAGGGACTGTTAAAAACAAGTTTGAGAATTTTAAAATCAGGGTGTTACTCGACTGGGAACCAATATACATCAGTGAGCATAGCGATTATTCAATTTTGTGAAAGACAGGACATGGGCTGTGTAGTTTCGGATGATGATATGGAGGATACAACACAGGACACTTGCCAGGAGTGCATTGAAATTGCCAAATTTAGAGATAACAGAGGCACGAATGAAGGTTTAAGCAGATGAGCTGAGGCAAAGATTGATTAAGGCAATGTTTCTCAAGATCCTGAATGGTCTTACAAGGTGGACATGATTGCTCTTGTGGGTCAGTCCAGAACTAGAAGGCTCTGTTTAAGCATTAGAGGTTGACGTTTTAGGACAGAAGATTGTGCGATTATGGAACTGTCTGCTCCAGGTGGTGATGGAATCAGGACATTGAATATTTTTATGACAGAGGTGAATATATTCCTATTTGGGAAGGGAATCAAGGGTTTTGGGTGTATATGGGAATATAAAATTTTTAACATGAACAGACCAGCCATGACATAATTGACAGACGTAGCAGGTTTAAAGGGCCAAATGGTCTACTTTGCTCTTACTTCGTATGTTCTTAATGTTAGTAAGCAGAAGTAAACAATCATGGTGATGACGCCGTTATGTGGTTGAGGGATGAAACCACTGTAGAAGGAATTGAGTTTGTAGCAGGAACAGAAGGCAAAGGCATTTTCTGTGCCACAAGGGGAATAGTGAGATCCATGAAATGGAGAAATTGACTATGTACATTAGTGGGGAATTTACTTGGAGGGATTAAGGGAAGAGAAGAGCAGCAACTTAGAAGAGAGAGACAGCATTTGATGAATTGAAGTGAAGATTGAACTCATGAGGATGAGAAGTCACTTGGTGCTGAGACTGATAGAGAAAGGTAATGTCCATATTGATGAGAAAATTGGCATAGCACTTGGAAAGCTGGTAGAAAGTAATTAGAGGAGATAGGGATGGAACAAGGTGAGATGCTCAAAGTAATATAAACCAAATCATGAACGACCATGATGTGTCCAAAGAAATATGATTCCAGATGGCCATGACCTGCCCTAACTCTACCCTATACTCCATTATTCCCTTAAATCTACATATTTTATTCACCCTCCTTAGCCTGCACATTTGTTTAAACAGACACTCATCAGATTTATCAACAATTGCAACAGGGTGACCATCATACCCGTACTAAATGTGAACCCCAGGCCCTTAGCCTACTCCTCCTAGCTACAACCCTGGTCCCTTTTTATGGTCATTACAAGCCCGCCTCTCCTCCTTTTAAGAAGCAAATTTATCACAGCATGCATCAGTAATCGTTCCCTTTCAGAACTAAATCTAATCTGTAGTTTTAATTTAGAAGAAAACAACATGTGCATCCAATTTCATCAGTGCTGTTCCAAATCTATATACGTTCTACTTAATCCTTGCACTCAGCTGTCACGTTGGCAGCCGTCTGCTGCATTTCCCGAACTTAAAAATAATAAGAACAAATAATTAGTTACCTATGCAAGAAGCAAACTGAAAGAAAGAATACAAAGTTGATAGGTGGCCAAGGGAAGAGCAGACTTACATAGGGGTTACAAGAGATACAAAAGCAACAGAAATAACTGTGAAAGAAGTGGAACAATAAGACAATAACAGCAAGGAATTTTATAACTCAACTATAAGCAAAAAGGTTGATTTAGAGGCTGGCTTTATGGAGGTGAGGGGAAGTGGATTAATGACTTTCTTTGATTCGATGTTTTTGGAGTTTTGTCCTCAACATGAAAATATTATGACCAAATGGCCATAAGAACCTAAGGAAACATAATTTTCATCGAGCCTAATGTACTGTCTTAGGATGTCTACTCACCCACCTTAGTTACTTATAGAAAGTTTCTCCCTGTGATTCAAAAACTAAACACCAAACCAAAAATCAACAAAACTTCCAAATATCCATTACTTCATGTTATATTTGATTCACCTTTGTTCGTTTTTTTTGCTGTGATGTTTCCACTGTTACAGCAGCTCAAAGGACCAACAACTCACACAAACTTAGTACTCAATCTTATACGCCTCAGTGCTCACCAAAACCATATCTGCAACCAGCTTTTGTGGAAATCATAGTAAAGGTAGAAGCCAATAATCTATTTTGCACAGTCATTATTTTGGGAGAAGATAAAAAGATCATTGCGAGTTGTGTTTAAAGGTTTGTTATTATTATATTTTCATATTTTGTTAAGCAGCTGGAATCTAAATTCATCTGCATAATCCATTTTTAATGAGAGACAAAAACATTTTTTAAAATAAATACCACTACATCCCAACTGTTGCTTGGAAACATATAACTTACATTCCAGTTAATTGCTGCTAGCTAAAATGTGTTGCTTACAGAAGACTTAAAATCCAACATTTTTGCCTCCATCTATGACGGCTCCTTGCCATAATTAGAAAGTATTGAGAACAGGCTCAATTTATCTGAATAACAGAAAAAAAAGCATATGTTTTAGTGTCAATAGAATGCAGGATGCTCATGACCAAGAATACAGTTTTGTTAGTTCTGCAGTGACAACTTATAGCACTTATTGTAAATCATCTGGAAGACATAATTTTGTTGAATATAGTAATATTGTGTGTATCTGAGAAGGAAAAACATTTCGCATAAGCATCTGTGGATACATTGAAATCAGACAGGAACAAGCATTCAATGAAATGCAACACCTTCCTATTTCCAAGCATTCCCAAACTTTTCGTTTGCAATGTGTGGTTGTCATTAAATAGACGTCGCATTGGATATGCCCAAGCCTAAAATGAAAGCAAGTTTTTTGACATATATTTCATGTTCTGGCGTCATCAAATATCAAAACAATTGGGCCGATATCACAGACATCTATTTCAATCCTATTACTTGAACCTATCCCATTTCATGGTCATTTTAACTTATTCAAATATTGACTCTACGATTCATCTTACTTTTTCAAATTCAAAATCTAGCACTTCCAATAGCACTTTTTAAATAACTCCACCATCATTCCATTAATTATTTGGTTTGTGTTACTTCTGAAAATAATTGCCTAAATTGCTCATCAAATCTTTCCTGCAGCATCTTGATTTAAAAAAAACCTAAATGCTCTTCAACCAGTTGTGCCTGGCACATAGAAAGATGGTTGTGGTTGTTGGAGGTCGGTCATTTCAACTCCAGGACATTCTGCAGGATTTTCTCAGGGTATTGTCCTCAGTCCAACTGTCTTCAGCTGCTTCATCAATGACCTCCCCTCCATCATAACATCAGAAATAGGGATGTTCACTGATGATTACACAATGTTCTGCGTCACTCCTCAGGTACTGAAGCAATCCAATGCAACAGGATCTAGACAATATCCAGGCTTGGGCTGACGTGTGGGAGTTAATGCATGTCACAGAAATGCCAGGTAATGATCATCTCAAATAAGAGACAATCTAAGCTCCATTCTGTGGCAAGTAATTCACCTTTCAATACCCCAAAGACTGTCCACCATCTAGAAGGTACAAGTCAGGAGTGTGATAGAATAGTCCCCACTTAACTGGATGGGTACAGCTCCAACAACACTCAGGAAACTTGACACCATCCAGAACAAAGCAGCCCGTTTGACTGGCACCACATCTACTTCCTTCACCACCAATATTCAGTCGCAGCACGTACTACGTACAAGATGCACTGCAGAAATTTACCAAAGATTCACAGAGCACCTTATCAACCCAAAGATTCCCAGAGCACCTATAAACCCAAAGATTTGCAGAGCACCTTATAAACACATCCAAATAGCACATCCAAATAGAAGACCAAGGTCAGGCAGATACATGGGAACATCACCGCCTGCAAGTTCCCCTTCAAGCCACTCACTATCCTGTCTTGGAAATAAATCACCCTTTCTTCACTACCGCTGGGTCAAATTCCTGGAATTCCCTCCCTAAGGGCATTGCAGATCTATCTAAAGCACATGGAGTCGTTCAAGACAACAGCTCACCACTACCCTCAAAGGAAATTAGGGATGGGAAATAAATGTTGGCCAGCCAGTAAGGCCCACATCCCAAGAGTGAATTTAAAAAAAAAGTGGTGGCATTTAGGACTGAACCTTGATTAAAACTGTTAGCACCAGCAGTTAACAAGCCCATGTCACTGTGGTTATGATGCAAACAGAACTCACCTGAAACCAAAGTCATATGTCTCCATTACATAATAATAATAACTTAATTTTTACTGCCATCTGTAACATCTACTTCTTTCCATGAGTCATTCTCCTCATTTTTTCCTAACATTAATTGAAATGCTGGAAGGGTACACAAGTCTTGCAAGGTTCCAAATCTCAATGCAAGAATGAGGCTGCCTCAAGCATTTATAGTTATTTACAGTGAAGGAAAAGCAGTCAAGTCTCAAAAGACCATACTGAATATTCAAACAAATTGCTTTTCATCTCACTGTTAGTTTTTGGCAGAAGAAGGAAGAGAGAGAGCTGTTTCCTTGACTCACAATTTATCTACAGGTCAATGGAAGGGATATCAGGGCTGAGAATTAAACCAGAGGTAGTAAGGACTGCCGATGCTAGAGTCAGAGATAACACAGTGTGGAACTGGAGGAACACAGCAGGCCAGGCAGCATCAGAGGAGCAGGAAAGTTGACATTTCGGGTCAGGACTCTTTTTCAGAAGAAAAGAAAAGTTACATTACCTTAGAGTTATTCATAGTACAAGTAAGTTAGAAAAATAAGAAATAATGCAAAAGAGTAGCTCAAAGTAAAAGCACTGTTGCTCTGTAGAGGTTCACATTTGTGTGGAAACTTCACCAGAAACATGGTAGAAATTCCATCTCCACCTTACTTCTGAGAATGTTATGCAGTGAAGAAGCAGCAGCCCCATTGATACTTGAGTTGTCACCCTAAACAAAGCTGAATGTTTGACCATTGGCATGACAATTCAAAGGCAATGATTAAAATAGGATATGCAGGTACGTTCACCCTATAAGTGTTAGGGTAAGGAATACCCCTATAGCTTTAGCACATTTTGTTTCAAAGCCAGAATGAAGAAATACTGGACATATTCCAACATCAGCAGAATCTTTCATGGTCCACGATTAATGTTTTGATTTTGGCACTAAAGAACAAATTTCTTTTAATTTGCTTCCTAAGCCCTACTTGTAGATGCTTTTCTGAAAGTCAATACTGAACCCACTAATCAAGATGGAAACCGTAAAAAAAACTGTAATTCATTTGCCAGACCATAAGTCAAATGCTGGGAAGAGTTAACAAATTTGGCCCTATTAGTATAACAAGGTTTCTTTTCTGCCAAGCAATTTATGTCTAAGAATACAACTTTAAAGAGCAAGAGAAAAGTGTGCAATAAAACATAGGTCATTTCCCTTTATTGCTCCCTTACTTTCTCCATAACTACTGAAAGCACCACATATTTTAAAATACAGTTTGCTTGCAGGCAAATATAATGGCCACCTTGGTTGAAGCAAAACCCGACAAAAAGAAGTGGACAGTTAATCTGCTTTTGATTAAAGAAAAAATATTGATCCTGATTCCTCCCTCCTGTTTTTTCCAGTTTTGTCCTTAAAAGGCCAATCAGTAAGTAATACACATTTTTGTAAGTTGAGAGGGAGTGAAACTGATTGCACAACTCTTTGAAATAACTGGCACAATGTGCTGATTTGACTCCTTTGTTCTTCATGATTATTTTAGTCAAAGAGTGAAGACATGCATTAAATGGGTGTTGGGTTGTTAAGAGACACCTGAGTCAAAGTTCAACTTTAGAAAGTAAGTTTCAGAGCATTTGATGATTCTTACATTTCTCCAGGTTCACTAACCAGCAACTGCAGGTTTAGCTCTCCAATTCTGATTAGATGCAATTTTACTGGGGGATAGTTGTAGACAACTGAAGGTGTGATGTCTGATGGTTGGGAGTGGAGAAGGTAAAGAGATGCGGGGATATCCCCTACAACAGTGGACAAGGGGGCTACAGAGGCAGTTAATGTCTGCATATGGGATGATATGTCCCAGGAGTTCAAAGCTAAACACCTCAGTTACAAAACATGTCTGAATTCATTAAAGTTTGCAACACAAGTAGTCAAGATAAGATAACAGCTCAGAATCACTTCTTAATAACTGAATTGTTGCCATACACAAACACACTCCATCTACTGTCTAACTGTACAACTAATCTCTCTCTCTCTCACATACACACACACACACACACACACAATTATGACCTTCATAAGCATTTCACAGCTCTTCCACTACTCATATACTTTCTAACCAACCTTTTCAAAGATATTATTACACACTTCAGCAGTAGATAGGACTTGAAGCAAGGCCTGTTTCAAAAGAAGGGACACTGCTATTGTGCGGCAATTTTCCCTCTTCTACTACAAAATGCATCTCACATATATAAACACACCTGTCATTCACAGTCATCACCAACTAGCACAGAATAAACAACACAGCAGAATCTGATCCAGGGATGACAGGAAACTTCCATGAGATCAACTGGCCACAGTCAGAAGGGGTGTGAAAATCACCCTGGTCAGAGGCAAAACAAGGGGAACCTCACGTAGAGTATGTGACCACTGCAACATCCTTGCAGAATGCATAACAATCCCTGATATTTAATTCCCACAAGCTATCCTCATGTTCTCCTCACATCTGCTGCACCCTGATGCCTTCAGATTTTTCAGTGCAGACTCCCAGGACAAAGACATGCTTGTCATGTGGAACAGATTCAGGAAGACCAACAGCCGTCTTGCAACTGAGGAAGGGAAAAGGAATGAGGATTAAAGCACTGCATCAATCACTTACATGTCACAGGTACCAACTCCAAGACTAGCACCAAGGCAAATTACAGAAGGCCTCACAGTGGATGCACTGGGCTCTGGCAAGCAGTAGTCAGCAGGACAGAAGAGTGACTATTAATTACCTGTTGGAATAGTGATAAGAAGGCCATCACTCTCACTTTGTTATTCAATATGGTGTCTGGGCACCAGTCACTGGTGGTTTGTGATTGGGGTAATCCTCCTTTCTAATGGACAGTTCAGGAGTCTGTGGTGAAGAAACCATAAACCATAGCCAATAAATAAGTTTCAGCAGATGTGGTCTTATCTTAGATAACAAGATACTGTTTTATTACTTCTCAGTAACTATATATAGGCTATATTACTGTCGATATGCCTCTATCGGGAGACTTTGCTCAATTCCGATAGCTATTTGTTCAAACTGCCCAACTTTCTGCCCAGTGACTATTCTATAACAGAGTGGGCTGAGCTCATAGATTAACCCTGTCTTGACCATTACCTTATACAAGATGGCCTTTCCCAATGGAAGGTCACAACATAGTTTTTCTGCAGAACCATGAAATAAATGAGGTCTGTATTTCTGGAAATTAAAAGGTTCAGGTAAGATTTAATTTGGTTTTTCAAGATAATAAGGGGAGCAGCTAGAGCAGATGGACAAAATATTTCCATTGGTTGTGGAATCTAGGATTAGGTAGCATAGTTTAAAATTAGAATCAAGCCTTTCAGAAGTAAAATAAAAACCAGAAAGTCATGTAGAAAATTAGCAGCATTGGAGTCAATGTTAACGCTGCTTTCTCTCCACAGATTCTGCCAAATCTGCTGAGTTTCTCCAGCACTTTCTATTTTTATTTCCAATTTCCAGTATCTAAAGTATTTTCAAGTTCTTTCAAGATTCAAATTAGGAAATACATCAACATGCAATTAATGTGTAGAACTCTTGCACAAAATGCAACATAGGCCAGATGAACTGTTTATTTTAAAACTAAATTGATAGATCTTTGTTAAACAAACAGGGATTTGGAACAAACGCTTTCAGAGTTAGGTCACAGATTAGTTGTGATCTAACAGAATCACAGAACTGGATTGAAGGTCTCAATAGCCTTCTCCTCATACTGTGTTTCTCACCCTGTGCCGAGAGCACTAATGCTAATTACCACATCTCTCAACGGTGCTGGTTGTACCTTGTTTATATACAAAAACTATACATAAACATGGTAATTATGAAGTGATAAAATTTATGGGTTCTTATTTGGAATTTTCATGGGGGAGGGGTTGAAAGGGTTCAATTCAGACCATAGATACTAAGTTGTAAAAGGTGCATCATATAGTAGCAGTGATCCAGATTTTAACAGTGGGCTGTCTCTCAAAGGCACTCTTCAATTAGAGGACAGTGATCTAACTGCTTAACTGGAGCCTCAGATTCTCCACTCCTGCTGGTTAAAGTTAGCTCTCATAGTCACCAAATTGTGAAGCATGCAGCAAATGTGGGCATGTTCTAGGCCAAGTACTGCACCTGCTGATAGCTGTCTCCATATCACCAGATTGTGAACACTCCCTGGATATCAGGTGTTTACCTACAGGTGGTGATGGACAAATTGTGCATAGAGTTTTCTGAGTAAGTAAGAATTTAAAAGAGGGATGTGCAAAGCCACAATTCCCTGGAATGATCTGGTTAATCCTGCTATGTTCTGCCTTTTGTTTTCCCTGGCAACGGGGAATGGGAGTCATTCCTCAGTGTATTAAGCTGCAGAGACCTCATTTATACCAAAATGCACAAAGGATCATGAGAAATTTCTTACATAAAAGCGCCATGGTGATCTTGACTGCCACAGGTAATGCAGACTTGGCTGTGCTACATTGTCCATTTCATTCCAGTTTTAATTTCAAGAAATCATAGATCTCAGTCATGACCTGCTTGGTAAAACCTCCTTATGCACTGATCTTGGTTCATGTGAATATCAGTATGTGCTCTGGATACCTTCATATATAGAGCCTCCTCACATTTTTGTTCCTCTCTCCTGCTGCAGTTAGTGCTGTTCTTTGAGTCTCGTCTCCTACAATTTTTCAGTAGAGCAAGGGGGGCTGTTTTCAAATTTCCCCTGACCACATTTCTGCTTGTGCCTCCAGAAAGATGACTAATAGAGTAGAACAGTACTTGCTCTTTTTAGGTGAAGTATTGAGCTGATGTCTGGGGAAAAAGTTGATACCATATTATTATGACCCTACAGCATTGGAGGCTGTGGGCTATAGAACTTTATAAAATCATGAGGGGCATAGTAAGGTGGATAATCAAAGTCTTTTCCCCAGGGTAGCAGAGTCCAAAACTAGACTTTTCAGAGCCTCACTCCTTCTTCAGGTGTACGTGGCAGACATAATATCAGACACAGGATTCATAAGTAAAAGACCACACCACTGATGAGGATATATTAAGCAAACCCAAGGTGCTGTTAAATCTTTAATCAGTTAGAAGGTTTTAATTGATTAATATGTATATGTGAATTCCCAACTTGCTTTCAAGTCACTGTCCTGAGAGAACGAAAGGTTTCATCAGTGTAAAGAAGAGGTGACATTTTAGGTCAGACAATGCATGTGAGGTGTGAGACCTTGTTTCAAATCTGTTCATGTTTTGGTTCAGAGTCAGACTGGTTTTATTTCTATAGTAGGAATTTATAAAACACCACATTGACTGACTGTCAATAAATTGTGAGCTTTTTGAACAAAATAGAATGTATCTGCAAATACAAATTCACTCCATAGATTCACGTGTGTGTGTGTGTGTGTGTGCACGCGCGCATGTGTGTGTGCGTGTGTTTGTGGGAGAGAGAGAGAGAGTGAGTGGCCTGTTGCACTATAAGCTGGTAGCATGTGATTTGTGACCTTGTCCACCCCGGTCCAGCACCAGCACCACCACACGAAAACTAAAGGGCATAGGTTTAAGGTGACAGGGGAAAGATTTAAAAGAGACCTAAGGGGCAACTTTTTCACAGAGTGGGTGGTGTGTATATGGAATGAACTGCCAGAGGCAGTGGTGGAGCCTGGTATAATTACAACATTTAAAAGGCATCTGGATAAGTATTTGAATAGGAAAGGTTTAGACGGATATGGGCCAAATGCTGGCAAATGGGATTAAGTTAATTTAGGATATCTGGTTGGCATGGACGAATTGGACCAAAAGGTCCATGTTGTGCAGCTCTATGACTCTATGATTCTCATGATGTCTCGAAAAAACAACCTTAGAAAGTCTCCTGATGTGTCTCATAAGTTCTTTTCAAATCCAAAATTATTAGTTCAATCTTAATCAGCAACTGAATATGGCAAGCTGAACACAATTCCAAGTAACGTTCAAAATATTCAAGAAGAATTCATTTATTTCTTTTTAGCTGCTTGCTATTAGGAACTGCCATTGTATAAGCTATTATTCACCAAAATGATGTGCAGCCTTTTAAATGAGAACTAGCAAGCAATTTAGTAATTAATCAACCTTTTAATGATCCTTTGTGTCACTTGAACTCCTGTACTAAGATGACATCTCGCACTAAATATGGGCTAAACTAGCATTGAAGCTTAGAATTCCACCTTGGCCACTGTTTACAGTCATCCAAAACTTCCCCCATATTGGCTAGTAAGAATTCTGTTACATATATGTATGATTGGTGTAATCTGGAAGAGCCTAACAATTATGAGTCCACTTTTCTTTCAAGTTGTGCACACCAGATCTTGATATTTTGTAAAACAATTTCTCTCAATTATGGCCTCAGTTTTTTTGGCAATTATTTTACTACAAAATCTGGTTCCTGACCCATTTGCTGAAAGAAACATTTTTCCCGACCAGATCCAAAAAGGAACCTTGAGAATTTTGAACATGTCTAGTCATTAGAACAAGCTCAGCTTCTCCAATCTCTCCAAAAGATTGAAATTCATCTTTTCTGACATCATCCTGGTAAATCTCTTCTACACCACCTCAAGGGACATCCTTCCTACAATATGCCTGTGTTTTCTCCTAACCTCATTTCTGAGTGTCAAACTACAGACTTCCATTGCAATTGTCCACTCCTATGAGCAAAATACTACTAATTTACCACTCATTACCTTCTACAGGATAGTCGATCAAGAGACTTTCCTGCTCTTAACGTCTGCTATTAGGCAAACTGGAAGATTTTACAGGCTGATAATCTACTTGTTTGGTCAAGTTGCAAATGCATCTTCCATGGCCAACGGATTCTGGCACATGGAGTTTCTGGCCCAGCGGTAAAGATGCTACCACTGTAACACAAGAATTTCTAATCCTTCCCAGATTATGGTGTCCAGAATTGCATATGATATTCAGTTGAGTCCCAACCTGATATGTAATGAGTTTCTTTTTTGTATTCAATATCATTTTTTTACATGCCAATCTGCCACATGCTTTCTTAAGTCAGTATGGTTTACCCTGCCACCTTTAATGACTCATGAATATACGTCCCTTTGTCTCACTGTTCTTAAAGTTCTCCTGACGAAATAGAACCATTTGGATGATATTCCACACCACATTGTTTTTCAGAAGGTGCAGCAACTCAGATTGCCTGTATTAAATTGCATCTATATCTGCCTTTTTCACTAGTCTGACTGTATTCTCCCAAAAGTCGCTATTTACTACATTGCCAAAGGTTGTATGCACTATATGCACAGCTTCAAAATTGTACTCTCACTACCAAGGTTCAGGCCATTTTTATACAACTGCAGTATAATGCCATGGATACTGATCTCTGGAGGACACTGCTGCATATTTTAGTGCAAAAATTATCAGTTCACCAAAATTTGCTGCCTCCTCTCCTAGCCAATGATGAATTCAAGTTGAAAGTATCCCTTTAAAATAAATGTTTCGCATTTCGAGATAAGTCTCTGATGCTGAATTTTAGCAGATTAGTTTTGCATGTCCATATATTCATCTATTACATTATCTTCAAGTGTTTGCATTACTTGAAAGACTCAGGTTAATCAAATAGACCTCGCCCGTAACAAATTATGCTTCGCCAAAAAAGAACAAACACATTTTGCCTTTGACAATGGTCTGTAGCAATTTTCCAACACTGACACCAGACTAATTGGTTTGTAGTTACCAGGCTTATCTGCCTTGCCTTTTCTGAGCAGAAGTCTAACATTTGCAATCCTACAGCCAAATTTTCCTTTTTTGTTGTTATGTATAGCCTATTTATTTAAAAACATGTAAGCTTTGCATGTTTTTTTCACAAATTGCATATACATGTTATTTTACTGGGAGAGACAAAAAAACTGCAGGTGCTGGAATCCAAGGCAGACAAACACAAGCCAGGCAGTATCTGGAGGAAAGGAGAAGTCAACGTTTTGGGTAATACCCTCCTTCAGGACTGGATGTGGGGGGAGGGGGAGCTGCAGACAAAGGGGGAGAGGGTAGCAGAATGGTGGTGATAGGTGGACACCGGTAATAGGTACAACCTGGTTGATTGATGGGAGGGATGAATGCAGTTGGTGGCTAGAAAGGAGGGTTAGTAGGTGAAATGGAAGGGAGGAGGCAGGGCTGGAAAGACAGCTGGGGGATGGGTGGGAAGGTTATTTGAAATTAGAGAATTCAATGTTAAGTCATACCCACTGCCAGTGTCCACCTAGCCCCACCATTCACTACGCTTTACCTTCACCTCCCCCTACCCCCACATCCAGTCCTAAAGAAGGGTAATACCCCAAACGTTGACATCTCTTTTCCCTCAGATGTTGTCTGGCTTGCTGTGTTCTTCCAGCCTCTTGTTTGTCTACCTTATTTTACTGGGCAGCCTATACACTACCTTTGGGTTGTGATCCAGTCACGCACATTCTCACTGTGGAGGAACCATTGCCTCCATATATTTGGCACTACACCCTTATTCAAGAAAGATTATGAGATTGTGGTCAAAGCTTCTACTTATTCCACTCCAAATTCTCTCAGAAAACCAATATGTTCCATTGGAACTGGCGACTTGTTAATTGAGTGATACAAACATAATTAGCACATCTTGTCTGTTTTTATACGACAGGTATTTTTGATCTCTACTCCCCGCTAACTCTAATACAACATTAACTTTATCTTCTTCATTTGTGAAGACAGGTGTCAAACACTTAACAACTCAGTTATTCTTGCTGCCTCCACAAAATAACCTTTATGTGTCCCTAACTGGCCTTACCATTCCTTCAACTATCATTTTACTTTTTAGAAACGCAAGTTTTTTTTGTGTTTTCATATATTACAATAATTTGCCCATGTATTCTTTTCTTCACTTCCTCTTGCAGTTTCTGTTTTCTGACAACATTCTTTATCTGGCCCTTAACTTTATAGTGTGTTTCTTTCCTCCATTTCTTTTGTCATGCAGGAATGGTAGTTTTGGATGTTTTTCTTGTGTTTGATTTGTTCTCCTGCCTTTGCTCACTTATGGTTTTCCTGAATATTATTTGAATGAGGAAAGGCTACAGAAAGCTGCAGCACAAAGGGATTTGAGATTTCTAGTGTACGACTCACAAAAGACTAGCATCTACGCTCAGCGGGTAATAGGGAAGGCAAATGTAATGTTGGCTTTTATTTCAAAGGGAATGGAGTAGAAAAGTAGCGAGGCTTTGCTAAAACTACAACAAGGCACTAATCAGACTACAACTAGAATACTGTGAGCAGTTTTAGGGAAGATACACTGGCACTGGGATCATCCCAGGTAGGGAGGGATATTCATATGAGGAGAAGTTGACTCAGTTGGGCTTGTACTCATTGAGCTTAGGAAAATGTAAAGTAACCTGATTGAAACGTATAAGATTTTCAGGGAGCTTGACATGATAGATGTGAAGAGATTAATTTCCCTTTGTGGATGAATCTACGATGACCATCTCAACAAGGAGTCGCCCATTTAAGACAGAGCTGAGTGGGATTTTCTTTCTCTCAGAGAATGGTGAGTCTGTTGAAATCTTTATCACAGAGGGATGGTTAAGGTTGGATCATGAAGTGTGTTCAAGCAGATTTCTAGTTATTATGGGAATCAAAGATGATGGGGATAAAGCAGGAAAGTGGATTTGAGGACAATCAGAACAGCCACGATCTCATTGAATGTCAGAACTTTTGCTCCTATGTCTTAAGGTCTTATGGGCAATTTTTGTTTCTCATCTATCTAATGAAAAAATACTCAAGGTTTACTGGAGCCAGTCTGTTACCAAAACATATGAACAAATCTAAAAAGCGACTTTGACATGAAATTAGAAAGTATTGCTCTGGCTGGAACGTATATTTAAAAACAATGAAACATCCTAATCGGACAGATTGCACCTAATTTCAGTGGTTAGCATTGCTGCCTCAAAGCACCAGGGACCCAGGTTCAATTCTATCCTCGGGTGACTGTCCATGAGGAGTTTGCATGTTCACCCTATGTCTCTGTGAGCTTCCTCCGGGTGCTCCATTTTCCTCCCACAGTCCAAAAACGTGCAGGTTAGGTGGATTAGCCATGCTAAATTGCCCATAGCATCTGGGGATGTGCAGGCTAGGTGGATTAGCCTGGAAATGTAGGGTTATATGGATAGGGTAAGGCGGTGGGTCTGGATGGGATGCTGTTCAGAGGGTCCGTGTGGACTTGATGGGCTGAATGGCCTGCTTCTATGCAATAGGGATACTACTCTAAAATGTAGCAAAGTAAGCCAGAGGTTATTTCAAATGCTGTTCTTTGCAAATTTAATGGACATTACAATTTGCCTTTAGAATCAGCTTTTGTTCTCAATCAATTTTTCTCATCTCTTCCTTTATTCAGTCTGATAATGGTAAACATTCGGCCACTATGATTTCGATCAGCATACAAAAACCTTAATCCATTCATATAAACGAATGGTCTGAAAATAAATATCCTATAAATGTGCTCAGCTTGGTATCACATTACGTAAACACCTAATTAAATAGGAAATAAGCATTAGCAAAACATGATGAGAGTGTTTGATTAGGGATTCCTTTATATACTAGAGTCAGCTAACCAATCCACTACATATCTAACCTTCTAATGCAATTTGATCCAGCAGCACCATTATGTATGTCTCTTGTAGCTGTCTAACCTTTTCCCAAATATACATTCATCCTTCATTCTTTGACCAAAAACCAATTAGCCAGATCTCCAGAACAATACTTGAAAAATATCCATTTCATTCTCCTTGCTACTACCCATCCACCACATCTATACACAGTCTCAATTATCTGGAGTGGGCCTTTGACTTAACAGTAAAATAACCCATGCTGAGTCACAATGTACTAGGTTCAACCTTCACAGCAGCCACATCTAGCAACTAAAAGATGGGATCTTTGGTTCAGCACTCTGGGATGAGATTGACAGCACAAGCGGAGTGCTCCTTGCCGCTGCCCACTGTCACCACCCTTGTGGTTCCCCCACTTGCAGGATAGCGCACAAATCTATATAAATGTAATTCATTCTTTCCGCAAGACTATCCTATCTTGCAAGATTAACTGATTTAGTGGCTGGTATAAACATAGTTACAGCCAGACAGTTAATCAGACTTTAAATACTTCCAATATTCTACATCATTCTCCAAAAACTGATTGTACAGATACAAAGGCAGCAACAACCTCAAATATCTCCTTTGTAATCAATCATTCATTTGATATGAGACATTGGTAATAAGGTTACTGTTTATTGCTCATTCACATTTTTAGATAATGATGCCAAACTTCCTTCTTGAGTTGCTGCAGTCCACATATTGTAGATGCTTCTGCAGTAGGAGGTGCCAAGATTTTGACCCAGTGTCAATTAAGGAATGGCAATATATTTCCAAGTCAAAAATTGCAGGAAAAGTTCAGCAGGTCAGGCAACATCTGTGGAGAGGAATCAGAGTTAACGGTTTTGGATCCAGTGACCCTTCCTCAGAACCGTTCTTACGGGGTTTACGTTCTTATGGAGTTTATGTTAAAAATAGTTACATTTTGATTGCCTGCAATTTCCATCACCATCAAGACAGGAACATTTTGTTATATTAAGCAACTAAAGTTCTGCTCTGTTTCTCAATCACATTGCTAGTCATTTCTTTCATTAGTTAGTTCATCAGATTTTTTTTCATACTTTGGACACTCGATGTCTATATCTAACTACGCTCAATCTAAAGCAACAATGCTTAGTGTAAGAGATAACAAGGTGTAGAGCTGGATGAACACAGCAAGCCAAGCA
>NC_063348.1:30231839-30335714 GCF_021869965.1 Rhincodon typus | reverse complement strand
TGCTGTGTTCATCCAGCTCTACACCTTGTTATCTCAGATTCTCCAGCATCTGCAGTTCCTACTATCTCGAATGTTTAGTGTAAAGCACATTTCTCTCTAATCTGTTATAAGAATACACCCAGGATAAAGGATAACTTGTGACTACACTAACAAACAATTGGTTCATTCTATAACATCAGTGTGATTGACAACATTAGTTTCTGTGGACCTTGTTCAAGAATGAATGGAGAAAGTTAAGGTCAATTCTTGTAGAACCATCTTCAAAATCAAGCCAATCTAATTCCCTCAAACCAGAAAGCACTTGCACAAATTCAGTGATTAATGTGTGAGCTGAAGCAATTAGCCTCTCTACCTGCTCAAATACAGTATTTCTTGCCTCCTCAAACAACCTTTTTTGCACCGTATGCACATTAAGACACTTACATTTTACTACCTTTCTACATTTCAATTTTTCTGTACCCAGCTGCACACTTTTGATCAGTTATTGGTGATTAACTGCAGCAGGAATGCCAGCCAATTATCCCCCTCTCTAACCAACAGGACAGAGATGAGTTATAATCCCTCACCGGGTCACTGTACCAGTTGAGATCATTAACTTTCAGGCCAGATATTGAACAGACACATTCCTGATAAATATGATTCAGTATCACATTGCCCAGTCCAATTTCTCAACTGAATTGTTGACAAAATGGTGACTTCTTGTAAAGCTGTTAATTATACTCGCTGTACTGTAAGAGGGATCAGAACTGTGAATATTAATTCAAATCACAGAGTAGCAAGAAGGCAAGAACATAAAATACAACAGCCTTCCTCACTTTCCACTGAATTACTGATAAGAAATTAATAGTTTCACTTGTAACATCAACAATTATTACAAGTACTTAACATTTAATGAAATGTTAACATATCTAGCATCATTGATCTTCAGAGAGAAAAGACATTCATTAGAAATAATTGGTAGAGAAAATTTGAGGTTGTTAGTTCTTTTTTTAGTAGAAAAGCTCAGCATGATTCTCAGGCAAAACAAAACATTGCATCGCACACAACAGTCTTACCTTCAAATACCTACAGCTTCAATCCCATTTTTCCCAATCGCTCATGTCTCTGCAAACTCTGACTGTTTTTGCTACCCCCTTCACTTTCCCATTATGTATTCTCCTTCCAACCACTCTCTGATCTCATCACTAACTCTAGTCCTTTGAACTACCAATTCAATTTCTCTTTCTTCATCTATCCCTTGCTCTACTGTCACATATCCCAGCCTTAAGGGATTAGTGAAGAGCTGGAGGCTGTCCCATATCTGGAACTGATGTGGAAGTGCCAATGTTGGACTGTGGTGGACAAGGTCAGAAATCACACGACAACCCAGGTTATAGTTCAATAGGTTTATTTGAAAACACAAGCTTTTGGAGCCTCAGTCCTTCTGCAGATGTTAATGAGAGATGTAGTATCAGACACAGAATTTATAAGTAAAAGATCAAAGGTTTACACCACTGATGAGGATATGTTAAACAAACCTAAGATGCTGTTAAATCTTCACTCAGTTAGAAGGTTTTAATTGATTAATATGTATATGTAAATCCCCAAATTCAATTCAAGTCACTGTCCTGAGAGAGCTAAAGATTTTACCAGTGTAAAGAAGAGGTGACATTTTAGGTCAGACAATGCATGTTAGGTGTGAATCTGTTTGTGTTTTAGTTAGGAGTCAGACTGGTTTCATTTCTAAAGTAGGAATTTACAAAACACATTGACTGACTGTCTATAAATTGTGCACTTTTTGAACAAAATAGAATGCATCTGCAAATACAAATTCACACCATAGATTCACATATGTATGTCTGTGTGTAAGTGTGTTTGTGTGTGTTTGTATGTGTGTGTGTGTGTTTGGGAGACAGTGTGTGTATGAGAGAGGATCTGTCTGAGAGAGTGTGTGCGTGTGTATGAGAGAGAAAGATACAGTGTATGTAAGAGAGAGGAGGTGTGTGTGTGAGAGAGAGAGAGAGACAGCGTGTGTATCAGAGAGGATCTAGAAAAGAGTGGTAAGTTAAAAGACTCTAAGGAAGACTCCTGAAGTTCAGTTGAAGAATTGCTGAGATAGTTTCAGAGTGTTAGAAAGGTCAAGAGACTGGCAATAAAGAAGAATTGGAGGTATTTGTCAGAAGTGGAGGGAGCAAGTTGGGACATTGCATGAAATAAGAAAGAATGCAACCTGAAATACCTTTCGACACTTAGTGCCTAATGATCTATCCTCTTTTTTTTCTACTGTCAGCCGCTTCTGTGTGCTAATGTGATCTCCCATGTGATATAACCCCTCTACCTTGCTGTCAGCAGTTCCTAGCTTTGTATCCTTGTCTTGTTGATACTTTTCAACTAATTTTGGGAAAAATGGAGCAGAGAAATTTTAACCTTATACGAGGTCTAAGAATTTCTGTAAAATACAATGTTGTTCAGCCAGTCTACATGTGCACAATGTATATTTTACCGATGGAGTCCACCTCTATTTGTTTTTACCTTTAATTCACAACAAGTGTTAGTATTTTCTAACTACATTTTAATGCATATCTCCTTTCGAAGCAATAAACTGAGCAAAAATTTTAAGACAACAGCAAAAGTCATTTCACGTCCATGGCAACGAGTTTAAACCTTGTGCAACTGTAAGTGAGCAATCACCAAAAACATGGATAGTTTCCACTAAATCACTTAACAGCAGGATGATCCAGAGGCTGTGGTGCATGTAGGAAACAATGACATGGGTCAAACCTGGGAAGACGTTTTACCGAGAAAGAATGAAGAGCTGGGTACTAAATTAAAAGACCGAACCTCAAACGTTATAATCCATGGCTGGATGCAAATTGGCATTGGATGCATAAAATTAGAGAAATGAATACAACTCTTCAAGGGAGAAGTGGATTCCAATTTATAGGGTACTGCCACCAGTTATAGAGAAAGTGCTATTGGGATGATCTATACATGGCTGAACGGCCTGTTTCTATGCTATATGACTCTACGATACTATGAACATCGCTGGGAATAGTACTTGGATAACTAGGGAGGTGGAGAGTGTTTTAAACTAAATAGTGGAGTCAGGAATTAAATGTGGAAAGATGTGATATATCAAAGAATAGGGACAAGGCAAGAGAGTAGAATAGTAAACAGAAAATGAGGGTCAGAGAAAGGCACAAAGGAAGGGGCAGAGAAAAAAAAAACTAGGAACACATCAATAAGGTTAAATATTACAAAGATAACAAAAAGACTGTATCTCAATGCAAACAGAATTCATAACAAAGTAAACAAATTGATAATGCATATTGAAGTAAATAAATACAATTTGAAAGTCATTAGATAGATCTGGCTTCAGGATGACAAGGATAAGGTCCTGAACACTGTAATGTATTTTACATTCAAGTAGTATAGGAAACTATATAAAAAGACAGAGGGATAGCACTGTTAATCAAGGATTGCATTTGTGCAGTGTCTCATAATGATTTGGTTCTGGAGATGTGTACAAAGGAGTTATGGTTAGTAAGTTTGCAGACGACACCAAAATTGGAGGTGTAGCAGTCAGTGAAGAAGGTTACCCCAGAGTACAACAGGATCTTGATCAGATGGGCCAATGGATCGAGAATTAGCAGATGGAATCTAATTTAGATAAACTTGAGGTGCTGCATTTTGGATTCGCAAATCAGGGCAGGACTTATACACTGAATGGTAAGTTCTGGGGAGTGTTGCTAAACAAAGAGACCTTGGGGCGCAGGTTCATAGTTCCTTGAAAGTAGAGTTGCAGGTAGACAGGATAGTGAAGAAGGGATTTGGTATACTTGTCTTTATTGGTCTGTGCACTAAGTATTGGAGATGGGACATCATATTGTGGTTGTACAGGACATTGGTTCGGCCACTTTTGGAATATTGTGTGTAATTCTGATCTCCCTGCTAATAGGAAGGATGTTGTGAAACTTGAAAGGGTTCAGAAAAGATTTACAAGGATGTTGCCAGGGTTGGAGGGTTTGAGCTAATAGGGAGAGGCTGAATAGACTAGGGTTATTTTCCTCGGGTTGTCAGAGGCTGAGAGGTGACCTTATGGAGGTTTATAAGATCATGAGGGGCATGGATAGGAAAATAAACAAGGTCTTTTCCCCATGCTGGAGAGTCTAAAGCTTAAGGTGATCATAGAATCCCTACAGTGTGGAAACAGGCCCTTTGGCCCCACATCAATCCTCAGAGCATCCCACCCAGGCCCATTCCCCTATAACCCACCTAATTACACATCCCTGAACATTATGAGCAATTTAGCCTGGCCAATCCACCTAGCCTGCACATCTTTGGACTGTGGGAGGAAACCCATGCAGACACAGGGAGAATGTGCAAAATCCACACAGACAGTCACCTGAGAGTGGAATTGAACCTGGATCTCTGGTGCTATGAGGTAGCAGTGCTAACCACTGAGCCACCGTGCCGCCCTTTGAGATAAGAAAGATTTAAAAGGGACCTAAGGGCAACTTTCTCACACAGATGATGGTGCAAGTATGGAATGAGCTGCCGGAGGAAGTGTTGGAGGCTGATACAATTACAACATTTAAAAGACATCTGGATGGGTATATGAATAGGAAAGGTTTAGAGGGATGAGGGATATGGACCAAATGCTGGCGAATGGGACTAGATTTAATTAGAATATTTGGTCGGCATGGATGAGTTGGACCAAAAGGTATATGATTCTATGATTTTATGTAG
Organism: Rhincodon typus; assembly: GCF_021869965.1. Lineage (NCBI taxonomy): Eukaryota > Metazoa > Chordata > Chondrichthyes > Orectolobiformes > Rhincodontidae > Rhincodon > Rhincodon typus. The sequence continues at coordinate 30,330,986 of NC_063348.1, read as the reverse complement.
ACTTAGTTTGGGTATAAATAAGGATGCACTGGGGAAAGAAGTCTCTAGGGGAAGCAATATTCAGGATCCCTAGTAGTAAGCACAACGTGGGACAATGTAGAAAAGAGCAAATATTGTGTGCTTGTGATAAAGGGACAGGAATAATCATGGGTGACTTTAATCTCCATACAAACTTGAAAAAAAATAGATTAGGTATGTTAGCCTGAAGGTGGAGTTTACATAATGTTTTTGATATATAGCAGCATATTTTGGAACCAACGAGACAACTGGTTGTATTAGACTTGCTATTATGTAGTGTGAAAGGATTAATCAATGACTTCAGAGTTGAAAAGGTATCTATAGGGAACAATGACCACAATGTGATTGAATTTTGCATCCAATATGTAAGAAAGAGGATAGGCGCTAAGGCTAGTATTTTAAATCTAAAGATGGGCAACAATATCAGTTTGAAAGTTGAGTTAGTTGAAGTGAACTGGCTTACCAGGTTAACAGATAGTTCAAAGGGGTGCAATGGCAGAGATTTAAGAGATATTTTAAAATATTCAGAATAAAGTAAAAGGAAAGTTCTAAAGGAAGGATTCATCATCCATTGTTAACAAAGGAAATTTGGAAAATCAAACCTATGGAAAAGCATAAAACTGTGCCAGGATGAGTGGCAGGTAAGGTAAATTGGTCAGAATATAAAGAAAGGTACATAATGACCAAAAGGTTAATTAGAAGGTAGAAATTACAGGAAGAGAGAAAGTTAGCTGGGAATGTAAAAATGGATAGCAGGAGTTGCCACCGGTATTTAAAAAGGAAGAGAATAAATAAAGTTAGTGTTTGTCCTCTAGAGAGCGAGAATGGGGAGTTATTGGTAGATAATAAGGAAATGGCAGATGAAGTTAACAATCTTGCTTCTGTCTTCACGATAGAGGATATTAAAAATAATTCCCATAATAGTTGTAAATCAGGAGGTGGACAAGAGGAACTTAATAAAATTGCAATTAAGTGGAAAGTGATACTAAACAAACTAAGGGAGCTGTACGTTGACAAGTCTTCGGAATCAGATGGATATCATCCTCAAGTCTTTAAAATGGTTGTTAATGAGCTAGTAAATACATTGCTGCTAATTTTCCAAAATTCCCTAGATTCAGTAAGGGTTCAATTGGACTATAAAATAGAAAATATAACCCTTTATTCAAATGAGGACTGAGAACAGAAAACAGGATACTGTAAGCCAGTTCACTTGATGTCTATCATGGGGAGGATGTTAGAATCATTCATCAGATTGAATTCGTGCACTTGGAAAATCAAGGTAATCAGGAGGAATCAATATGGCTTCATCAAAGGGAAATGATATTTAACCAATTTATTAGAGTTTTTTGAAGGAATACCATCCTCCTGTAGATAAATGGGAGCCTGTAGACATACTATACTTGGTATTCCAGAATGCATTTGATAAAGTGCCACATCAAAGACTAATGGGGAAAATAAAGGCTCATGGTGCTAGGGGCAACACATATGCTCGCATTGAGGATTGACTAGTTGGCAAAAAACAGATCATATGCATATATGGATTTTCATCTAATTGGAAGGACGTGATAAGTGGAGTCTCACAGGTAGCTGTGCTGGGGCCTCAACCTTTTCCAATTTACATCAATAACACAGAAAGTTGCAGGCGGATAGTGATAGGTTGTCTGAGGGAGTGAAAATCTGGCAGATGGAATATAATGTGGGAAAAAGTGACATGTTCACTTTGGCTGGAAGAATAAAAAAGCAGAATATTATATGAATGAAGAACAAGTACAGAAATTCAAAGTGCAAAGGGAACTAAGTGTTCTGGTGCAGGACTTACAAAAAGGTTAATACACAGATCAAGCATGTATTCAAGAAGGTAATGGAATGCTTTCATATATTACATTAAGAACTAACCATAAAAGTAAGGATGTTATGCTTCAATTGTACATGGCATTGGTGAAATAATATTTTGAATAGTGTTTGCAATTTTGTCTCCTTATTTAAAGGAAGGAACTAAATACATTGAAGGCAGTTCAGAGAAGGTTTACGAGATAGATACTTGGTGTGAGTAGGTTGCCTTACAAGGACAGATTGGACAGGATAAGCTTAATTTCACTGGAGTCTAGGAGAGTGAGAGCTAACTTAATTAAATGATCTTCCCTTTTGTGCGTTAGTCCAGAACTCAGGGGCACAATTTAAAAATTAGGAGTCACCATTTCATGAGAATTCTTTTGTCTGTATTGTGTGACTTTGGAACACAGTATCTCAGAAGGCAGTGGAGGTGCAGTCATTGAGTATTTTGTAAGACAGAGATGGACAGATTCTTGTTAGGCAGGGTTATGAGGGGTAAATGGGAATGTGGAATTTGAAACACAGTAAGATCAATGGTAATCTTACTGAATGGCAAAGTTGGCTCAAGGGACTAAATGACCTAAATTTACTCAGTTTGAATGTTTTGTACATTTCGTAACAGTCCTGAAAGAGTCAGATAATACTTGAAACATTAACAATTTGTAAAAATTTAAATTATTCCCAATGATAAATGATCATGGTGTCCTGGTGTCGCTATGCAGAGGTTCCAACCACTGGAATGAATTTAAATTTAAGGATATATGTGTATTGAATTACTTTACCAGTCATGTTTATAGTCCAAACTTTTCAAAGGCATCAAGAATTAATGACTTTTGCCATGTAGATTTAATAAACCCAAGCAAATATCCTTCCCATGAGGCAAGCTAATTAATGCATGAATTATAGTCTTCTAATCCACACCTATTCTTTTTCAGTAATGTTTACCTTGAAGTAAATCTGCCTAACTAGGTAATAGTTAAAGATATGCTGGACAACTTCAAGAAAATTCTCAGAAAATGACCAAATCTATCAACTGTGCACCTTTGGGTTAACCAAAAAAGTACAAGCCATATTTTTCAGGATATGGTTGGAAACAAGGGAAAGGAAATGTCTCGGTGGTATTATTGCTGAACTATTAATCCAGAAACTCAGCTATTATTTGGTGGACACAAGTTCCCATGGTAGGTGGTAGGATTTGAATTTGATAAAAAGAATCTGGAAATAAGAGTCTAATGATGACCATGAAAACATTGTTGATTGTTTGAAAAACTCAACTGATTCATAATGTTCTTTTAAAGTTGAAAATCTGCTGTCTTTACCTGGTCCAGACCAACAGCAACGTGGTTGACTGTTAACTGCCCTCTGGGCAATTTGGGATGGTCAATAAATGCTGGCTTAGCCAAAGATGCCAGCATCTGTGAGTGAATAAAAAGAAATCATAGTTAATACAATATAAGCCAAACATTTTTAACACAGAACAGACTCAAGATCCAAAGTCTCAGCGATTCTGTAGCTGCTTTAGGAGCAGACAAAGGTCAGTAGGCAAGACGAATAGTCATTTACCTATGAAGTGATTATTGCAGCAAACCACGACCTTAATGAACTTACATGGTGGATTTAGTCTCTTTTTGTAAATACAGTTTTGTCTGTGCATTTCTCAACATCAATGTGCACAATTAAAATTCCAGGGTGAAATAAAATCAAATGCATGGTTATTTAATGTGAGTAAGATACATTGTCATTTCACTACTATTGACATTAAGCCATAACCGGAACAATCAAAACATTTGGGTTACAATGGAATTCTGTTTGCCTTTGACTAAATAATTATTTAGGGTTTGACTTTCCATGATTCAATATCAATATAATTGCACTTATATTGTCTTATTTGTGTTTGGTTGCGAGAAGGTAGATATCTGCATGACTAATTCACTTCCAGCTCCCATTTCCTAGCAGCAGGATTTCACAGATCATTGAATTGTTCATTGGGATAAGTGAGCTAGCTTTGTCGCTACATGTTGGAAGCCAACGATGAGTACTAGTCTCCCTAAATCAATGGTAGCAAAATAGTTTACCTGCAACTTCTCAGAAATATTAAACACCGTTTTTGTTTCCTTCTGGGTTTCTCCAGATGGCAGAGTGGTATTGTCAATAGACTAATTTTTTTAACACAAAGATGATTTGACTTTTCTCCAGAATATTAACACCAATAATGTTGCCGGAATTTATGGATATCGGCAGAGACAGACTCCAATGAACATGGTTTAGTCCTGGATGTGATTATCAGCAAAATCCCATCATTGCAGTGACTTATGTACTCACTGTTGTCTCAGCAGTGTGGATGAATCAATGAAACTCTTCCCACACTTAGAGGAGGTAAATGCTCTCTCCCCATTATGTACTCAGCGGTGTGTCAGGAGGTTGGATGAATTAGTGAATCCTGTCCCACATTGAGTGGAGGTGAATGATTTCTCCCCATTGTGAGTGCACTGGTGTGTCAGCAGGTTGAATGATTGAGTGAATCTCTTCCCACACTCAAAACAGGTGAACGGTCTCTCCCTAATGTGAATTCGCTGGTGTGCAGTGAGTTCAGATGATTGCCTGAACGCAATCCCGCAATAAGAGCACGTAAATGGTCTCTCAACAGTGTGAGCAAGTTGATAGGACATCAGTTCCCAGGAACGTTTATAGCATTTCCTTAAGTCTGGGCATTTGAAATGTCTCTCCCCAGTATGAATGCATTGGTCTTTCAGCAGGATCGATGACTGAGTGAATCCGTTCCCACACTCAGGACAGGAAAATGGTCTCTGTCCAGTGTGACTGCACCGATAAATTTCCAGCTCAAATGGGTAATTGAATCTCTTCCCACAGTGTCCACATTTCAGTGTCTCTCCCCAGTGTAGCTACACTTATGTTTTGACAGGCCAGATGATTAGCTGAAGCCTCATCCAAAGTTCACATGTACAGTTTCTCTCTACAGTGAACACTGCTTATATCTTCCATGTTCAAAATATGATAATGTTCAGTTTGTGATGAATTGGGTGACACTTGCATTCAGTCACTAGGCTAACACCTGAGAGGCCCAGGCTAATGCTCTGGGGTCATGGGTTCAAATGCCACCATGGCAGATTTGATTTCAATTCATAAATCTGAAATGTAAAAATATGTTTTTCCAATGGTGACCAAAACATCATTGTCAATTGCAAAAAAATAAGTCTGGTTCACTAATCTCCTTTAGGGAAGGAAAACCTGTCATCCTTACCCAGTTCCAGATCCAGTCATGTGGTTGACTCCTGGCTACCCTCTGAAATGGCCAGACAAGCCACTTACTTCATGGAAAATTAAGTTTGGCCAACCACTGCTGACACCACCAGCAACACCCACATCCCAGGAAATAACTTTTTAAAAATCTACTTTCTTCATCGGAAAGTATGCAAAAATAATTTAAAATTTCGAATTAGAAATGAACATTTCTGTCCAAAGATAAGCCTTCGTGAACACCTGTCACTAAAATGGGAAATGCTGTGGTTTCATCATATTAATTGCTGTTATTAATTATAACCTGGCAAGATCAGAAATAATTTACAGAAGTGTATTGGAAGTGTATTGGAAGGATTGGAAGTGTATTCTATTGTAAAATAGTGAGAGGTTTTCTAATGAAGACAAAATACTGGCATTGCTCGAAATTTGAAAAAGACAGAAAATGCTGGAGAAACTTAGCAGGTCTGGCAGCATCTGTGAAGAAATAAACAGAATTAACATTTCGCGTCCAGTATGACTCTTCTGAAAGGTGTTGGAAAATAGTATTTTGTATATATTTATGACAGAGGCAGAGGAAGACCAAGAGGACAGTTGGTACAGAGACCTAGTGAGAAAGACAAAATGGTTGTTAATGTTAAAGAAAGAAGACAAAAAGACAGAAAAGGGGTGTAAATTAATGTGTGAAAGGAGAGAATTGGTCCTTCCTTCTCAGTGCAAAGTAAGTAAGATACAAACATAACGTGGCTGTATGGGATGGTGGGTCAGCATAATGTAAGGACAATGGAGAACATACGTAATGTAGACAGTTTCTGAAGTTATTGAATTCAATACTGAGAACTCAAGGCTGTAAACAGCCTAAGTAGGAAATGAGTGTTGTTGCTTGAGCTTGAGATGTGCTTTATTGGAAGATTGCAGCAGTCCCAGGACAGAAGCGTTAGCAGGAAAGCAAGGTGGTCCACTGAAATGGCAAGTGTCTCAGGGATCAGGATCGTTCCTACAGACAGAGTGGAAGTGTTCCACAAAACAATCACTTAATCTGCAGTAAACTAGATTGAAAGAAGTACACATGAAATGCTGCTTCACCTAGAAGGTGTGTTTGGAGTCTTGGACAGTGAAGATGGAGATGGAAGATGAATAGCTAAATGTTACATCTTCTGCAATTGCATGGGAAGATGCCATGGGGCAATGAGGAGGTGTGGATCATGGAGTCACAGAGGGACAAGTCCCTGCAGATTGCTGATGGTCGAGAGGAGGGGAAAGCGTGTTTGGTACCTTTTGTCTTCCGTAAGACAATAGAGGACAAAGCAGCCTGCTTGACTGTCTCCAAATCCACAAGCATCTACTCCCTCCACCATCGACTGTCACTGGGTCAAAAGCCCCTTCCTTTGGGGTCAGTGTATCTTGTCACCTTCACACTATGGCAATGAAATTATTGTGTTTCTTCCTCTTAGAAGTCGTAGAAGTGAATTTGATTGAATAACCATCCAAATTAAAAGTGTCAAGCTACTTGCTCAAGCAATTTGTTGAGGCATTTTAAAGGAAATGGTCAAAATAAAACAATTTAAATGGAGCATTGGGTTACTAAAGAATCATTTGTCAAATGTCAAAGAATACATCATCCTTGTCATTTTCTGCTTAAAGCATGTCCACATTTTCTGTGTGTAATTCTGAACCCCACATACTTGTTGATGAAAGCAAAAGTGATTACTAAATTCCACATGGCTGGCTGTATGTTTCACCAGCGATGAAATCTCACCGTCAAGACTGAAAGATAGTCCTAACATCACCTAAGCAGGTGGGCAGCATCACTAGGCAGCATTTTCCCAATGGTGGCCAATTAAGAGGCTGTTGCTAGGGTAGCCATCCCATTGAGGATGGCAGCCTTCCTTCCAGAGCTGTTGGACCAATCAGAGAACTGGCAGTACTGCAGCCTCAACACAAGAGAGGAGCAGGAGAGGGAGAGGGCAAAAGTAAGTATGTGCCAGAGCCAGGCATTCAAGTCCCAGCAATTAAGTAGGAGTTCTTTAGCCACAGAGAAGGTCATTGTCACCAAAGGCTTCCTCCAAGGGTCTATGGAGCAGTCATAAAATAAGGTATCTCCATTCCCTGACAACCAACCAGAAGATTGCCAGATGGTACCTGCTGAATATATAGAACTAATAGGAGCCAGCAAAAGGCAGGTATGAGGTTTGCAGCATTGGAAGATTTGCAAGGAAGGTGAAGTATCTGGATGGTAGGAGTTCCGAGTGCCAGGGACTGCTGATAACAAAGTGGTGGAGGTGGGGTACACTGAGCATAGTGAGATGTTGATGAAGTATTGGTTAGGAAATCTCTTATGGAGATGAATTCACTAACCTTGAGCTCCCATCCAAAACCTTGGATTTCTTAAGGTATTATAACCAGGGGAGGCAGTGACCTAATGGTATTATCACTGGGGTGCTAATCCAGAGACCCTGATAATGTTCTGGGGACCCGGGTTCAAATCTCATCACAGCAGATGGTGGAATTTGAATTCAATGAATATCTGGAATTAAGAATCTAATGATGACCGTGAACCCATTGTCCATTGTCAGAAAAAATCCATCTGGTTCACTAATGTCCTTTAGGGAAGGAAACTGCCATCCTTACCTGGTCTGGCCTACATGTGACTCCAGACCCACAGCAATGTGGTTGACTCTTAACTGTCCTCTGAGCCTAGCCAGCAATGGGCCTATCCAGCAATGCCCTCCCATGAATGAATTTGAAAAGTCCTTGGGCCAAGACAGCTGAAATTAACATGCCTGGTCACTTTTACTCAATCTCTAATTGGAGTGTCCTTTGGTAGCTCCTCAAACTGATAAATGGGTATCATTCCTCCTGTCTAACTCCAGTGGTGCATCCCTAAATCTGAAGATCTCTCTCTTTGCCCTAGTTCCTTTCTATTAAAATTCATTCATGGGACATGGATGTCTCTGGCTTGGCCAGCATTTATTGCCCATTCTTAGTTGCCCTTGTTTACGACTGTAATAATAGCATTCAGTATTGACCTCCTGTAATTCAGTGCAGCTTCTCTTTAAGATGATATACGATAGGCTGCCTTTAAGAACAGAAGGCTGGGACCATTGCATATTCTCTTCTCCTTGCTGAACATAGGGACAGCCAACAATGCAACACACACTCAGACCAATACTCCACAGTCTCCAAACTTATAGCAGGTGAACCCACACACAACACATTTCTCCATCCTTCAAGATCCACAAAAGAAGGCAAAGTTGCAAGACCAATCATTACAGCCTGTTTTGTCCCTCTGAACTTAATTCTTCCAATCACAAGTCAAGTTTTTCTCTCTTGTCCAGTCTCTTTCCATCCACATTCACCATTCACACCTGTCGCTTGATCGGTTTCCAGCTTTCTGTTCCTATCTCTGTTTTACCATCACATACAGTCCCTTCCGATGACCATCCCCCACCAGGAAGACCTGAGATGTACCACTTCCTTGAGCAGAGGATCAAACAGCTCCTAGCCACCAACACACTTCTCTACTGACTGAACTTGCCTTGCATTGAAAAATCTTTTTCATCTCCATTCATTTGTTTTAGTGTGCTGTTCTCGGAATCTATACAAATCCTAGCTAAACCTGCCTTCTCACAGACTACATTCTGTATTCCTGTCCTAATCAAATTCCTTTCCTCACCTCATTTTCCAGTACTTAGGGGCTATATTAGTGTTCATTCTTGCTCATGCCACAAATTAGAAACATACCTCTACCTTGTTTCTGAAATAACTGTACAGAGGCCAGTGTCCCATCACCAAGTCACCCTTTATTTACACGTGCATAATACACTGGCTCTGACCAGCCAGCTGGGAGTCAGTCCCTGAAGTCAGGAGACTCTCTGAATCCTCTGCTTCTATATCTTTTGTCTGAAGCATCTCAGGAGAGCTTCCTCCTCTTCTTCCAGTGGTAACAGTGTTGAGACTGCATCCCTCTCTGAGGTTTCCTTGATATTAGACAGAGGTGGAGAACATACGGTTTCTGATAGACCTTTGGGCTGTTCTGAGGGACCAGCTATGTTTTGCTCCTGCCCTGTTTGTGAAGTAGCAGCTTTCAGCTCATCCACATGGTTGTTCAGGACTGCCTCACCTACCCAAACTTTGTATGTCACGGGATGTGACCTCATGTCAACCTCGCCTTGTACCCATACAGAGCCGTTTCCAAGGCAAAAAACTGTGTGCCTGAAATAAACTGTACTCTCTCTCTTAGAGGAGACATGTGGCTGGCATTGGCAATCCTGCTGCCATTTCACCCCATCTCCCTCGTGTCCAGGAATATCAGATTTAACCTGGTGTGGAGTCTTCTCCCCAACAGCAACTCTGCCAGAGGTATCCCTATAGTTGAGTGAGTGATGGTCCTGTCATTGAACAGGAACCGTTTAGTATTGAGTGAAGCTGTAGGTTGTCTCTTTAAGCTTGCCGTCAACATTTGGACCGTTCTTTCCACCAGACCATTGGACAATGGATAGTTTGGATCTGTCCAAACATGCCGAATGCCATCCAACTTTCAGAAATACTCAAATTCCCTGCTGGTAAATGACATTACATTGTCCATGACTATTCTTCCAGGAGTCTGTGTATCGCAAACGATGCTTGCAGCTTTCTAATCATCATCCTTGAGCTTGCTAAAAGAACTCTCCGCACGTCCAACCACTATAAATGGGCATCCACAATGACCAGGAATATTGAACCCATGAAAGAACCAGAATAGTCAACATGTAACCGAGTCCAGGGTTTACCCAGCCATTCCCATATGGTATCTCTGATGCAACAGGCTATAGTTCGCTAGCAAGTGCTTCAGCCAATTCACAGCCAGTTCTGAATTTAAGCAGTCAGAAATTCACCAGGATACCTACAATCAAGTGGTGAAGCGTGCATGGGATCAAGACAAAGTACTTTGGACAGTGAAATAACTGCACAGAGGCTGGTACCCCGGCACCAAGTCACCCTTTATTTACTTGTGCACAGTACACTGGCTGTGACCAGCCAGCTCACTCCCTGAACTGAGGAGATTCTAAGTCCCCTATTTATATTGGTCAGCCAGGGCTTCCTGATTGGCTCAGGTTAACAACCCCAATCAAGGATCCTGTAGTCCACATTTCTAAATTGTTGATCCACAGCACATCAGTGTGATCTCACAGTTACTGTTGGGCAGGAAGCTGAAGACACAGTTCCTTATCCTGCCAACTAAATTGACTCCATATTTACTGTTAGAGGACTAATCAAGACACATATAAATAAAAAGCAGTCCTTTCTTGCACATCAGATCATGTTACAATGAGCATTCCAGTTTGTGATGGTAGTCAGGGGCAACTGGCATGGATCAGGGATCTGAACAGAAAAGATACAGTTATCCAACAAACTGCAAACTAGCAGAAATTTGTACTACTGAAGGTGTTGTAAGGAAAAACCACAGGAGCTATATCCGATCATGGGTTAATCGTCCACAACAGATTGATTGGGAAAAACCCAGTGGGGATGTTGATAACATAAGGTATAGGCTATCAGGGAGATGATCATAGTCAAGGATCTTCAGCCCAACAAACTATCAGTACTTCAAGTCTGAAGAAGACTTGCTGGGAAAATAGTGAAACACCTGATCACCTGAATTTGTAGTGTCAGAGATTTGGAATGAGGTGGGTTAGTGGCAAATTCAATTATACACACAAAACTATAATAGTAAATGAGAAAAGATAAAAACTTACATGGGAGATGTAAATGGGTCCGAAAAGTTCTGAAAGTTCAGTCGATGTATAGTGATGTCATATGCCTTATGGGTAAAATAGTTTAGGACCTTGAAAGAGTGAGAGCTAACATCTGTTCATCCAAAAAATTCTCTGTTATACATTCTCATCATATCAATGAAACTGTTAAATAGTTTGTGACACAGAATGAAGTGGTTTCTCTCTATTCTGGGATTTTCCAAAGTTGCTTACATTTTAGAACAGCGTCAGTAGGGTGGAAATATAACAATTCTATTCAAAAAAGGGTTGAGAGAGAAAACGGGGAATGTTTGGATCAGAAATTGGCTAGCTGTAAGAAGACAGAGGGTGGTGGTTGATGGGAAATGTTCATCCTGGAGTTCAGTTACTGGTGATGTACCTCAATGATCTGTTTTGGGACCACTGCTGTTTGTCATTTTTATAAATGAGCTGGATGAGGACGTAGAAGGATGGGTAAGTAAATTTGCGGATGACACTAAAGTCGGTGGAGTTGTGGATAGTACAGAAGGATGTTGCAGGTTACAGAGGGACATAGATAAGCTGCAGAGCTGGGCTGAGAGGTGGCAAATGGAGTTTAATGTGGAAAAGTGTGAGGTGATTCACTTTGGAAGGAGTAACAGGAATACAGAGTACTGGGCTAATGGCAAGATTCTCGGTAGTGTGGATGAGCAGAGAGATCTCGGTGTCCATGTGCATAGATCACTGAAAGTTGCCACCCAGGTTGATAGGGTTGTTAAGAAGGCATACAGTGTGTTAGGTTTTATTGGTAGAGGGATTGGGTTTTGGAGCCATGAGGTCATGTTGCAGCTGTACAAAACTCTGGTGCGGCCGCACTTGGAGTATTGCGTACAGTTCTGGTCGCCGCATTATAGGAAGGATGTGGAAGCATTGGAAAGGTTGCAAAGGAGATTTCCCAAGATGTTGCCTGGTATGGAGGGAAGGTCTTATGAGGAAAGGCTGAGGGACTTGAGGCTGTTTTCGTTAGAGAGAAGAAGGTTAAGAGGTGACTTGATAGAGACATAGAAGATGATCAGAGGATTAGATAGGGTGGACAGTGAGAGCCTTTTTCCTAGGATGGTGATGGCTAGCACGAGGGGACATAGCTTTAAATTGAGGGGTGATAGATATAGGACAGATGTCAGAGGTAGGTTCTTTACTCAGAGAGTAGTAAGGGCGTGGAATGCCCTGCCTGCAACAGTAGTAGACTCGCCAACTTTAAGGGCATTTAAATGGTCATTGGATAAACATATGGATGATAATGGAATAGTGTAGGTTAGATGGGCTTCAGATTGGTTTCACAGGTCGGCGCAACATCGAGGGCCGTAGGGCACGTACTGCACTGTAATGTTCTATGTTCTATGTTCTATGTTCAGTAGGCTTGTTAATTTGATATCAATCGTAGGGAAAGTGCTGGAAATTATTATTGTCTTAATTATGCACCTAACAAATCATTGCATCATTAGACAAAGGCAATATGGATTTCCAAAAGAGGAGACATTTTTGACAAGAAGTTTTCCCCTATCATGCTAGAACATGTAGGCCCTGAAGTTTGCTACACTTAATAACGAATAGTGTCTGCAACCTTCATTATCAGCAGCATATCATTCAGCATAGTGAGCTGGCGTACATACGACACACAAATACATCAAATCCAAGATTTTCAGATCATAGCCATTCCAGTTTATAGACATCAGCTACAAGTAATGAATCTGCTGTGTTCAATTACATCTAAAACAAGATATCTGGACCAAAAGGGCTGAGGTTGGCTGGTTACATGCTGAACAATGGGGAGCTGTCATAAAGGCTATCTTTCCTAGGTCTGCTTGGCCTTGGATTTTAGTATTCCTGTCTAATAATGCTAATTTGAGAAATATGGCCTCCCAATTGAATTCAAGGACAGTGTACTTGTTGACAAATAATCAAGGATCATGCTGGCAAGGCACCAGAAACATTTGTAATTAAAGTAATGATCACAATGTTCTACATCAGAAATATCACTGATATCCACTCAAAATATATTCAGTAGACTTGAGAGATATGTAGTATTCTAACAGGCAACTGTGCTTCTGGGAAATGCAGGCTTACAGGGATAGGGTCGGTGGGGGCTGGGTCTTGCTGGGATGCTGTTCTGAGGGTCAGTGGAGACTCAATGGGCTGAATGGCATGCTTCTACACTGTAGGGATTTTGTGATTCTGTGTAGAATTAGGTCAATTTGCAGAGGCTTCAATTGTACAATTTTCTGAATCATATCTATTTGCTAATTCCTGTATCAAAGCAGGACAACCTACCTTCTATTTTGTCAGATGCAAGACCATTGATCACTCCTGTAACTGGTGGAATGTTGGGTGTGAGTTTGCTGAGAGTTAGTACATAAGCAAACTTTTAGATAACCTCAAGTTATTCAAGGATAAAATACAGGAGGCCAGTCTAGAATGTACTGGAATAAATTGTGACGATGCTATAGCTTTAAGAGATATATATTGTCCTGGTACCGAGCAGTCTGCTCAAAGCCAATAAAGTAAGCAGCTTGTGAGGCCTTGGAGTTTATTTCAAAGTTGGAACAATAGAAGCAGCCTGAATGGGTAGGGTCAAGCTCCCACAGAACCAGGCTTTTCTTTGGTTTTTGCCTTCAGTAGCAGTTGCTGGGGTCTTGAAGCTGGATGTGGAAGCTCTTATTCTAGTCTCTGTTACAGCTCAAAGCTGAGGTTCTTTGCCTGCTGCTAGAATTACATGTGAAATAATCTATTTTACTGAATTCGTCTTTGCCAAGGGTGTGTTTATGGGATGTTACTATATTGGAACAGTTAGTTAGTAATAGTTAATATGTATTATTTTGTTAAGCATTTTGATAGAGTTACAGTTAAGTCTATTATTTTATAAAATAATAATTATATAAAGCCTTTTATTTGTTTATGTTGTCAATATTTTAATTATTGTGTACGAATAAAGCGTGTTTTGTTTCAAGCCTGGTAGTTTGACTAATTGAAGTGCATCCAGAACAAAATGCCTCACACTTACCTTTAAAATAAGAAAAAGGTTAGGATCCAGACTATCTTCTTCATATATTTTGAGGGATTTTGATCTTGAACAAGACAAAAGTCCATAGTAACAAGTCAAAATGGTAAAGAGAAAAGACCAAACATTTTTTACCTTCGCTCTTTCAGATGTAATCTTTGATCTCTTGGCAAGATGAGGTCCAGGAACATGTTAATTTTATCAGCACATATGCATTGCTAAGCCAATGACATATATATTGACTTGGTCATATACATCAGATGGATGATGGCCATATACCCAAAGCCCTTCTGTACAGTTACTGGGCAATTAGTCACACCACCCTGGGGGGCTTGTGCCTTCATTACAGGGACACTTACAGATGAGATGGAAGATGTTAGACATTGACACTGACAACTGCAAGCTCGTTGTTGAAGGTTATAACACCTGGAGGCTGACCATCAAAAAAGCATAGTAAGAGGCAAACAGAAACAAAAAGCTAAGGTGGACAAGATGGGATATCAGAGAAGCCAGAGGCCGGTGCATCATGCACCTTCTCAGAAATGTTTATCTCTGCAGCAAATGCAGCAGACACTTCAATGCCAGAATTGGGATCCTAAGCGACACCAGGAGATATTTAACCCAGAGTTGACCATCACATGAAAACCGATATAGAAGACAGAATGCTGCCACCATAGCCAACATTGGGCAATGTAATGGAGATGAAAACATGCAGTCTTGGTAAAGACACAGATATGTAGTCAGAAATCATCTTGGGGTGAAATATGACATTTAGATTGTGAACAATCTGTCTCATTCTCTTACTGGGGAGAGGGATGAATTAGCTTCTGTGAAGGGAGGTATGGTTACAAGACAACGGTGTTGGTCTTCCCAATACTTGGTCAGAGGAAATTTCTGCTCATCAAGTACTGGATGTTAGACAAGTAGAAATTTAGAATCTGAAGGAGTTGAGAAAGGTAATGGAGACATCATCAGCATGTGAAAAGTAACTCTGTTTTTGGATGCTTTCAACGAGGAGCATCATTTAGAAGAGAAGTAAAAAGAAATCAAGGATAGATCCTTGGGAACACCAAAGGCAATGGTGCTGCAGCTGGAAAAGATGGAAGGTGATTTGCAGACTACAACTAAATTGATAAGAATGGGATCAGGCCAGTACAATCCCATACAGCAATTGACAATGGAGAGGTGTTAGTGAAGGATATTGCAGTCAAAGGCTGTGGGCATATCAAGAAGAATGTGAAGAAATTGCATGGTCACAAATATATACTCCGAATTTGATATAACCATTTCTGCATTGGAATTGGAAGGATGCAACTGATTCCAGGTAAGGTTGACATTGATTTGGGAGGCAACAGCATGTTTGAGGCCTTCAGAGAGGAAAGGGGGTGTTGAAGATGGATGTCGTTTGTAGGAATGGAGGAGATTAAGAGTATTTTTTTTAAGGAGGTGTTGATGACAGCCTGAAAGCAAGATTCCAATATGCCGCTGAAGTTATGCAGCAATTGCTCTGTTTCATTTGAATGATATTGGTAAGTACATGAAACATACATATATCAAAAAACAACATTTGCACACCTAACAGTTTCAGTAACTAGTGATTACCTGAGCAAAAATGGGCAAAACCCAAAACAATTTCAAAAGGAGAACAACTTGGGTTGTGAAAGTTTCCTAACGGCTGCAGTATTTGGATGCTACCACTAGATAGCACTAAGGGGTTTAATAAAAAGAATCTAATACAGTATGAAGAATTAAAAATTGCTGGGAAAATTCAGCACGTCAGACAGTATCCGTGAATAGAGAAAGGCAGTGTTAGCAATTTAGGTTGATGACCTTTCATCAGAATCAAGAGATATTGCGGATGCACTTATTAAGACAAACAGAAGCAGGTTGAAAACAAAATTTGACGAGAATGAGGGAGAGAGAGAGAGAAAGAATGCTCTGTGAAATACAGGAGATGATTAAGACACGAGAGTGACAAGGATTTGACAACAGGAGGCAAGAATGAAAGGAATGAGAGACAGAAATGATTTACCTGAGCTAAAGATGTATAAGTGGTCACTGCTGAAAGAATCTACGAAAGAAGAAAAGACTCCAGAGGCTCAAGGGAGATATAATTTATGCCACACAATTTGGTTGACTTAGGACAACTAAATCATGAATGACTAATGATCAATACCATGAGTGGAACCCTCCATAAATATATTCTGTACGTTAAAAGCTAATTAAGTTTCAAAAAAAAACAGAAGTATTCACTGTGTCTCTAACAGTTGTTAAGTAATGCAGCGACCTAGTTAGACAATGACAACAAGTGCCTTTATTATAGTTATATCTTAAACATTTTTCTCAAAAGAAAATCAAGAAGGAAGTCTGTGTTAATTAAGGATAGCTAAATGGCTTGCATACTTTGTTAATAGTCATTGAATGTATGAGACAAATAGCCTGGGATTAGCTGTAGTTTAAGCAGAGCTTTTATTACACTCATACCTTGGATCTTGCCTAATTGTGAAGGCCTTTCAGTGGTATTAGATTTGAATTATAGTTTCTGTTTGTTGGTTGTCTCAGCTTATTGCTCAGTTCAGTTCAAGGCCTGAATAAATAGGAACAGGAGTAGGTCATTCAGCCCCAAGCCTGCTCTGTCATTTAACAGGATTATGGCTGATCCTACAGTCCTCACATCCTCTTCCTTGCCTTTTCCCTGTAATCGTCTATTCTTCTACTAATCAAGAATCTATCTATCTATCTAAAGGGCAGCATGGTGGCTCAGTGGCTAGCACTGCTGCCTCATAGCATTGCAGAGCCAGGTTTGATTCCACCCTCGGGCAACTGGCTATTTGGTGTTTGCAAACTCTCTCGGTGTCTGCATGGATTTCCTCCCGGTGCTCCAGTTTCCTCCAACAGACCAAGGTTGTGCAGGTTAGGTGGACTGGCCATGGGAAATGCAGGATTACAGGGATAGGTAGGGGATGTGCCTGGGTAGGATGCTCTTCAGAGGATTGGCGTGGACTCAATGGGCCAATTGGACTGCTTCCATACTGTAGGGATTCTATTCTATGATTCTACCTCAGACTTAAACATACACAAGGACTCTGCCTATCAGCACTCTGTGGCAAGGAGTTCCAAAAACTCTCATCTCTCAGGGAAGAAATTCCTCCTTATCTCAGTCTTAAATTGGTGTGCCTTTATTCTGAAACTCTGGTCCTAGACTCTGCCATGAGGGGAAATATCCTCTCATCATTTACCAATATCAAGACTCTTAAGAATCCTTTAAGTTTCAATGATATTGCCTCTCATTCCTCTAAACTCCAGTGAGTAGAGACCCAATCTATTTAGCCTTCCTTCATAAGGCAATCTTTCCACATCAGGAATCATCTTGGCAAACGTTCTCTGAACTGCCTCCAATGAAATGATACGTTTCCTTAAATAAAGCCAAAATTGCTCATGGTACTCCAGAAGTGGTCTCACCAGCTCCCTGTACAGTTGTAGTAAGACTTCATTACTCTTATATTCCAACCCTTTAAAATAAGGCCCAACATTCCATTTGCGTTCCCAATTACCTGCTGTGCCTGTGTGCTAACTGTGTTTCATTCACAAGTACCTCCAAATCCCTTTGTGTTGCAGCTTTCTGCAGCTTTTCTACATCAAAAATAATATTGTTCTTCTGTTTTCCCTTCCAAAATGAACAACTTCACATTTTCTCACATTATACTCTATTTGCCAATTTTTTGGCCATTTATTTAACCTATTGATATCTCTCTGAACTGTTTGAATTCCCTTCGCAACTTTCCTTTCCACTTTGTGTGGAAGTGCTGGTGTTGGACAAAGTCAGAAGTCACACGCCACGAGGTCATAGTCCATCAAGTGAAACATTTCACCTGATAAAACAGCAATGCTCCAAAAGCTTGTGAACCTGTTGTACTACAACATGATGTCGTGTGACTTCTAACTTTTTCCTTTCCACCTATCTGTGTTGTCTGCAAATTTGGTTGTAGTACATTGGCTTCCTTCCTCCAAGTTATTAAGGTCTTTTGTAAACAGTTATTATCCCAGCACTGATCCCTGTGGAAGCCCACTAGCTACAGGTTGCCAACCTGAAAAAGAACTTCTTATCACAACTCACTGTTTCCATAAGCCAATTTTTTATCCATGCAATATGCTACCTCAAACACCATAGGTTCTTATCTTATGACTTAATATTTATGAAGTACATTGTTAAGTGTCTTCTGGAAGTACAAATACAATACATCTACTGGTTCCCCTCTATCTACTCTGGTTGAGCCTTCCTTGAAAAACTAATAAATTAGATAGACATGATTTCTGGCTCTGCTTGATTAGATTATGATTTTCCAAATATGCTATTATTACTTACTTAATAATTGATTCCCATATTTTTTCCAACAATAGATGCTAGGCAAATCAATCTATAGTTAGCCATTTTTTTGCCTCACTCCCTTTTTGAATAGGGATTTCACATGAGCAGTTTTCCAATCCTCTTATATTTCTTCAGAACTCAAGAACTTCTAGAAAATTTAGAAAATTACAAACAATGTATCAACTATTTCTGTAGCTATCTCTTTTAGGATCCTTGGATGCCAGCCATCAAGGCCAGGGACCTATCTACCTTTAGGCCTGTTCGTTTGTCGCATACTACCACTCTAGCGTTGGTGATGATACTCAATGCCTCCCTTGAATTTGTTAGTATTAATGGGATGTTCAAAGTCTCTTCCACAATAAAAAGTGGTGCAAAATATCTGTTTAACTCCTCTGCCATTTACTTGTTCCCTACAGATGGGGAAGATAGCTAAGGAGCCTATGTTCACTTCGACCCCTGTCTTCCTTTTTATGTACTTAAAGAAGTTCTTATTGTCAGTTTGCTAGTTTACCCTTGTAATTTATTTTTTCTCTCTTTATAATCATTTTATTCCTCCTTTGACGGATTCTGAATTTATCCCAATCTTTGAGCTATCATTGACTTTTGCCTCCATATATGCATTTGCTTTCAACTCCACAACATCCTTATTTAGCCATGTTGGTTTAGCCGTCTTTTAGAATCTTTCCTCTTTTTTAGGAATACTCCTGTTGAGAGTCATGAATTATCGCCTTAAATGTCTGCCATCACTTGCTTTCTGTCTTTCCTGATAATCTATCTGCCCAGTCCACTTTAACTCACTCTGTCCTCATTTCATTGAAATTTCCTTTAAAATAGTTGTTTATAACTCCTGTTTCTCCTACTCAAACTGAATATTAATTTCTATCATGTTATGACCGTTACTTCTTAGTGGATATTTAATTCAGACATCATTTAACAAACCTGCCTCATTACCCATCACCATTGAGTATAAGAATTGGCACATCATGTTGCGATTGTATATTGGTGAGGCCACTTTTGGAGTACTGTGTACAGTTCTGTTCACCCTGCTACAAGAAGGATATCATTAAATTGGAGAGGGTGCAGAAAAGATTTATGTGGATGCTACCGGGACTGGAGGGTTTGAGTTATAGGGAGAGGCTGGATAGGCTGGGACTTTTTCCGTTGGAGCATAGGAAGTTGAGAGGTGATCTTATAGAGGTTTATAAAATCATGGGGGGAATAGATAAGGTGAGCAGCAAAGGTGTTTTCCCGAGTGTAGGGGGGGTTCAAAACTAGAGGGCATATTTTAAAGGTGAGAGCAGAAAAATTTAAAAGGGACCTCAGGGGCAACATTTTCTCACACAGGGTGGTTCGTATGTAGAATTACCTGCCAGAGGAAGTGGCAGATGCAGGTACAGTTACAGCATTTAAAAGACATTTGGAGAGGTACATGAATTGGAAAGGTTCGGAGGAATATGGGCCAAGCACAGGCAAATTGGACTAGTTTAGTTTAGGAAACTTGGTTGGCATAGACGAGTTGGAACGAAGGGTCTGTTTCCATGCTGTATGACTCTATGATAGCCTGTTCCCTGGTTGACTCCTTTGTATATTGCTCTAGGAGACTATCCCTAATGCACTCTATGAATTTCTTGTTGTAGCTACCCTTTCCAACATGATTGGCCCAATCAACAAATAAAAGTCACCCATAATTATTGCTCTATTCTTTTTACATCCTTTGTTGCTTATTTGTCCCCCAGTGGGAGAGTGATGGCCTAATTTGTAAATCTGCAGCATTGGCCACCTGCACTGTACTGCAAATTCCAAGAAGCAGGAGGCCACATGGATCCAGAAGAGGGCACCAGGGAATTACAGTACAAAAGGCATCCATCAGTTCTTGAGCTGCCACTCTCTCTTATCTATTTACATTCTTCCTTTTCAGATATTTAGCCACTTACTTTTCATGTTAAATATTAGACTCTAAATTAATAGCTCAACATGGTGACAAATTTAATGACCCTATACTCCTCAGTTTAAGAACCCCCCTTTTCCCTTCCCCCTTGGTTCTTATTGGCTGCTCCTTTCTCTATGCTCCTCCTGCCCTCTGGAATAGTTGCTATTATTTGCACAGAAGAAAAGTTGTTACTAGCCTTTAAAACCAGTGTAAATACCTCTGCTAAAATGGATGGACTAGGCAAAGATCAAATAGATAGAATAGCCTGTCAGCTGAATTTCATCTTTTTTAAATTGTATTGAAAGTATTGCAATCTGGAGATCAACCTCATTTTTTCCAAGATCATTTTTTTTAAACTTCCTTCCTTGATAGGCCTATATTTTATTGAAAAGGCCTCAGGTTCTGTCTTTGGCAATGCAAAAATACAGCAAAGTAGAGAGATAAGCCAATAATAAGTTGTTACAATACCTAACTATCACTCAGACAGACTTTTGCCCGAGCTCAACAATAACAAATGCCAAAACACCGTGGGTGACCATAAAACATTTCAATCAGATGGTAACTGACAGAAAAGAAAAACGCAGACTGCAAAAGCAAAAAGAGTTAGGATCACAATACTTGGAAAGAATGGTCAATTCAGCTAAGAATCTGAGAATTGTCATGTTTTTGTCTACCATATTAATCAGCTTTAGGAAAAAAGATAAATGAAGAAAAATTCTGAAGTGTGCTTTAAAGGAGGAAAGCAAAATATAATTGTTGTTTTTTTTATACGACAGTATATTTGGGCTTGCATCATACTGAAGAGTTATAGGATTGAGTATTGAGACAAACCCATTCAATTAATCAGCTTATGGCTCTATCCTATTTTACAATGTAATCTAATTTTAGCTGAACTGGCTTTCAAAAGATGGGCTCAGCAAGTGTCTGACACGGTAACTGACCAAGTTTTTTTTTCTCCCTGCATTTTATAACTATGGCTTTTTGCCCAACTATGATTGTGTACAATCTGTTAGAAAAAAAGAGCCAATGCATTAAGTGCTTGTGACTTTTTCAGCATACACTATTGATGGGTCACATTTCAATGATTCCATTTTAAACCTAACGCATTACAGCTGCAAGTCACTCAGATCCATTTGGCTAATGATTCCCTACTGCAATGAAAGTAAATGATAGCTATTTACAGTAAATTATTCAATTAGCTGTAAGGAAGTGCAGTATTCACATCCTATTGTTTGACATAGAGAAATTAAGATACACAATAAGCCTTACCTCACTATAGTTGAAAATCATTAATTATTTAACTCAAAAAGAACACTAAACTGCTGAAAAATGTGATGACACTTTGGATATTCATGTTTTACCAACCAAACAACCACTATTGTGAATCCTTATGCAGTGTCCTGAGAAAGTTTGGGAAAGTTTTGGACATTCAGTTATTTTCAGTTGACAAGCAGCTTTGATACTATAGGAGGGAATGGACAAACTGGAAAAGTAAAACTGAGAATATAACATACACCTGTTCTCTTTGGACCATCTTTAACATGACCTTTAATTATTATGAAGCTATTGACTTTTAAATTGCCCTTTTAAATTATCACACCTTATTACCATCCCATGGTAGAGTATTTGTAATTTACTGGTGAGTTGGGTGAACTGTTACCATTCATCAAAAGTAAAGTGTTGCAAGAACATTTTACTACATGTTCAAGGAGAAATAGGAAATAAATCTACTTTATTTTCTCATTACTATCTCAGTAACAAGCTTTTTCACAGAATTGGGAATCTATCCCATGGTACAGTAAAAAGGACTATGAATAATTTGTATAATGTCATGAAAAAAATTTTAAAAACTGACTTTTCTGTCACAGACTTATATTCTCCTAGTAACACAGGGAGTAAAGATCCTAAGGAGACAGGAAATTTATGAAAATAATCATTGAGTAATTCAGACATTGCATTTATTTTCACATGGTAACCAGAGATACAAAATTCTTTTTTTTTTAAGAAGTGCATTGAGTGAGTATGTTTATTGTGATATGGGTCTATTGATTGATCCATTGTTCCATAATTAACTCTATGATTCATTTTCATTATGCTTCAGTTTCAAAATGATTTAAGTAAGCTAACCATGTAATTTTCATATGTTCACCTCAAGGCCCAAAACATATGAATTCAAAATTATAAAAGAACTCAACACACTTTGAAAGTTGACTGAATACCACAAAATGATGAATTTTTCCAACTGACCAAACAACAGGCATTCATCCCAACCCCAGCTGGCAGCTTTTAAAATAAAACTAAAGAACATGCAAGATTACAGATTTATTAAGGAAGATGAAAATGAAAAATGTTATAGGCAGATGTCAGAAAAGTGATAATCAATGAAAAGTAAATTCAAACAAAGTTACATCATCATTATCATTGGCAGGCCCTCGCACACAATGATCACTCTCTTCAGTCTCAGGGTGAGTCCATTGGTGATTGTACAGACTGGTACAAATACTGCAGACTACATTTGGGGCAGGTTGGGTTCCTGGGAAGGGGTGGGTGGAGCATTGGTGTGGTAGCATGTTCCTTTCACTGTTTTTGCCTGGCTTCCATTTTTTCCCGATGGCAAATCTCAAGGTGCCCGATGCCTTCCAGAATGTTCCTCCTCCATTTTGGACGGTCTTGGGCCAGTGGTTCCCAGGTGTCTGTGGAAATGCCACACTTCGCCAGTGAGGCCTTGAGGTATCACTGATGCACTTCCTCTGTCCACCTGGGACTAACCTGCCATTTTCGAAGCTGGGAGTCAATCACCTGCTTGGGGAGTCTTGTGTCAGTCATGCAGATGATGTGCCCAGCTCATCATAGCCAATCAAATGTGGTCAGTACCTCGATGCTGGGGGTGTCAGCCTAGTCAAGGATGCTGGTGTTGGTGCATCTTTTCTCCCAGCAGGTTCACAGGATTTTGTGCAGGCAGCATTGGTAGTATTGCTCCAGTGCTTTGGGTGTCTGCTGTAGACAGTCCATGTCTCAGAGCCAGATAGGAGGTAATGTTGCACGACATAACTCAAGTGTGGACACTGTGAATGAATTTACATGAGATATATGTTGCATAGTTTATCTTTGGCGATTCACTGATTTCCTAACACGTATTCCATTTACTTTAGCTGAATTTTGAACCTTTTTTCTCTTATGTATTCAATGACTATAAAAATTAATACATTTCCCTTTCTCATGCACCTTTTACTGCTAGTATTTTTGCTGTTGATATTGATACAAAAACTCCAGCGGTTAGCACAGCTGCCTCACAGCACCAGGCACCCAGGTTTGATTATGGCCTCGGTCAACTGTCTGTGTGGAGTTTGCATGTTCTCCCCGTGTCTGCATGGGTTTCTGCCGGGTGCTCCGGTTTCCTCCCACAGTCCAAAGATGTACAAGTTAGGTGGCTTGGCCATGCTAAATTACTCGTAGTGTTCAGGGATATGCAGCTTAGGTGCATTAGCCATGGGAAATGCAGATTTAGAGGGATGGGTCTGGGTGGGATGCTCTTCGGAGGGTCGGTGTGGACTTGTTGGGCTGGATGTCCTGTTTCCACACTGTGGGGTTCTATGATTCTATGATCATACAATACATCATGTGTCTGGGTAACTTATTATAAATAATGAGTTTATACAATGCCCAGCAGGAAAGAAGAAAGTAGGATGTTTCTACCGATGGAGGGAGAGACAAATAAATAAATGTTGAAAAGTCCCTAACCATCTGTACTCTTTTCAGCTGGATATTTCAGATTTGTAACGAGAAACCCAAAATGTAGGCTTTTGTTAGATTAGAAATGTTATTTGTTGAAGAGATTTTAAAATTCTTTTTTTAAAATTGATAAAAGTGATTTAAGTCATATTAAACATTGCATCTCCTTCAAGTGATTGCTGCTTCATTTGTCGTCGATATGTATGGATTTTTCAATTTAATACACCCAGGCCAAGCAAGCAGTTAGGAAAACAAGGAATTTGCCCTATGCTTTAATCTGCCTGGGTTCAGGCTGAGTGAAGCCACTCATTCCCATACAGTGGAGGCCTCAATTTCAATGCCAAAGTGGCTTCCTGTTGACATTAGAGGCACGCATGCCATTTTGACTCTTGTAAATTTTAACTTCCTCCTACTTGCACCAATGCCATTCTAACCAGTTTCTGTTTTGGAAATAGTGGCAGGTTATGCAAATGAAAGAAAGAGAAATGCTTTGTATTTACATAGTGCTTCTCATGACCATTACTCTAGAGCAGCCTTCAGCCACCTGCAGAAAAGGA
Source organism: Rhincodon typus (assembly GCF_021869965.1). Classification (NCBI taxonomy): domain Eukaryota; kingdom Metazoa; phylum Chordata; class Chondrichthyes; order Orectolobiformes; family Rhincodontidae; genus Rhincodon; species Rhincodon typus. The sequence goes on along the minus strand of NC_063348.1, from coordinate 30,306,517 downwards.
TGTTCGAGAACAGCAACATCCGATCTGGCACCAAGATAGTGGTTTACAGAGCTGTTGTGGTTCCCACCTTCCTATATGATTCTGAAACATGGACTATCTACAGCAGGCACCTCAAGGCACCAGAGCAGTACCACCAACGCTGCTTGCGCAAGATCCTGCAAATTAGCTGGGAAGAAAGATGCACCAACACCAGCATCCTCAACCAGGCCAACATCCCAAGCATTGAGGCACTGACCACCCTTGGTCGGCTACATTGGTCTGCATGACCGATGCGAGACTCCCAAGCAGGCACTCAACTCCCAGCTTTGAAAACGGCAGGTTAGTCCCAGGTGGACAGAGGAAGCGCATCAGTGATACCTCAAGGCCTCACTGGCGAAGTGCGGCATTCCCACAGACACCTGGGAATCACTGGCCCAAGATTGCCTTAAGTGGAGGAGGAGCATCCAGAAGGGCATCGAGCCACCTCAAGACTGGCCACCCAGAAAGAATTGAGGCCAAGCGAAAACAGCAAAAAGAGCTTGCTGCCACGCCAATGCTCCACACACCCCTTCCTGTAACCACCACCTGCCCCAAGTGTAACAGAGCCTACGGTAGCTATATTGGTCTGTACAGTCACCTATAGACTCACCCTGACAGTGAAACTGAATGCTAAATGTTTTGTGTTCCTTTTCTGACTACACCCAAGTTATTCTCTTCTTAAGACGAAAGTAACTTCTCTTCCCCATTTTATACATCTTCTGCAACCTTGTTGCCCTCACTTAAACTGTTTATACTTCTTTGCAGCCTCTTGTCATCCTTACTGCTGTCATTCCCACCAAGCTTTGTAATATTAATCAAAACCTGTTGATGATATTTTTTGCTCTTCAAAGTAATTAATATAGATTGCAAATAGGTGAGGCCCAAACATTATAGCACTACAATTGTCACAGTCTGCTGACTTGAACATTCCCTGTTTATTCCAACTCTCTGCATTCTGACCGCTAATTTTCTATTTATGCCAATACATCACCCCAACTCCTGAAGTCTTTTTTTCTTGTTATTAATGTTATCAAATGCTTATTGGAAATCAACATATACCGCATTTACTAGCTCTCATTTATCTACCCTACTCAAAACTGTTGTACATAGATCTGAAAAGTTTAGTGCTGAGAAGTGCCAGAAGCAGCACCCAATATGATGTCATTATATGGACTTTACAGGATGACAGAATTGTTATGGTGCAGAAGGAGGACACTCAGCCCATCACAATAGCACTGGCTCCCTGTAACCGAATTAAAATGCCCTGTTTCCTGCCTCCTCCATGTAATCCTCACATTGCACGATTACTTTAATAAAAACAATGCCCTTTTAATTCCTCAATTGAACTTACCTCCATCACAATTGCAAGAACTGTGTTCTATACCTTAACTACTTGCTGTGTGAAAAAGATTTGTCTCGCCTGACATTTGCTTCTTTTGCAAAACAGTTTATAATTTGTGCTTCCTGGTTGTCAATCCGATGAGGAGTGGGAACACTTTCTCCTTATCCACTTTATCTGGACTTCTCATGGTTTTGGAAGACTTCTATCAAATCTCTTCTTAGCCTTTTTCTCTCCAAGGAAAAAGAGCCCCAATTTCTCCAATCTTTCTTCAAAATCAAAGTATCTCATCCCTGGAACCATTCTCATAAACCTCTTCTGCACTGTTTCCATTTTATTCATATCCTTTTTGTATTGTTGTAACCAGAACTGTAGCCAATACTCGAGCTGAGGTTTAATTGTTATTTCTCATAACTTCCCGACTTTTGTACTCTTTGCCTCTATTTCTGAAACATTGAAAACAGGGTCCTTTATTAACAGTTCTCTCGACCCTTCCAGCCACCTTTAATGAATTATGTACATATAAAGTCATAGAGATGTACAGCACGGAAGCAGGCCCTTTGGTCCAATTTGTCCATGCCGACCAGATATCCTAAATTAATCTAGTCCCATTTGCCAGCATTTCACCCATATGACTCTATACCCTTCCTATTCACATACCCATCCAGATGACTTTTAAATATTGTAATTGTATCAGCCTCCATCATTTCCTCTGGCAGCTCATTCCATACACCCATCACCCTCTGTGTGAAAATGTTGTCCCTTAAGTCCCTTTTAAGTCTTTCCCTTCTCACCTTAAACCTATGCCCTCTAGTTTTGGACTCCTCTACCCTGGGGAAAAGACCTTGACTATTCACCCTACCCATGCCTCTCATGATTTTATAAACTTCCATAAGGTCACCTCTCAGCTTCCGACACTCCAAAGAAAAATAGCTCCAGCTTATTCAGCCTCTCCCTATAGATCAAAACCTCCAACACTGGCAACATGCTTGTCAATCTTTTCTGAACCCTTTCAAGTTTAACAACATCCTTCCTATAGCAGGAACACCAGAACTGGACGCAACATTACAAAAGTGGCCGAACCAACATCCTGTACAGCCATAATATGACCTCCCAACTCCTATACTCAATGAACTGACCAATAAAGGTAAGCTCCCAAGCATCCCAGATGTGCTCCCTTTCCAAACAACATTCCTTTCCCTGCTCTGTCATCCAGACAGCCCTCCACCGCGTCTCCTCCATTCACCACTCCACAGCTCCAAACCACCCACCTCGCAAACATAATAAAGATAGGATCCCCCTTGTCCTCAATTTCCACCCCACCAGCCTCCGTGTCCAACATATCATCCTCAAGTACTTCCACCAACTCCAATTAGACCCCACCACCCAGAAAGTCTTTCACTCCCCACCCCTCTCTGCCTTCCGCAAGGACCAGTCCCTTCACCAGTCCTTAGTTCAATCCACAATACCCACCAACCACTCCAATGTTCCCCGGTACCTTCCACTGTAACCGTAAAAGATGCAACACCTGCCCACACACCACCTCCTCCTCACCTCCATCCAGGGCCCTAAACAATCCTTCCAGATGAGACAGAGCTTCACCTGCATCTCCTCCAACCTAGTCTTCTGCATCTGGTGCTCCCGATTTGGTCTTCTCTACAGCGGTGAGACCGAACGTAGACTAGGTGAGCATCTTCGCCTGGCCCGTGATGGCCAGCCTAACCTCCCAGTCACCGGCTGTTTAAATTCCTACACCTCATTCCTCCTCCAACATGTCTGTCCTTGGCCTCCTCCACTGTGGCAGTGATTCAGAATGCAAATTTGAGGAACAACACCTCATCTTTCACCTGGGCACCCTACAGCCCGGAAGACTCAACGTTGAGTTCCCTAATTTCAAATAACCTTTCCACCCATTCCCCAGCTCCCATTTCAGCCTCACCTCCTCCCTACAATTCCACCTACTGACCCTCCCTTCCAGCCACCAACCAGATTTATCCCTCCCATCAACCAACCAGGTTGTACCTATTACCAATGTCCACCTATCATCACCATCCTGCTACCCCTTCCCCCCCTCTTTATCTGCAGCTCCCCCTCCCCCCACATCCAGTCCTGAAGAAGGGTAATGCCCGAAAAGTTGACTTCTCCTTTCCTCGAGGTGCTGCCTGGTCTGCTGTGTTCTTCCAGCCTCCTGTTTGTCTATCAAAGCATACCAAACACTTTCCTCACCACTCTGTCTACCTGCAACTCCACTTTCAAGGAACTATGAACCTTCACTTCACATTCTCTTTGTTCGACAACACTCCTCAGGGTCTTACCATTGAGAGTATAAGTCCTGCCCTGATTCGCTCCGCCAAAATGTAACACTTCACACTTATCTAGATTAAATTCCATCTGCCTCTCCTCGGCCCATCTGATCAAAGTCCCATTGTACTCAGAGGTAACTTTCTTCGCTGGCCACTACACCATTGATTTTGGTATCATCTGTGAACTTATTAACCATACCTCCTATGTTCAAATCCAAATCATTTACATAAATGCACCCAGCTCTCCCAGTTCCTGCACACTCTTTAGAATAGTACATTTTATTTTATATATATTCTGTATGCTTCTGTACGAGCAGAAGAGCTTAGTATCTTGAAGGAGTGAGACATCAGGTCCTTCACTAAGTCTCTTTGACAATATCTATCATATCAAAAGTGACTTGAACTAGTTGCTAATATACAATAAACTAAATCTTAACTGTAAAGAAACCCATCTATTTAGGTCAGGAAGTCATATTTCTCTAACACCCTAGACCAAAGAAGACATCTACACTTAAAGAGGGTGGGGGGAACAGCATATTTTATCACGAGCAGCAGTTTGTACAGTGTAGTGAGCTTTCATGCCTATACTACATGCTAGGTAGTGGTGCTGTTTTGATTTCACTACTCACACAACACATGGTGAGCAGTGGGAAGATCTTCAAACTCAACTTCATCAGCTGATCATGCAGCACAGTTGACAGCAGTAAAGAACTGGAGATTTCAGAACCCAACAGAAGAAACCCTTGTGGAAATCCTCAACAAGGACACTCCAGTGAAAGCTTAGAGCACTTCAGACTTGGTGAGAGATGCTCTGCAACAGGAGAGTCAGCAACTCCCTGGAAAAGAGGCAGCTGTGTTCCAAAGCAGATATAGGCTACATCATGAGGTAGTGGCCTATGGGAATAGTCCTGGGTTGGAGTGGAGCAGTAAAATAGCCAACATTGGAAGTTTCATGTGTAAAGCTTAAAATCCTTGTAGGTCAGGGAAAACTTTAAGAATTGCAATATTATCTAGTCTGGAAAAGCCAGAAGTTGAAAAATTACTCATGGTGGAGATCCTGCCTCACCATGATAGTCAGTGGGCACCATAAGGCACAGCTACAGAAACTGAAGTAAAAGGGCCAGGAAAGAAATATTAAGTGAGGGGGAGGACTGTGATACCTAGATCCCCCAGCCTAAATTCTGCACACAGGCGGCAGATATGTGATGGTTTTCCGGCACTTATGTTTAGACATGGGTGTCTTTCAGCAGCTGCATATGTGACTGAGTATCCCACTTCAGGATACCTCTGCTCACCCCAAAACAAGGAGGGGACTAGTAAACATGCCTCAAAGATAAGCTGTCAATGCCTCTCATGGCTGGAAAGCTTGCACCCAGTGGGATACTCTTCTTGCGATCAAAACAAGAATCTGCTAAACCTGAGAACTTGGAATGCAAGAACACTTCTTGTCAATGGAAAAGCAAACTGCAGTCATGGCCCAAGAGGCAGTGAGGCATAACATTTACATAATTGCTCTTAGCGAAACCTGGCTTGCTAGAGAGAGGCACCAGAGTGGGGGGCGGTCAGTGGATGGTACACATTCTTCTGATAAAGAAAAGTCAGATTGTGATCCTCACATCTACAGGGTCAGTTTTTCCATGAAGAACAGGATTATTGCTGCACTCTGAACTCCCTTTAGGTGTTGAGAGCTGTCATTAACGTGCCGCTGTCACCAACACATATGCCCCAACTTCAGATTCTAACATGAAATCAAGAACTTCTGCTCTGATCTCACTGGTATGCCTGCATCCATGTCCAGGAAGGACAAGGTCAATCTCCTAGATGACATTAATGTTAAGATTGGATGTGACCACGAACTTTAGAAGGGAGCTATTGGCAAGAATCGTAGGAAGACCAATACCAACAGCATGCTACTCTTGACTAAGTGTGCCCAAAGTGGCCTGATTGTGATGAACAAGGTTTTCCATCAGCTTAAGGCCATGTGAAGGCAGCCAAAGTCCAGCTATTGGCACTTCCTGAACTGTACCATTGTACAAGGCAAGAGACCCAAGGAACATTCTTGTCACAAGGGCTGCGAAGGGTTCTTAATATTACTGGACAGTTAACTGACATGTGCACTTGGTGATGAACATCTGCCTGGCACAGAGACACTAAGACACAAGGAAAGACACATAGAAAGCTGAGAGTTGTTGCCTTGAAGAATCTAATGCAAGAGGAAGAGTTGCACAGTGCACAAGAGCAATTGCCACTCACTGATGCATCACCATTCAGAAATGCCTGGGGAAACTCAAGTCTGCAATCTTTGCATACTACACTACTGGGTTTGTTCCGCAACAAAACCAGGTTGTACCAATGACACACAGGTCTGCAATTTTTTCTAGCACAGTGAAAAATGACACCTGACCACTAACTGCAGGCTAAACACAGTGACACATTTGTGACATAATGAACAATTGGTGAGAAGGGAAAGTGCTAATCAGCATGACAAGTAAAACTTTTTTGAGGCTACAAAGACAATCTATGGAACATATTCAAGTGGACAAAATCTTCTCTGATCACAGGATTGCTCCTGGCTCCTCAAGGACCATGACACCATGCTTCAGCATTGGAAACAGCATGTGCTGAGGTCTACCATGCCTACTGGCTCATATCACAACTCTATCAGCTTACCCACTGTGTCTTGGAGGAAGATCACATCACCAGTGATTTCAAGCATACAACCATTGTGATAATGTGCAAGGAGGGAGTGAAATCCAATTGTGGAAATTACAGAGAGATTCGACTCCCATCCAACATGGACAAGATCCTGGCCTGCATCCTCCTGAATTAGCTTCATCCTGTCACTGAGGAGTTCCTGCCAGAAACCCAGTGTCACCTCTGACAATCACAGGATACTGCAGACATGTACTTCGTGGCTAGGCTGATTCAGGGAAAAATGACCTGGAATCCTTCTTCTCCTTCAAAGCAATCTGACCATGATGTTTGATTCTCCTAATCATGCAGCTCCATTGATCATCCAACAATTTGGAACTGTCCTGAGACTCCAGTGTGGCAATATGACCACCATTGTCCTAAGTGGAGGATCTGAAACCCAGATTGTCCCCACCTCCCCAACCTGTCCTTCCTCCCACCTATCCTCCCCTCCCACCTCAAGCCCCACCCCCATCTCCTACCTACTAACCTCATCCCGCCCCCTTGACCTGTCCATCCTCCCTGGACTGACCTATCCCCCACTAACTCTCCACCTACACTCACCTTTACTGGCTTCACCCCTGCCTCTTTGACCTGTCTGTCTCCTCTCCACCTATCTTCTCCTTTATCCATCTTCTATCTGCCTCCCCCTCTCTCCCTATTTATTTCAGAATCCCCTTCCCCTCCCCCTCCCCCATTTCTGAAGAAGGGTCTAGACCCGAAACATCAGCCTTCCTGCTCCTCTGATGCTGCTTGGCCTGCTGTGTTCATCCAGCTCTACACCTTGTTATCTCAGATTCTCCAGCATCTGCAGTTCCTACTATCTCTAGATCTGAAGCTGATACATTTTATAGATTGGGATCAGACTAGCCCATGTGATCATCCCCATCTTGTTCATCATCCATCTCATCTGAGGTGACCTACCACACAGTATCAGCATTCTGATATCATCTGGATGGGATGTTCTTCGACCTTGTTTGCATCTAGGAAGAAACAGAACTCACCACTATGGGCATCTGCCATCTTCAGTTTGCAGATAACAGATTTGTGATGGCACATTCTGCATAGGACATGGAGAGGATGCTCAACCTTTTCAATACATTGCATATGATTTTTTTGCCTGTGCTTAAACATCCCCAAGTCCTCCCCTAATTTTCCATGGGACAGTTGACAGCCCCCAATGCCACCTATGTAGGTGCAATGATTCTGGGCCATGTGCAGCACTTCCCATATCTTGGCAGCCATGTCTCCCAAGTGGTTACCATTGTTGAAGCTTAGTAGCAAGTTAACAGTGCCTTCTCCAAGCTGAAACAAAATGTCTGACAACAGGAACTCTGGAAGTCAGTAAAAAGCTCCTGGTTGATGAATTAGGGTCCTGATCCAAAACATCAACTTTCCTGTTCCTCTGATGTTGCGTGGCCTGCTATGTTCCTCCAGGGCCACATTTTGTTATCTTTGGTTAATAAGACTGTTGTGCAACCACCTACCCTACTTCTATGAAACCTGGACCATCTACTGCTTTCACATTAAGAAGCTGAGAGCTTCCACAATGGTGCCCATGTCCAGTCCTGAGGACAAAATGTGAGGACCTGCAAACCAATGTAAATGTCTTTCACGAAGATGCACCTACCAGCATTGAATACCTTCTTCTGAAGAACCAGCTTCCTTGGACAGGTCATTACATCAGATGCCTGAAAACCACCTCCATTGTCAGATTCCCCCTCTCCCAGCCTTCTACTGGGCAGTGCAGAAAGGTCAGCCAAAGGAAAAAATATGTATTCAAGTTCACTCAGAAACACCGGACACTGGCACCACTGAGAGGAGAAAGCTGGTAACTACTTGGTATGACAATACTCTGAACAAAATGCATATCAGACTTGAAATGTTAATTCTGTATTTCACTCTCCACAGATGCTGCCAGATCTGCTGGCTTTCTCCAACACTCTATAAAAACCAAAAGAGGAAGGATCACCGGACCCGAAACGTTAACTCTTTCCTCCTTCACAGATGCTGCCAGATCTGCTGAGCTTTTCCAGCAACTTTGGTTTTGTTCTCCAATACTCTGTTTTTTTGATAAATTCAAGTCTGAGGATAAGCCCTGAGATGACTTTGAAGATCCAAGTTCATGTTCATTGAATATTGACTTCCTTAATTTCCATGTAACTTTAACAGAGGTCATGTTAAGCCTGAACTAATTCTCAGATACCAGAACCGATAAAGTGAAAATGATGCTTTTACCAATATGCAACTGCTGAGAGCAAAGGTGGTGGGGTCGGGGGGGAGAATGAAAATAATCAACATGTTGAAGTTAAAATGTCAATTTGCCTTAGCACAACTCCACAGCTGAATGGAGAATAAGAATCTGCTGACGCTGATTAAAGATGTAGAACCTACAATTCCAAGAAAGCCACCACTGAGAAGGGTTGACAAATATTCAATTTTTAGGGGATAACATGACCTCTGATCAGCCAGCCAGTATTTGAATAAATTGACTTTGTATCGAAGATTTCCTGATCGAAAATGGGAAGCTACCAAATTTTACCAAAATTCTGCTTCATCCTCCTCCTGTTAAAAATGATCATCCTGTTAGAAAGGTAAGCTGTCACAGTCATTAGGAGGAGTTAATCTTCATCTTGTCAGCTCTGAGCTGGAATTGTATACAACAAATTGGAGATTCCCTCAAAACTGTCTGGAAAGGGTGACCATAACCTTCTTGATTAGTTTACTAATTCAGGCCCTTAATACCAAATTTTGTAATGTTATTATTAAATATATTAGTCCTTACTGCTGCTAACAGTTACTGGTCCATACAATTTTTAAAAGGTATTTGAATTGGGGACTCTTGTGCAATAAACAAGGCTGCTGTGTGTTTAAATTATTGTCGAAGGCATATTACTAAAATATAAGAATTAGGAACAGGATGGGACATTTGACCCCAAGCCTGCCAACTTCATTCAATAGGATCATGGCTGATCCAACGACATTCCTCACATCCACGTTGCTGCTGTTTCCCGGTAACCCTTAATTCCCCGACTGATCAAGAATCTATCTCAGCCTTAAATATACACAAGGTCTCTGCCCCTATGCTCTCTGTGTTAAGAAATTCCAAAGACTCCCAACCCTCTGAAAAAGAAGCAATTCCTCCTTATCTCTAACTTAAATTGACGCCCCTTAATTCTGAGTCTATGACCCCTGGTCCTCGAAACTCACTTGAAAGGAAAACATCCTCTCAGCATTCAACCCTGTCAAGACTCTTAAGAATCGTCTATGTTTCAATGAGATCACCTCTCATTCTTCTTAGCTCCAGTAAGTAGAGACCGACCTATTTAGCCTTTGCTCATAAGACAACCCCTCCATACCAGGGATCATCCTCGTCAACTTTCTCTGAACTGCCTCCAATGAAATAATATCCTTCCCAAATAAGGAGACCAGAAGTGTTCACTGTAATCCAAATGCGGTCTCACAAGTGCCTTGTACAATTGCATTAAAATTTTGCTACAGTACATTTGCTTCCTTCCTTCTATTCATTAATATATATTGTAAAAAGTTGTGATACCAGCGCTGACCGGGTGGGACCCCCTTGGTTCTCCTTAAAGAACCCCTTATCACCCACTCACTGTTCCCTGCACATTAGTCAATTCTTGATCCATACCAATATAATACCTCCAACCCTTTGGCCTCCGTAAAGGCACTACAAAGGAGATTCATTGGTGCTGGCTTCACCTGATACACTATCTGATAAAGAAACTTGAAAGGAGTGATTCTATATGGAATTACATAACATCTGGTACAAAAATGAATTTACATACAACAAATAGGTAATATGGGCAAATGTGGAGTGGATATATCTTTTACTCCCATCCAGTCTCATGGCACCATACAGATTTAACATCCAGTGGGATGTTAATTAGCTTAAGAAAAGACTTCTGCTCCCCACTAGGGATCTGTCAGCAAATTGGTTGGGCAGCAGATGTTTGGTTCAAGCAGTGCCTCTAGGAGCAGCATACTATATTGTGACTGTATTCAGTGCCTAGCAACTGGTGCTAGATGCAAGTTAAGCCATTGGGTTCAGTGAGGGGGTTAACCATCAAGCCCAGGCTGCCCAGCCACAGAAGATGAGACATCCCCTCCCCAGGCACCTGGCCTCAGATTAAGAAATAGTGGCAAACACAGGACTTGGCCCTTAAGTGATCACTTAACAGCCTCAGTTGTCACAAGGGCAGCCAAGTAATCAGATACATCATCCACTCTTTATCCAATTACACTGCGAGCACAAACAGACAGGTAGAAGATACAAAAGCAAAACTGCCCACCAGCTAGAATCAAATTTTGTCACTCGTGCTTATAAGTAAGGAAACTGGAGCTCCTTGTATCTTTGTGCTTTAAAATATTAGCTCAGATATTTAAAAAAAATTCAGATCTGAGCAGTCAATCAAATGTTAGGTATACAGAATTCTGCTGATAGATGTAACATTCTTTAGTGAATTGGGTGATTAACTTTTCATAGGATAAGCAGAGCCATTGCCAACTGTAGAAAATGGTATGAAATTTATAGCCAATCTAAATATTATATCAAAGTAAAATTGAAGGTCAAGGATTAGTTCTTTTGTGTATCCCCTGAGACAGCAATATTTTGTTCTTATTTTGGTTTCTTGGCTTGTATGAAGACATTTACCAAATCCAAAGTGCTTGTGTGTGTCAAAATCAAGGTCATGGCATTTACCCAAAAGTCATTTGGTAATCACTAAACTTATTCTAAAAAAGCTACAAAATACTCCTTTAAGCATCTTGCAAGTTTGACACCCTGTATCAATAAATCATGCATTACCTGAAGTAGTTTGAAAGCAGCAATCTGACCTTGGCAAGAATTGCTGATTTGGCAATTCTACCTTTAACGTATAAAATTAAACTTTTAACTTACAGATTATATAAAAAACCTCACATCTTTGAATACAATAATGAAAATTGATGGAGCTGATTCTGGAAACCTGCCAGATCCATTATTTTAACTCAGCTGCAGGTTAGAAAACTACACCTTCACTTCACTGCCAGCATTTCCTGTTTATTGTAATAAAGTGCCATATAAGGGAGAGATGCAATGGACACAGTACGAACTCTAAAAGGCTGAATCACTATCACTGCATTGAGTGTTTTGAATCAGGCAAGCCCAACATCAGGCATCACTGAATTCCAAACTCTCTACTTAAGAAATGAGTTTTCTTTGAGGGCTATGCTCTAATATCTTACATCTTAATGGCAAGATGATCTGTTTCAATTGATTCCATAAAGAATTCCATGCTTCAAGATTTCCTATACACCTGCTCACCTGTAGGAAACAACAAATTCTTTTTTCAATCTGCATTTTTGGTTGGTTATTTTCTTATGCTGTTTCAGTTTGACAATGGAGAACACATTCTCCACAGGCCTGCAGCCCCATCATTGAAGTAACCAGTGGTTACTGACCTGACATATAAAGACACTGTCTGGTATGTTTTTGGGATGGAAATGCAACACCATACTAACATATCTACTGGCTTGCCATAGTCATGTGACCCTTACAATGGGGACTCTATGACACAAAGTGAAATCTTCCTGAACTAATACGAAGCAGCAGCCCAACATTACCTGGAAGTCATGAACTCAGCACAGACATTGAATTCAACAGGCAAGCACGTTGCTCAAATTAAACAATCTACCCAATAAGATGCCCCACCAGCCCACAATTGTTGCAAAACAGTCGTGATGACAGGATGATTTGAGAGTAGCAAGGATACGTGCTCACAAGAGCATAAATGGGCAAATCGAGTTGAATGGACAACTGTGGAAAGCATATTAGGAATGGCAACAAATGCCAGCCTAGCCAGCAACACCTAGAATCCCATTAATGACTTCTTTAAAAATATTAGGCAAAGGAAAGAGAGCCATTATCCCCAAAACAGAGCATAATCTCATGTCTGTGGAGAGGTGGGACCTGCATTTAGTGAGACACCAAGCACAATACACTGCACTAGGATGGGAGGTGGATGGGGAATAATAGATGATAGCTCACCAAAGGTTAGGTCACACATTTCCTGCAACAGTGGACTCGGACAATGGCTTTGATGGGGCATGCTACACAAGAAGGCTGATAGGTTTACACACTCAAATGTTTAGAGGAGTGGAAAGCCCACCAAATAAAACCATTCTGTGAAAATGATAGAACCTGACACCAACTTAGCAGAGGGCTTTGCACAGGACTTGGAGCCCTTCCCAGCTACTTACAACGACAAAGCTGTGGAATTAACTATGATGCAGCATCAGATGGCCAATGTCTCAGCTTCCACAGCAGTATCTGCAGATTCCAACCAAGACCTATATTCTGCAATGAAGGTTCAGACTTCTGTCATTTAACCTCAGTGTTGCTAGTATACCTGATCAGCTTGCTTCTCACACTACTGCCTTCATGGCCCAGGATATTAATGCTCACAGGGCCCTCCAGAGTGTCACAGTATTCCACAGTCCATTCTCTAACAGGGTAATGGGATTGCTAAGGCACCACTCTGTGATGGTGGTAATGGCTCCTGTGTGTATGAACATTCTCTCTCTAGTTGTCAGGTAGAGTTGTAGACAATATTTATACGATGCACTACTCGAAGATAGGAATATGGCTGGATTCCACTCAAGACCAAAACTGTTGCTCCTTCCTTGGAGTCTCATCATGTGGTTATGACATCATTAATGACATAACTCCTGAGCATCTTTATAAAAAGGTAACCCTTTAATCTACACTCTCTTCACTTGGGATGTGTTCCCAGCCTGGTCACTCTACCATTGCCCTCGCTGTTGCTTGTTTTCCAGGTAGAAGCATTGGCCAAGATGGTACAGGTCTGTAAGGGCTCTGGGACCAGAACTGCTCCAGATCATCCTGCAAAGCTACCTGAAGTTTTCTCCACTGAAAATCAACAGCTTTCCACTATCGTGCTGCAAGTGCCAGTGAAGTACTAGGTAAGAGTACAGAAGATGCAGCTGTCAAATGCATAATAAAGAGTGATTCATTTATTTCTGTATGCACAGTGGCATGATTTAATTTATACATTTGGATTTCATTAGCTCTTTTATATTTTGGAAAAGTTGACAATGTGCTACTCAAAGCCAAAGGAAAGGGAAGGAGCATGTGGACTGTCAATGAATTGAAAGCTGGGTTAAGGTTATTTTCATCACTCATTTGCTCACAAAGCCCAGAAAGAAAAGAACTGTCTAGATCGCAGTTTCCTGGCCTTTTCCAACTTCTCCCCTGTCCCTTTTGCTTCTCAGTTTCATGCCCAATAGGTGGTAACAGGAGAGTTATCCCCTGACATCAAAAGGGTTGTGAAGTCTGCAGTATTTCATGATAGAAATTTTACCACGTGACTAAGTATTGATGCATTCCTTCAGAGTGGTCCAAGCAACAGAAGTAATACTTCAACAGGTCAGTAGTTTGTACTGTCAAATGTCTGCAGCATTTCTTTTGTTGTGTGCCTTCAGAGGTCATGTGCAGGAGCTGTGCTGGTTACCAAGAACCATGTCATTATGAGGAGTCCCGTGGTGTCTGGTAACCACCCTTTGGTTTGCCAGTGATTGAAATATAGCTGTGACAGAGGACTGCCATAGAACAAATGCATCGTAATTGCTGCTGTGACACCAGGTAATGGCCTGTGTGATGTACTTCCTCTTGTCACACAATGAAGAAGTGGAATCCTGCTCAGTTCTGATGCATGGCAGAATTAGTATGAGGTGCATGAGATGCGTCCAGTCAATGGTCACCCTGCACTATGAGTAAGCCTTTACAACTTTGCAAATCCTCATGTTCACTCTACATACTTGCCTCCAGAAAGCAGAAAAGAGATGGATTTGAGATAACAAAGTGTAGAGCTGGATGAACACAGCAGGCCAAGTAGCATCAGAGGAGCAGGAAAGCTGACGTTTCGGGTCAAGACCCTTCTTCAGAAATGATAGATTTGTCTCTGTTGGCGTAGAATTCCTTGGTGATCACTTTTATTGGTGTACTGAAAATAAAGAGATGTGTAGAACAGCGCAGAGCCAAATACAGATCCTTATGGCTGCATTGCAGGTAGAATTCAGTGATATTGTCTTTTGTGATGTGAAGAGACCCAAGCACTGCTCACTTCTGAAGTTCAGTTACTAGAAATACCCAATAAACTCAATACTCAATACTCAATGCCCAACACTCAATGGATATGGCATTTTACTACAGTCCCTCTCCCCTTTCTCTCCTAGCGATATGTATGCTCTGTGTGGCCTCTGATCATTCTCCCTGGCATGCAGAATGCCAAAAGAAGATCTATAAGTCCACTAATGCCTGGAAAGAACTGATTTCTACAGTTAGCAACAAAGTATCTCACCACTAGGCAGACTACTCTCTGCAGACGATAGGAACCGCCAAGAAATGAGTAAGCATAGAAACATAGAAAATAGGACCAGGAGTAGGCCATTCAGCCCTTTGAGCTTGCTCCACCATTCAACATGAACTTGGTTGATCATCCAACTCAGTACCCTGTTCCTGCTTTCTCCCCATACCCTTTGATCCCTTTAGCCTTAAGAACTGTGTCTAACTCCTTCCTGAAAACATTCAATGTTTTGACCTCAACTGCTTTCTGTGCCAGAGAATCCAACAGGTTCAACACACTCTGGGCGAAGAAATTTCTTCTTCTCCACGTTCTAAATGACCTACCTGCATTCTTAGCCTATGACCTGTGATTATGAATGTCCTGGTCATTGGGTACAGCCTTCCTGCATTTATTTTGTCCAGTCCTATTAGAATTCCATACGTTTTTATGAGATTCCCCTTCATTATATTCACCGGCGTTTAGAGGAATTCTACCCAATCTGGTCTTTCTCCACACATCAGTCCGACCAGCCCAGGAATCAGTCTGAGAAACTTTTGTTGATATCTTCACATAGCCAGCATATCCTTCCTGAGATAGGGAAACCAAACTGCACACAATACTCTAGGTGTTGTCTCATCAAGTCCCTGTGTAATTGAAGCAGGACTCCATACATATGTATATTTTTGTATAGATTTCCAGCACCAGCCAGGAGAAATTAACTAGCGGCTAACCTGCAAATAACCTGATACTGGAGGTGTCCTGCAGTCATTAAATGTTGTGTTCAGCTGTGCAAAGTTAAGACAGAGATTAAGATGGGGTGTTGAGCTCCAAACTGGCAGTGTTGGCAACATATCACGATTTGTCTTCTGCCTGACATTAAATGTGTTTGTGAGCAAGTAGATTTACCAACATAGCATGGGATATGGAATGGTACATGTGCACCACAGACTCCATTTTCAACTCTTAGGGGAACTCCGTGAATAAAAAAATGGATGCTATGGGGCCCAGTTTAGCCACAGATAATTTTACAGGCAAGTAATCAAAGCTGCACAACCCAATTGCAATTTATCAAGCTAAACTGCGCCCATCAATACTTTTACAGAAGTTTTAATGAAAGCATAAGGTATTCTTCAATTTTTAAACAAATGAAGAATTCAGTAACCTTCAATATTATGAATAATACAGGATGACTTTCAGTGAGTACATGCAGTAATCTAATCTCATGATTCAACTGGCAAACAAACCATGCCAGGGTTCATGACATCATCTGAACCGCTATTTGGATTACTGCCTCAGTGCGCTTGCTATCAGCCCACAACTTCCTAACAATGACTGTTAAATAATAGAGGCATTATACTGTTAAAATTACTCAATTTAGTGCCTATTAAGTTTAATATAGAATTGAGCTTTCTTTTAAAGCAAAGCTAACAGTCACTTTACCAGGAATAATGCATTCCTGTGCAATTTACTTGCCAAAAAAATGTTAAAAAATAAAAATATTTGTAAACTAAAACAGAAAATTTGACATTTCAACATCAAAAAAGATGCTATATTATTGCTTTATTCATTGCTCAGCCACATGGGTATGGGAGTTGGGAAATCATGTTAAAGTTGCACAAGACATTGGCAAGGCTTCTTCTGGAGTACTGCGTCCAGTTGTGGTCACCAAGTTATAGAAAGGATATTATTAAGCTGGAGATTTCAGAAGAGATTTACCAGAATGTTATCGGGTATGGAAGATTTGAATTATATAGAAAGGCTGGATAGACTGGGATTTTTTTCACTGGAGCATAGGAGGTTGAGAGATGACCATATAGAAGTTTGTAAAGTCACAAAGGGTACAGATTGGGTTAATGGTAGGTGTCTTTTCTCTCGGTTGGTGGATTTCATGGTTAGAGGGCACATTTTTAAGGTGAGAGGGGACAGATTTAAAAAAGACATGAGGGGCAAACATTTTACACAGAGGATGGTTTGCCTGTGGAATGAACTTCCTGAGTAAGTGCTGGATGTGGGCACAATTACGTTTAAAAGACATTTGGATAAGTACATGAATAGGAAAGGTTTGGAGGGATATGGGCCAACAGCAGGCAGGTGGGGCTGGTTTAGTTTGGGATTACATTCAGAATGGACTGGTTGTGCCGAAGGGTCTGTTTACATGCTGGATGACTGTGACTATTAAAAAAACTGCAAGTGTGATTATTTATGCCAACTCAGCATTTAAAGTTGCAATGAATATTGAGAGCATTGCACTGCTGGAGGAGCAAAGAATTGGTATAAAACAACTCACAGTGGAATTATGTAAAATATTACTAACAGAACATTGTGATTGCGTTGTCCATGGGGTATTGCTGAGATGGTGAAGCATGTGTAGTGCAGATGGAGATTCAAGGTTATTGCCAGATCGAAAATAGAATAAAGATTACTTAAGTCTGATTTCAGGAAAGTGTATGCTAGATCCTGGCGTTTGGAACACTATCCTAACTTACCTTGCATGATTGAAATGTGTTAGAATTTCACACAGTTTGATAATTTCAGTTTAGTACAACTGATAGCACAATTGCTGACATTTTTATTGGGAAAGTTGCAGATGGGTGTCAAAATACTGTGAGTACAAATTCAAGGTTGTTGCTCAGATGCAATCTTTGAGGGAACATTGCTCTAAGGTGCTATCTTTTTGCTGAGATACAAAACCATGGTCATTGCCATCAAGAAGAAAACAAAATGATCCCTTGGCACGATTCAAAAGGTAATATGGACATTTTCCTGATGTCCAGGCTAATATTTATCCCCTGACCATTATCAATTTTTTTTAAAAAAAGAGATTACTCGATCATTTAGCAAAATGTGGAAGCTTTTGTCCAAAATTGTTGGCTGTATATTCTGCACCTCAAAAAAGTTACTTGGCTGTAGAGTGCTTTTAAGATAATCTGGGTTATGAAAGGTATTATATCAGTGCAGACCTTTCTTTGATAGAAGCATACAATTAATTTCAATGGAATAGAGTCATAGAGTCATATAGCACGAAAAGACTCTTCCATCCAACTCGTCCATGCCAACTAAGTTTCCCAAACTAAACTAGCCCTATTTGCCTGCATTTAGCCCATATCCCTCTAAACCTTTCCTATTCATGTACCTGTCCAAATACCATTAAAATGTTGTAACTGTATCTGCATCTACCACTTCTTCTGGCAGTTCATTCCACATATGATCCACCCTCTGTGAATGGAATAAGTTGCCCCTCATGTCCCTTTGAAAGCTTTTTCGTCGCACTTTAAAATTATGCCCTCTAGTTTTGAACTCCCAACCCTTTGCTATTCTCCTTATCTATGCCCTTCATGATTTTATAAACCTCTATAAGGTCACTCATTGACCTCCTATGCTCCAGTGAAAAAAGTCCCAGCTTATCCAGCCTCTCCTTATAACTTAAACTCTCCAGTCCCAGTAACATTTCTGTAAATCTGTCCTACACCCTCTCCAACTTAATAATATCCTTCCTATAGCAGATTGCACTGCTAATACCACCAGGGCTACCTGGTGTACAGGATACATATACAAACATAAACATAAATGGTTCACAAAGAACTGGCAAATTCTCCCAAACTCTTAACTGAGAGCACCTTAAAAAATTCAGTTGCAGAGCAGACAGCAAAGGAAGGTGGGTCACTTTGATACAGATGGCCACTAAATCTAAAACCCAAAGCATCAGCTGCCCAGATCAAGATGGCTGATCAGGTCAATGGTCTCCCTAACCAGAGGGAGGAGGTTTCAGGTATCAGTAGAAGAATGAAGAAATATGCAAGCACCTTAGAGCACCATAAAGGTGGATAAGACAGGTTCCTCACTGCCACATGTCAAATGCAAAACATCATCATCATCAACTGTCCCACAATTTGAGGAATACAGATTCTGAGGGCTGTGAATTTTTGGTCAGGGTCTTCATTTAACTGAACAGACCAATACATGTCCTGCACATAATTGGACACATGGGACAAGATGCTCCACAAGGTTGCATAATCCAGAATGCAGAATTTCCTTCCTTTTCCTTCCTTCTTTGCTGCTGCATTGCTTCATCAGTAAGGTATTTGCATTCAAAGCATAAAGAAACTTGATGGACTAGTTGTCACAATTCTGAATGACTGTAGCAAGCTTCTTCTCATCATTTATATCAATGCTGCCAGATTTGAAGGAGAGCCTTACAGTGAGCAAAAATGCACACGGCATTAACAATACAGCAAACTCAGAATATTTCCATATTTTGACACTTCCAGTTTGGATCAATATACAATAAACATGATGTTGTAAAGGAGCACAGATTCCTACACCCACAACTTGTGATGTTAGTGAGGATGCTGGCAGCAAAATGGCACCATTCAATAATCAAGTAAGTGGAGATCATGTGCAACAGGATTTTTAGCTAACTTTGGGTGTAATGCAACTCATACATCTGTTTCCGGACACGTACCCATAAATTCTTCAAAAACATTGTAATAAATGCTGTGCTACTCTTAGAAACTGCTATGCATCTGAGGTCCATTTCGTCCATAATTTCACAGGGGATCAATGTTAAAAATAATCTGACAATAGTGTGCTATTTGTGTTGGAAGCTTTTCGCAAACCTAAATATTGAAGCTGTTATTTTAACTGCAGTGCGTGAAAACTGCTCATATGCAAAAATATCAGAGTCATAGTCGTCTACAGCACAGAAAAACTGCCATTTGACCTATTGAATCCGGACCATCAAAAACAAGTATTTGACTACTGTAATCCCATTTTCTAGCACTTGGCACATAACCATGTATGCATTGGCATTTTAAGTGTACATTTAAATACTTCTTAAATGTAATAAGGAGTTCTGCCTCCATCATCCTTACAGTCAATGAGTTCAAGATTCCTACCATTCTTTGAATGAAAACATTTTCCTCACATCTCCTCTGAACCTCCTGCCCCTCCCCTTAAATCTGTACCCTCAGTTTTTGATCCCTATGTCGAGGGGAAAAATTTCCTTCTGTCCATCCAATTTATCCAATTTTGTCATGCCCCTATTCAGCCTCCTCTGCTCCATGGAAAACAACCCCAATCTATGAAATCTCTCTTCATTCATAACTGAAACTCTCCAGCCCAAGCAACATCTTGGTAAATCTCCTCTACACCCTCTCCTATGCTATCCCTGCTATAATTCAGATTCTAGAACTGTGCACAATACTGCAACTGTGGCCTAAAATATGTTTTGTACAGTTCCAGCATAACCTCCCTGCTCTTAAACTCTACACCTTGGCTAATAAAGGCAACTATCCCATGTGCCTTCTTAACCTGGATGGATCCTGTCCCATTATCTTAAGGGACTGGTGGATGTGCATCCCAAGATCCCTCTGATTCTTGGTGCTTCTTAGGGTCCTACCATTCATCATGTATTCCCTTGCCTTGTTTGTCTGGTCCAAGTGCATCACCTCATATTTATCCAGATTGTATTCTATTTGCCACTGATCAACCCATCTATATCTTCCTAAAATATAGGGCTATCCTCCTCACTATTTCCATTATCACCCCACCAATTTTCATATCATCCATGAACTTACTGATCAACCTTCCTACATTCAAATCTAAAATAATTTATATATGTACCACAAACAGTAGCAGCAGCCACAACACTGAACCCTTCTGGACACAGAATTCTAGTCACAAAAACACCCATCTACCATCACCATCTGCTTTCTGCCAATTCTGGATCCAATCAGCTAAATTTCCCCTGTGGACTCTTACCTTTGATATCAGTCTCCCAGTGGGGTCTTATCAAAACACTTGCTGAAATCCAAGTAGATGAAATAGAATGTATTGCCCTCCTCCACACACCTGATCACCACTTCAAAAAATTCAATCAACTTGGTCAGACCTGACCTATCATTAACAAAACCATGTTCTTGATTGATTCCTGCCCCTCCAAGTGCAGATCAATTCTATCCTGCAGAATTGCTTCCAATAGTTTCCCTACCACTGAGGTTAGACTGACTGACCTGTAGATTCCTAGTTTATCCTTGCTCCCTTCTTGAATGACGGTCCCACATTGGCTGCCCTCCAGGCCTCTGGCACCTGCCCTGTAGCAAGAGAGGAGTTTTAAATGATTGCCAGAACCCCTGCTAATTCCTCCCTGGTCTCACTCAACAACCTGGGATACTTTTCATCTGGCCTGGAGACTTAGAACATAGAACATAGAACATAGAACATTACGGCGCAGTACAGGCCCTTCGGCCCTCGATGTTGCGCCGACCTGTGAAACCAATCTGAAGCCCATCTAACCTAAACTATTCCATTATCATCCATATGTTTATCCAATGACCATTTAAATGCCCTTAAAGTGGGCGAGTCTACAATTTTTGCAGGCAGGGCATTCCACGCCCTTACTACTCTCTGAGTAAAGAACCTACCTCTGACATCTGTCCTATATCTATCACCCCTCAATTTAAAGCTATGTCCCCTTGTGCTAGCCATCACCATCCTAGGAAAAAGGCTCCCACTGTCCACCCCATCTAATCCTCTGATCATCTTGTATGTCTCTATCAAGTCACCTCTTAACCTTCTTCTCTCTAACGAAAACAGCCTCAAGTCCCTCAGCCTTTCCTCATAAGACCTTCCCTCCATACCAGGCAACATCCTGGTAAATCTCCTCTGCACCCTTTCCAATGTTTCCACATCCTTCCTATAATGCGGTGACCAGAACTGTACGCAATACTCCAAGTGCGGCAGCACCAGAGTTTTGTACAGCTGCAACATGACCTCATGGCTCTGAAACTCAATGCCTCTACCAATAAAACCTAACATACTGTACGCCTTCTTAACAATGCTATCAACCTGGGTGGCAACTTTCAGTGATCTATGCACATGGACACCGAGATCTTTCTGCTCATCCACACTACCAAGAATCTTACCATTAGCCCAGTACTCTGTATTCCTGTTACTCCTTCCAAAGTGAATCACCTCACACTTTTCCGCATTAAACTCCATTTGCCACCTCTCAGCCCAGCTCTGCAGCTTATCTATGTCCCTCTGTAACCTGCAACATCCTTCCGCACTATCCACAACTCCACCAACTTTGGTGTCATCCGCAAATTTACTAACCCATCCTGCTACGCCCTCATCCAGGTCATTTATAAAAATGACAAACAGCAGTGGCCCCAAAACAGATCCTTGAGGTACACCACTAGTAACTGAACTCCAGGCTGAACATTTCCCATCAACCACCACCCTCTGTCTTCTTACAGCTAGCCAATTTCTGATCCAAACCGCTAAATCACCCTCAATCCCATATCTCCGTATTTTCTGCAATAGCCTACCATGGGGAACCTTATCAAACGCTTTACTGAAATCCAAATACACCACATCAACCACTTTACCCTCATCCACCTGTTTGGTCACCTTCTACTTATCTACTTTTAAGCCTGACTGACAACTCAGAACCTCCTCTGTCTATGCTAATTCCTTTAATTGTATCACAGCCATCTCACTGATTTCTCTACCCACATTGTCCCTGTCACTAGTGAACACTGACACAAAGTGTTCATTTAGAGCCCAACCAATGTCTTCCGGTTCCATGCACAAATTACCACACTGATCCTTAATGGACAGTACTCTTACCCTAGTTATTATTTTACATTTAATGTACTGGTAAAAAACTTTTTTTTCTACTTGCCATTATCCTTTCATGTCCCCCTTTTGCACTCCTAATTACCTTCTCTAAGTTCTCCCTTACACATTCTATACTCCTGTAGGGCCTTTGCTGCTCTGAGACTATGGTATTTGCTGTAAACCTCCCTTTCTAATCAATCCTGTTTATCCCTTAATATCCAGGATTCATTCAAATTGTGGTCCTACTCTTTACCTTTATGGGAAAAGTTACCCATGTACTGTCCCTATTTTCTTCTGGCACAGATTTACCTATGTTCTGCTCCCAGTCTATTCTGGCCAAATCTTGTCTGATCTTATTAAAATCCCCCAGTTTTTGAATGTTGATTTCAGGCCCATCCTTGTCCTTTTCCAGAACAACCCTGAACCTAACAGTTATGATCACTATCTGCAAAATGCTCCCCCACTGACACTTCAACCACTTGCTCAGCTTCATTACCTAAAATTCAGTCCAGGACTGCCCCCTTCCCTATAATGGCTAAAAAGGTGTATCATTCAAATGCGAGAGATAGTAGGAACTGCAGATGCTGGAGAATCCGAGACAACAAGGTGCAGGGCTGGATGAACACAGCAGGCCAAGCAGCATTATAGGAGCAGAAAGGCTGACGTTTCGGGCCTAGACCCTTCATCAGAAAATCTCTATCATTCAAATGCCTTTTGTTTTCCAACAGTAAAATGTCAGAAAGCCTGCAATTGCAAAACTCAAAATCACTGTAAAGTCATAATTCACAAATTGTGGTATATTTAATTCTGGCCCACCCTTCAGGGTTTCTCACTTGCAACTTTATTTCATCAGAAGTCAGAATAAGTAGCCAACCATTCTTTCCCATGTCATGCAGAACTCCCCAACTATTTAGAGTTGAGGACAATAAATGGGCAACAACTGAATATGGTTCTGTTCACTGTGGAAAAAAATATGTTGACATTGCAAGTTGCAGTTTTTGGTTTTGACAACAATTTTCCCTCTTTTTGAAAAAAAAATTCTCCTCTCTTCAGTCTTTCTTGCCACACTATTACACATTATCTAGGCAGGTCGGTGGCCAGTCTAAAATTTTTAACAATGTTGTTGTAAGATCAGTTACTTGACAGCAAAAACAGCAGCCTGGTGTTACACTTAGTATTTGTGAATAGGTATTTAGCCACCTTTCTATATCTGAGTGTTTGTAACAACCTGCATCACTATTGTCAACTTGTCAGTACAGATGCTTTTGCAAACCATCAAGTGTCAGTGTTGGATTCAACATTGGCAGAAATACAGCACTTCAGTTAAGGCACATCAAACATAGCCACATATTATTTTGTTTAAAAAAATCAATTCCATTTAATTTGATTACTTTAAAAAACTTCAGATCTCTGCCAATATTTCTGTTCATTAGAAATTAAATTCTATAATATACTGTTAGAGCTCAAGCCAAATATGCTACATGAATAGTTTGATTACAGACTCTAAAATCAATTCAGGTTCTACAATCATTGATGAAAAGCCAAGGAAATTAAAAAGGTATAAGACATCTTGCTGCAATTGCTGACGACCAAAGGGAAATGAGTAAAGACACCATTTACTGCAAGTATCACAGGATATGGCGGTCTAAATTATCATAGAATCCCTACAGTGTGGAAACAGGCCCTTTAACCTAACAAGTCCACACTGACCCTCAGAGCATCCCACCCAGACCCATTCCCCTATAACCCACCTAATCTACACAACCCTGAACACAATAGGCGATTTAGCACAGCCAATCCACCTAGCTACATATCTTTGGACTGTGGGAGGAAACCAGAGCACCCATAGGAAACCCTTGCAGACACAGGGTGAATGTGCAAACTCCAGAAAGACAGTCACCCAAGGGTGGAATTAAACCCAGGTTCGTAGCGCTGTGAGGCAGTAGTGCTAACCACTGAGCCACCATGCCGCCCCAAAGAGATATATAGAAATTTGTTATGCAATCGCCACATACAAACAAACCTCCCAATCTTCACGTATATCAATAATACTTATACTGTACATCTACTTAAGAAGAGTAAAAAAAGTATCTTTTATCTTCTACTGCCTTCCCCCACCACTCCACCAAAATGTATCTATATTAAGTTTCCTCCTAATTGATACAGCATCCAACCACTATTTTTGGACGAACAGTTCAAACAAAAACCTGTTGTTATCACTCATGACCAATTAATATGCTCTCAAATCCTACAAAAGACCTAGACACAAACATAGTAGCTAGTTGTCCATTGCCGTTTCCATTCCAGAAGGAACTAACAGCTCATAGAATACATTCTTTAAGCCGTTCCATTTACTAGCACTCACCATGTGCTGTATGCCTCTATTTTGAGATATACTTTAATTGTCAGCATTTCGAAGAATGATTTTGTGGTCAATGGGCAAGGAGTATACTGTCAACCAATATTCCAAATATCAGCATCAGCAACAGACATATCACCTCCATTATTCATGAGAATCTCAGTCAATACTTATTCAAGAATTTCAGTTACGTTTATTATTGAAAATCAACACAAATTAAGAGAGACGTCTGCTAATATATGGATAGATATTGCGCCAAGCTTGCTTGTTTTCTGATAACAGATTATGACATTTCTGCAAATCAAAAGTCTTCCCATTTGAGAGAGCCCATGGCCCTTAGAAAAATCAAATTTGCCTCGATGGTAGCAGAGAATCATAGAATGGTTATCGCACTGAAAGAGGTCTCTCAACCCATCATGCCTATGCAGCCAAACCAACGACAGTGTCTGTTCACTATAACCCTGCAAATTCTCTCTCTCCTGATACTTATATAATCACTTCTTGAATACAATGATTGAATTCACCTCCACCACACTCTCAAGCAGCACATTTCAGATTCATACTACTTGCATAAAAATAATGTCCCTTTTGTCACTGCTGGATCTTTTGTCAATTACATGGAGTCATAGAGGTTTATAGCATGGAAACAGGCCCTTTGGCCCAACTTGTACATTCTGCACAGTTGTCACAATTAGTCTAGTCTCATTTGCTTGCATTTGGTCCATATCCCTTCAAACCTGTCCAAATATTTCTTAAATGACAAAATTGTACTCGCCTCCACCATTACCTCTGGCAGCCCATTCCAGGCACTCACTACCTTCTGTGTGAAAAAATTCCCCCTCTGGGCTTTTTTGTATCTTTCCCCTCTCAACTTAAACCTGTGCCCTCTAGTTTTAGACTTCCTTACCAGGGGGAGAACCTGCTGGCTCTCTACCTTATCTATGACTCTCATGGTTTTATAGACCTCTCTAAGGTCAGCCCTTGGTCTCCTACGCTCCATTGAATAAAGCCCCAGCCTATCCAGCCTCTCCTTATAAAGCAAACCTCTAGTCTAGGTAACATCCTAGTAAATCTTTTCTGCACTGTTTCTAGTTTAATTATATCCTGTTTATAGTAGGACAACCAGAACTGCATGCCGTATTCCAAATATGGCCTTAGCAAGGTCTTGGACAGCTGCAACAAGACAGTCCCAACTCCTATAATCAATGCTGATGGAAGCAAACATGCCAATGGCCTTCCTCATTACCCTGTCTACCTGTGATTCCACTTTCAAGGACCAATGAACCTGTACTCCTAGATCTCTTTGTTCTATCACACTCGGCAGGGCCCTACCAATGATTGTGTAAGCCCTGTCCTGGTTTGACCATTACCAAAATGCAACACCTTGCTTTTATCTAAATTAAACTCCATCTGCCATTCCTCAGCCCACTGACCCACAGTTGATCAAGATCTTGCTACATTACCAGATAAACTTCTTCACTGTCCACTATGCCACGAATCTTGGTGTCACCTGCAAACTTACTAATCATTGCTCCTAAATTCTCATCCAAGTCATTGATTTAAATGATGAATAACAGTGGATCCAGCACCAATCCCTGTGGTACACCACTGAACACATCAACTTTGTGCCCTCCGGTTCTCAACCTCTGTCACTGGGACACTTTTTCTCTCTACCTAATCTGTATACACTTTCCACTGTGGGAAATAGGTTTCAGTTCATGGGGCACTGGAATCAGTACTGGGGTGTTTTGGTGGGATGGGAGTCACTTAAGGTAATAGATAGTAGTTGCAGAAGTAGTCCATTCAGCTCATCAAGTCTGCTTAACCATTCAATAACATCATGTCTGATCCTCTTTCCTGCTTTCACCCCCACAATCCTCAATTCTCTTACAGACTTAATATCTGTCTATCTCAGCCTTGAATATACTTAATAATCCAGCCTCAACAGCCCTCTGCAGTAGTGAATCTGTGAAATTCTTTATCCTGAGAAGAAATGCCTCCTCATTACTGTCCTAACTGGGTGACCCTCCCTACTGAGAGTATGCACTTTGGTTGTAGACATTCGTACAGGGGAAAGCAATTTTTCCACTTCTACGCCATCAAGTCTCCTAAATATCTTACACATTTCGATAAGGTCTCATTCTTCTGAACTGCAATGAGTACAGATGCAACCTTCTCAACTGTATTAGATCCACTGCTTCCACTTTATCTATTCTGTTTGTTACCTCCGCAAGGAATTTTATACATTTGTCAGGCATGATTTCCCCTTTGTTTAACCATGCTGATTCCGCTTGATCATTGTATGCATTTCTAAATACTCTGCTATTATATTCTTTAAACTCGAATATTTTCCCAATAACAGTCATTAACTTAACTGGCTGATAGTTGCCCTTTGTTTTTGTCCCCTTCCCTGTTTGAATAAAAGCGTTCCATTGACAATTTTCCAATCCTCTGGGGCTTTTCCAGAATCTAAGAATTCATGTAAAATTTACTGCCAGTACATATATATATATATGTAGCTTTTTTTTAATATCCTAGGACACATTCCTTTGTCCTTTGATTATTTAGTATTTGGGAATGTTATTAGTGTTTTCTACTGTGAGGACTGACGCAATTATTTATTCAACTCCTCTTGTATTTCCTGTTCCCCATTATCATTTCCCAGTTTGTTCTCCCAGGGACTTGGGGTTTACTTTGGCCTCTCTCTTTTGTTTTATATATTTAAAAGAAGCTCTTGTTGTCCATCTTGATATCGCTTGTAAATTTACCCTCAGAGTTTGTTTTCTTTCTTCACTTTTTTGGTCCTCTCTTGATTGTATTTATAAACCTTTCCCAACCCTCTGGTTTAATTTTGCCCCACCGTATGGCTTTTACTTTAATTTTGATGCTATCCTTAACTTTCCTAGTTGACCATGGGTAGTTTATCCTCTTCGTAGAATTGTGTTTTCCCATATAATTAGAATGTAGCTACAGGTAATTTGGCATATAAGACTATTCTCACACACACACACACACACACACACACACACACACACACAAGTCAAGATGATCCATTCGGATGCTTCCACTGGTCAGCAAAAGATATAAGGTGGCCAGTTCATTTGTAACAAATCTCTGACTTAACAGTTAAAAGTCACAGCAATCAAGAACAACTGCAAGAAAAATAACAAAAACAAAGTTGCTGGAAAAGCTCAGCAGGTCTAGCAGCATCTGTGAAGGAGTAAACAGAGTTAACGTTTCGGACCCGGTGACCCTTCCTCAGAACCAGACCTGAAACGTTAACTCTGTTTTTTCCTTCACAGATGCTGCTAGACCTTCTGAGCTTTGCCAGCAACCTTGTTTTTGTTCCTGATTTGCAGCATCTGCAGTTCTTTCAATTTGCAAGAAAAATAAACTAGTTTTCTTCAGGTTTATGGTAAATAGAATAGAAAGATCATTAAAAAAAAAAACTGGGAAAGAACTGAAACTGTAATTTTCAGTAACTTGTTCCCAGCTGCATGTTGTTCAGTTACCTGAAAAGCAATCACACAGTTGCTGGCAGGCACAAGTTCGTTCAGTCAGTTTAGTCATCGATAACTGGTCACTAGTCTATAGACCAATCAACTTCTTGTTACCTGCAAAAACTTTATAGTGCACCCCCTCGGCTCCACTCAAACTCAATAACTACTTGCCTAAACAGCTTTTTTTAGACAATGCCTGGCATAGGTGTCAGGTTACTTGCTTTCAAAAGATACAGCCACATCTTCAAACATTGGTTTTGAAACAGCTCTTATCTCAGTCCATAAAACAAGTCCTTACACTACCTCTACCAATCTGACGTCCCAATCTACAAGATAATTAAAGTCACCTATGATTAATGTACTACCTTTTTTATATACCATCATTATCTCCTAATTTAACCTGTTCCAGAGTATAACTACTGTTAGGGGGCCTGTAGATCACTTCCACCAGTGCCTTCTTGCCCTTTTTATTTCTTACCTCCACCCATATGTATTCTGCATTACCCAATCCAAGATCATTGCTTGCCACTTGAACCATGCTGAGACCAGTGTTGATGAACTGAATAAAGTGCTCTGCAACCCTAGTAAAATGAAATAGGAGGTGGAGGCTTTCAGAGAGGGGATACAGGGGTTTAGAAAGCAAAGGATGTGAATAATTGCATGGCAGCTATTTAGATAATGATACCCAGAGTGGGACAGTGTACAAACATTTTTTAAAAAGCAACAGGTAGAATCTAAAAGGGAACAGATGGTAAAAAATAATTAATGACTTAACGTGGGCATACACAGTACTTAGAACTAAACAAATGAATTAACCTCAGGCAATTAGGGGTGGGCAATAAAATGATGGCCCAGAAAGGGAACACATCACAGGTCAGAGAGCGCAGAATAGATTTTATTTACAGCGTTGTTCTCAGTTATGGATACCGTACTACATAAACACCATAATGGCCTCACAGCCAATGCAGCACAGATTCACCAAAATTAAACCTAGTCTAAAAGAGACTAGCTTTGAAGGCAGGTAACCTTGCAATCCAAGGGTTGATCTAAGTTTGATCTTTAGCTAGTGAAAAGATTTGACAGAATAACTGGGGAGAAAATATTTCCTCAGGTGGTAAGCCCTGAACAAGTGAATATAATCTTAATTTCACTGCTAGGCAATTCAGGGTCAATCAAAATACACTTCTTTGGGCAAAGGGCGGGAGAAATCGGGAATTCTCTCTCCCCAAAAAGCTGCTGTGGCCAGACCATTTGCAAAATTCACAATAGAGACTGATAGCTTTTAAGCAAGGGTCTTGCGGTATATGGACCCTAGGCAGATGCCACAGCTCAGATGTAGATCAGTCATAATCTCAGTGAAAGGTGGAATAGCTTCAAGGGCTGAAATGCCTACTCTTGCTTCTGTATTCCTAATCAAACAATAGCTGACTAATACAGCTACAAAACATGATAAACCTTCATGTCTTCAACTGTCGCACAATTCACTTATAATAACACTTCACATACAATAATAAGATGCACATCTAACCTTCGTTCTGTGAATTTCAACAAAGAAGTCAGAAATGCAGGGGTGGATGAGTGTGAATGCAGATTCTATGTTTAACAGCCTGGTAAGGAAAGAGTTCAGCTCCTTGGTTGCCTTACTGCTTTACCAGTGCAAATGGCTAAAGCTGATAATATTTTAAAATTTGCTATCTCCCTTTTCTCCAGAACATAAGAAAAATAAAGTTGTATTTGTTTAGCACATTTCAAGACCTGAGGAGATCTCAATGAAACAAAAAAATATCAGGACACCTGGAAGCATCTGTGCAAAGTGAAATAAACCCCGTGTTCCCATCACTTTCTGTTTTTCTTTCAGATTTCAAGGATCTGCAACATTTTTCTTTTGTTTCAGGAAGTGCTTTGGAGTGAACTCACTGTTGTCATATCAGAAATAATGCAGCCAGCTGTGTAGCAAACACCCAAAATCAACAACGTGATAATGATCAGATGAACTGTTGTCTGATTTTTTTTTGAGGGATAAATATTGGCCAGGAGATAGTCCAAAGCAGTGCCATGGGATCTTTTATATCCACCTCAGATGGGGACCTCAATTTAATAGTTCATCCAGTGGATGGCACCTCAATACTACACTGGAGTGTTGGACTTTGTGTTCAAGACTCTGGAGTGGGATTCAAACCTTATAACTCAAAAGAAGAGCTATTAGCAACTCAGGGTAACACTTAGACAGTCATCAAAATGAAATATCAATTTTCTTTCTCTCTCCACAGATGCTGCCAGACCTGCTGGCACAGTTTGCAGACGTCATTGAGCTTATTTCAAATTTTCAGTATCTCACGTATTTTATTCTTACACTGACTATTACATATTTACTCCTAAACACTCACTCTATATTTTCCATTTCTTATGTGGTATATACATTACACCAGAGGTGATGTTACATTTTCCTTGAGCAAAACAAGCATTAAGGGATTTCTAAAGTTTATTCATACACGATATTGAAAGTGGCATAGGTAGAAACACATTGAGATAATTTCCAACAAACAGCAATTAATAAAAGCAGATAGTTTAGGAAGTTGGTAGTTTTTTTTAAATATTGGTTTTGGAAGAACAATAACTCCTTTGATGTAACATTGCTATTGATACATGAGATAGTCAACAGAATAGATCAAAAGACAAATAAATTCTATAAATAATACAATATTGCTGCTTATCTTATGCAGCAATCAGATATTAGTGAGAAAAGTTCATTTCTTTCCCACATGTACAGTACAGAGTGCTGTATGATTGGAGGCACCATCTTTGAAAAGTGACATTTGTCCCATCTGCCTGATTAAATAAAAGGTTTTGAGGCACAGTTTATTGAACAGCAGAAAGCCTTCTTAGTAACCTAATCAACAAAAACTCTTCCTTCAACCAACATCACCAAAGATACATTTTCATCTCATTTGCTGTTTTGAGAGAGCTCCTGTACATCCAAATTGACTGCTGCATGTGGTCCTTACTTCAAAAGCAATTTTCAGTGTTTGAAAGGTCTTGGAGGACTTAATACAAATTCAAGTCTTTCATCTGTGCCATTGCAAGCTTTTTTTCCATTGTAAAAATGATTATGGTATACAATAAGTAAACTGTTACACTCAATTACAACTGGTTTACCACTGTTATAAATCTACTAATCACAGGCAATTTGTTAAACATACCTTATCCAAGAAGCCTGGATTTCTTGAAAGTATTCGATCTGAAAGCAAATTTCCCCATTGTTGAGAAGTCAGTTATTAATCCACATAATAGCCTACAAAACAACAAGTTATGACGATCATAATATTGGCTGATCGCATTACCTCAAGGCACTTGAATCACTGGTAATACTTGTAAGTAAAGATATCCTTTGATTCAATACTGTCATTTATGCTTTTTCATGCTATGAATGCAGTCAAAACAAAACAAAAACAAAATTAATGAAGAAACGGTCACCAGCTATTATTTCAAACAATTAAAATTAATGTTAGGGGTCAGGCAGACTTCCTTAAGTACTCCCACCCATTGCATTCCTACTTGCCAAGAAACTCGATTGCACAAAAAGACCACTCCAGGACGGCAGCGGACTGCTTTAGATTAACAAGCAGCCCAATGATTATTACTGACATTTTACTGTGACTTTATCTGTGAAAATTGGTGTGGCTGCATAACACCAAACTTGCTGATGAAACCTGAAGAGAGTCAGTAGCCAGAAGAACCACTGGTAAGAAAAACTGAGGAAATAAAAGCTTAAGATTCCTAGTGAGACAGGAAAGCTCCTCCGCACTCAGCAAAGAGAAAATGGAACGCAAATGATTTGGTCACAAGATTACACACAATATGATGCAGAGTGCAAACATTGGAATAGGTTGGTGTATATAGGTTATAGCTTGGAAGGCCAGTGAAAAGAGTGTCAGAGAAAGTAAGTCTGAAAGTGTCTTAAAGAGTGATGAATGCTTCCTCAGTGGTGCTAGGGGTAAAAAAAGAAGACTGACAGTTGTATTAACACAGCGTGGAGCTGGAAGAACACAGCAGGCCAGGCAGCATCAGAGGAACAGGAAAGCTGACGTTTCGGGAAGGGTCCAGACCTGAAAATCAGCTTTCCTGTTCCTCTGATGCTGCCCAGCCTGCTGTGTTCCTCCAGCTCCAGAATGTGTTATCTCAGACTCCAGCATCGGCAGTTCTTACTATCTCTGACAGTTGTATTAGTTGGTTTTGATGATTGATTGCATGAGATTATAGTTCGGTTCAGATTTGAAAGGTCATTAAAAGGTGATGCGGCTACAGGTTCAAGCAATGGTGAGCTTTCAGCTGGAAGTTCCAGGCCCATCCTGAGATACAAAGCTTTCTCTGATCCGAAACAAGACTTTGACTTTGTCAACATGGAATGAAGAAAGCAGCTCTCATCTCAGACTCAATGTCAGGGAAGCTATAGCTCAGTGTAATGCATGTTATGAACTCGTGTAAGTGGCAGAGTTCTTGACTCATCATTTGATTTCACTTTTTCACACATTTTTTTAAGCTGCAGAACTTAGAAGAAAGGCAAAATTAGATCCTGGAAGGTGACAACACAGACAGGAGAAAACATTGGTGGATATGTATGCACTGTGACGGGATAGGCTGGAAAGCAGCCTGCGGATAGCAATCCTGTAGCACAGCACCACACAAAAAAAGCACTTATGGAGGATTGAAGATGGTAAATCATAAATCAATAAGCATAAGTGGACAAAGATGATGAGCTGAATTTGATCAGACTTTTGGTGACGGACTGGGAGATTGGAAAGCTGGCAAAATGGCATCCGAATGTCACCAGGAACTGTCATGCTATTTTGCCTTCAGGAAAATTAGCAGATCACACACCTGCCAGAAACTTACTGAACCATTTAAGTACCAATGAAGGATTCCTCTTAGCACTTTGTCAGCAGTTGAGAGTCCCACCACAGGATGGAGAAACTGCCAAGTAAACCTTAAAACTCCCATTGGGCTCCAGGAGAGGGTGAGTGCAGGACAGTCTCATTTTTGTCCACTCTTTGGATCATGGAAGGATTGCCTGTCAGCATTGGCTACAACTGCAGCAACCTGCCTTAAGGTACCTCGGCCCCTCAATTTCAACAGGGCCTACTTGACTGCCTCCAATCTTAGTTACCTGACTTTGAGGGTATCAACCATTGATGCAGCTGCATCCTCCAGGAATAGCCCCAGTGGTCACAGTTAAGACTGTTTGGACCACCAGTGCTTGGAGGAACATGAGTGCAGTTGTTGGAGATTAGTCAGCCCAGTTCCACGACATCTCTGTAGGAGTTCCTCAGGATAATGTTCAAGGCCCAATCACCTTTAGCTATTTCTATGACTTTCCTTCCGTCATTAAGTCAGAAATAGGGATGTTTGCTGACGATTGCATAATGTTTAGCACCATTCTTGATTCCTCAGATATTGAAGCAGTCCATGCCCAAATGCGGAAAAACCTGGACAATATCCAGATATGGGCTGAAAAGCATCAGATAACATTGTTTGACAATGACCATCTCCAACAAGAGAGATCTAACAATCACTCCTTGGCATTACCATCACTGAATCCCCTATAATTAATGCCTGGTAGTTATCTTTGACCAAAAACTAGACTGGCCATATAAATACAGTGGCTACAACAGCACGTCAAAGGCTAGGAATCTTGCAACTCTCTTCCCGACTATCAAATACCTGTCCACCATCTACAAAGCACAAAACACACTGCAAAAATTTAGCAAGGCTTCTTGGACAGTCACTTTTAAACTCACAACCACTCGAAAGGCCAAGCATAGCAGGCACATAGGACTGCCCTCATCTGCAAGTCCTCCTCCAAGCCATATACTATGCTGGCATATCACCTGTTCCTTCATTCTCACTGTCATTTTCATGGTACATATAGACTGCAGCAGTTCAAGGCAGTAGCTCACCACCAACTTCTCTAGGGCAAATAAGAACGGGCAAAAGATGCTGGCCCACCCAGCAAACCCACATCCCATGAATATATCATAAATAAAAAAAGGTTAGGTGTCCTCCTTCGTGGGATACTTGCCCCTTTATAGGTCACCACCAGCAAAATGTTGTCTTAGATTGCACTACCTGATGAAGGGCATTCTGACCTTTGTTTTCAATCATGGCACTGAGAACTCCACATAAAATTCAGTCACAAGAAAGTTACTGGGGAGTGTTGGAAACACAATGGATAATAAAGCAGAAAAGAATTCAGGCTGGAAGAGTTTGAATAAATAAAAGGAGAAATAGTGGACATTGAGATCGGTGGAAATAGAACACTGAACCTTCAAGGAGTAGGGGAGACAGGAGACGAGGAACTGCTTCAATAGAACAGAAAACTCAAGAGTCGTCCTTTTGACAAGTGGGTGACAGAAGCTAACGTTTCATTGGTTTCTGCATAACATCATTAAAAGTCTCCAAAATCATCTGTTCCAGTTAATAGTTTAAATCATCTGTACATATTTTGCATGTATTTTGTTCCTCAAGCATACTATACAGATTCATCACTTTATAAATTGTGCCAGTATAAATCTATTGCCCTTTCAAGGTCCAAGGTCCCAACATCCAACCCCATTAGTTGTCAGTCACAACTGTGATTGAATTTGTTGAACTTGTATGGCAGTTGATGCAATATTTTGACCATTATCAAAAAGGCAACCAGAAAGGTTTCCTGCCTCCTCAAAGATATCCAACAAGTTTCCATTTTCTCCTGAAAATGTAAAGACTATGAAACATGTTTCAGATTCCTGACTGATGAAAATCACGTCAGACTGAATGCAGCTTCATTTTTAAACATACTGCCCCTCCATGAACCGCACCTGTCCAAAGTATGAGCTGTCTCCATTTCCCTTCCCCAATGATGATGGTTTAGTACCAGTTTCAGAGGTGGTAACTTTGGAATCGGGACCCCGGTGCCAATTTGGCTAAGTCAGAGATCCTTTCAATCCCTGCAAAACTTCAGGCCTCAGTCCAACTCCTGAGTGCCCACAGAACTAATCTCCAAAACACTCACACTGACTCCTGAACTACCAACCCTACTCTAGCTCCCCGACTACCTTCCAAACCAACCCATCCGTACTATCCATTCCAACCATTCAACTTCCTGTCATCACCTGAGTGTCCCTGCTGCCCTGTCTGCAAATAATGTAATAATGATGAACAGAGTACAGTACCCCAAATCACTGAGTCATCTTTCAACAGCATAGCACAGAAGGAGGTCATTTGGCCCATTGAGTCTGTGATGGTTGTTTCAAGAGCAGTCCAATTGGTCCCATTACCACACTCACTCGCAAAATCCATGTAAACTTTTATGCAAGAACATATCTACTTTCCTTTTGAAGACTACAAATCAAATCTTTTGCCAATCATCTTAAATGTGGGTGTTTTTGTTAATCAAATTATCAATCATTGAAAACAATTTCTCTTCATCTAAGGCAATTCTATCAAATTTCCTCCCAAATTAGTCATTTACCAAACTGCAATCCCTCATCCCTGGAAACACATTAAATCTCTCCGTAACCTTCAGAAATCATCACATCCATTCTAAAGTGCGATGCCCAGAATTTAGCACAATACTTCTGCTGGAGGTGAATTAGTGCTCATTTAATATTTAATTTTCAAATTCTTTTCCTATATTCTATCCTTCTGGGAGCCTTGAGTAATCTGATTTGCTCTGGTTCTTGCAAGCCATGTCACTTCTGAAACTGACTTGAGTGCCAACTTCAAGTCAAGCTATTATCCATGTCCTCTCCAGCCTAATTTGTATCATTTTTCTGTGCTCACATGGAGATTTTAGTGTGGAAGAAATGAATATGAATGACCACTGGAATGTCAACTTATCTTACATTGACTCCAACATGTTCAATTATGTACCGAATCAGAAAGCTATTCCACTGGACCTGCCACTCTGTGGAACTAACTTTTGAAAGCCCTGTTTAGCTAGTGGTCACTTTAAATGTACATCAATGAGGTTCTGTGATAGCCACATAATTTCAAATCTCTGAATGTGGCAAGAAGAATATAGCAATTACTTGCTGAACAATTCTCCGTGATTCAATTTGAATTTAATGCTTTTTCAGTCTTAATAAACGAAATTCATTTAGATGAATGGCTCTTCAATTAAATTTCCAAATTAAAAAAAATTCCTGAACTAGCATAATTTATCAAATTGTGAAATTACATTGTATAAATACTGTGTCATTACATGCAGGGTCCAGGATTCCATGACTTCAGCTAACTGGATCGTATTCTGTTTGCAGGATAAAGAGCGTAGGCTTTGTTAACAGCAACTTCCTGAGAATTTCAATTCATTGAGGAAATAGCTGTGTGTTTGTTCTAAAACATGAGACTCAAGATGAATATAACCAAAGAATTTGTGCTCTGTATGAACAAAACATTATTTTCAAAGTATACAGCATTATCAGAATCAAGTTGTAGTTTTGTTCTGTAATACCCAATAATCATTATATGAATAGATGTTGCATCATGGTATTCCAAGATATGCCATCTTCTATTAGGAAGGACAGAACAATCATTCAAATTTCAAATCAATAAAGCAAACCAGTAAAATGCAAAAAAAAGCCATGCAATTGTAGACAAAGGAAAAAGTACAATCAAAATGTTTGTTTTGTCTGCAGAAAAGTGCTGTGAAAATTTGTCTTACAAGAAACGATTACCTATAAAACTCCATAACAGCATAATGTAACTTTTTTCATGGTACAACTTAGTGATATCTATCTCACTGACAGCAAATATTTTGTAATGTTTGTGCTTAATTCATCATTAGATCCTGATTATAGCTGATTAATATTATACTTAAAAAGAGAAACAAGTCAAAAAACGAAAACAACCTTACATAATTAAAGTGATTCCCATTTTAGACCAGATACTCAGAATCAATTAATATAAGCTCTTAATTTGACTATTTCCAACAGCTTTTTCAGACAGCTTTAGGGAACTATTAATGAGATGCAACATTGTTCCATTCTCCATTTTCAAATTGAAGCAGCAGCTTCAGCCTTCTGCAAAGTGATCCTATGATAATTAGCTTTGACACTGATCCTCCCAGGGGATATTGATGAACAATTCAAGAGGTTAAAGGGCAGGCTTTCAGCAGGATCAAGTGGAAGAAGCAGTGTTTGCTTTGAGCATGCCCCTTAAAACAAGATTGAACATTCAAAATCTTGGATGTAATGCACCATTAGAAAAAAATTGTCTTCAACATATTAGCACAAGTAATTAACAAGACTTCATTTGGAAGTCAGCAGAAACTATTAGCACGTTTGTCCAAATTGTTTTTATCAAGTCCCAGATGGTAGTGTATGGTTCTTACATTTTTAAGTATTTGTTGACCAATGAAACCCAGCATCTGAATGTGACAGTCTGTCACGTGGGAGCTCACCTTAGCAGGTAAAGAAAGTGTAAAGATGTTGCATACAGAGATTTGAAAAGATTAATACTGAAAAGTGCCTTAAACACCTTCTGCTTTCATGATTTCATATGGACTTGTGCCTAGAACAGCTGAGGATCTGATGAGGCAAAACCTTGCTGAAATAACTCCACAAAGGCTGGTATCCCATCACTGAGTTAGCCTTTATTTACATGTGCACAGTACTTGACACTGACCCAGCCAGCACAGAGCCTGCTCCTACAGTGAACTGACACTCCTGTTTATATCTGTCAGCCAGGACTCCCTTATTGGACTAGATTAACATCCCCAATCAGGGAACTCATATTCCATGAGATCCACCTAGATGATTTCTTTTTAATCACTACAAAGGTATCAAAATCCTCTGTAGATCTCTGTAGTAATGTCTATCACATCAATGTAATCTGCAATTAGTTGCTAAAATGCAAAAAAATACTTCTTGTTCAGTGCAAGAGCTGCTTCCAGTTAGACCAGTAAGTAGTTTTCCTCTACCGCAATAGACCAAACAGGCCCTGTGGATGCTTACATGAAAGAAGATGATGGCAGAAAACCAACCACATCTGACGTGCAGATTCTATTTAGCTGCACATTGATTGGCTCACCATGTTAATCAGGGTGGAGGCAGGAAGGTTTCACCTGACTAGATTGAGCCAAGCTCAATAAACAAGAATAATCTCTACCTGCTCCTGCTCCTCTGATGCTGCTTGGCCTGCTGTGTTCATCCAGCTCTACACCTTGTAATCTCTACCTCCTGGTTGATTCACACATTTCTGAAAATGCACTTTGATGAAAATTCAACTAGCAGTTACCCAGTTTGAGAAGACAATGGAACGAGACCCTAGAATAGTGGTATTATTGCTAGACTGTTATTGCTAGACATAGCAGATGGTGGAATTTTAATTCAATTGTAAAATCTGGAATTAAGAGTCTAATGATGACCATGAAATCATTGCCAACCATTTGAGAAACCCATTTGATTCACATATCTGCCGTGCTTATCTGGTCTAGCATACATGTGATTCCACATCAACAGCAATGTGGTTGACTTTTACTGTCCTCTGGAGAATTAGGATAGTCCAATAAATGCTGGCCTAACCAGCAATGCCCACAT
Organism: Rhincodon typus; assembly: GCF_021869965.1. NCBI lineage: Eukaryota > Metazoa > Chordata > Chondrichthyes > Orectolobiformes > Rhincodontidae > Rhincodon > Rhincodon typus. The sequence goes on along the minus strand of NC_063348.1, from coordinate 30,267,747 downwards.
TCAATGAATTAATAAAAATAAATACATACTAAGTTATGTTTCAACAGCCCTTTTGAGCAGCAGAGCAGAGGCAGAGAAAATTGCATTTGTAAGCAAGAACTGGAAGGCATTCTCTCTCTATCTCTACCTCTCTCTCTCTCTCTCTCATTCTCTCTCTCTCTCTCTGCCTATCTCTTGATTAACATCTAAAGTCCGCGTCCGGTGAAAAAGAAGCTTGGGACAAGAACCATTCACTGAGATTCCAAGATCTACAAACTTCATCACAGTTGCAGAATAGGACTGAATAATTTAACAATTGTCCTCTGATTTGTTCAAATATGGACAAAAGTACATAATTCCCAAGGTAAGGTAAGCGTGACAGCTTTTGACGTCAAGGCTGCATTTGACTGAATGTAGCATCAAGAACCCCAAACAAAACTGGAGTCAGTGGGAATCAGGGGGCAGCTGGAGTCATACCTGGCACGTAGGAAGATGGTTGTGGTTGTTGGAGGATAGTCATCTCAGCTCCAGGACATCTCTGCAGGAGTTCCTCAGGATAGTATCTAGGCCTAGCCACCTTCAGCTGCTTCATCAATGACCTTCCCTCCATCATAAGGTCATTTACCTGGATGCTTTCCACATTGCACTCTAGCACTCCACTCACGTGGCACCCTACCGATAGCTGAACACTTGTGTTCCAAGACTAGCCACACTTCTAACCAAGCTGTCCAGTACAGTTACAACACCGACATCTACCCAGCAATGCAGAAGATCGCCCAGGCATGTCCTATCCTCAAAAAGCAAGACAAATGTAACCTGGCCAATTACCACTCCATTCAATCTATGCTCCATCATCAAATTGGTTGACGATGTCATCTATAGTCGTGTCAGTGGCACTAATAATGATCTGCTCACTACCACGAACTTTGAATTCTGCAAAGTCTCAGCTCATTACAATTACATATAGCTCATTACAGCTTTGCTCCAAACATGGATGAAAGAACTGAACTCAAGCCGGAAATCAGGGTGACCTCCTTTGACATCTAGACAGCATTTGACTGAATGGAGCATCAAGGACACCTTGCAAAACAAGAGTCAATAGGAGTCATGAAAAAAACCTCCACTGGTTGGAGTCATACTCAGCCCAAAGGAAGAGTATCACTAGGGTGATCACTAGGAATTATTCGTCCCAACCACAGGACATTAATTGGGTAGTATCTAGGCCCAGCCAACTTTAGCTTCTTCATCAATGATCTTCCTTCCATCATAAGGCGACAAGTGGAGATGTCTGCCAATGATTGAATAATGTTCAGCACCATTCACGACTCCTCAGATACTGCAAGCAGTCCACGTCCAAATGCAACAAGATCTGAACCACTTTCAGGTTTGGGCTGACAAGTCACAAGTCGTCCAATAGTCCCCAGTATCACAGATAAAGTCTTCAGCCAATTTCATTCACTCCACCTAATAGCAAAGAACAGCTGGAGACTTTAGAAACTGCAAAGGCTATGGGCACTGACACCATTCCAGCAATAACACTGAAATCTTCTACTTCAGAACTTGCCACTCCCTAGTCAAGCTCTTCAATTACTGTTGCTACATTGGCATCTACCGCATAATGTGGAGAATTGCCCAGGTATGTCCTGTACACAAAAAGCAGGACAAATCCAACCTGGCCAATTACTGCCCCATCAGTCTACTCTCAATCATCAGTAAAGTGATGGAAGGTGTCATCAACAGCGCTATCAAGCAACACCTGCTCAGCGATGACCTGCTCAGTAATGGCCAGGGCAACTCATCTCCTTACCTCATTTGAGTCTTGGTTCAAAAATGGACAAAAGAGCTGAATTCCAGAGGTGAGGTGAGAGTGACAGCCCTTGACATCAAAGCTGCATTCAACCGATGTGGCATCAATGAGCGCTGGCAAAACTGGAATCAGTGGGAATCAGGGGGCAAACTCTTCCCTTGTTGGAATCATACCTGGCACACAGGAAGATGATTATGGTTCTTGGAGGTCAGTCATCTCAGGACATCCCTGCAGGAGTTCCTCAGTGTAGTGTCCTAGGCCCAATCATTTACAGCTACTTCATCAAAGAACTTCCTTCCATCATAAGAGCAGAAGTGGGGATGTTCACCAATGTTTGCACAACATTCAGTGCTGTTCACAACTCCCCAGATACTGAAACAGTCCGTGTTCAAATGCAACAAGATCTGAACAATATCTAGGCTTGGGCTGACATGTAGCTAGCAACATTTGTGCCATACAACTGCCATGCTATGACCAATTCCAAAAAGAGCCAATTTAACCACCATTCTAGACAGTCAATGTTGCCATCATCACTGAATTTCCCACTATCAGCTTCCTGTAGTTAACATTGACCAGAAACTCTACTTGACTTGCCATATAAACAGTGGCTACAAGAGTAGATCAGAGGCTAGGAATACTGTGGAGAGTAACTCACCTCCTGAATCCACAAAGCCTGTCCACCATCTACAAGGCACAAGTCAGGGATGTGATGGAATACTCCCCATTTGCTCCAACAACACTCAAGAAGTTTGACACCATCCAGGACAAAGCAGCCTGCTTGATTGGCACTACATCCACAAGCATCCACTCCCCCCACCACCGACACTCAGTAGCAGCAGTGTGTACTATCTACAATATGCAGTGCAGAAATTCTCCACAGATCCATAGACAGCACCTTCCAAATCCACGACCACTTCCATCTGCAAGGACAAGGGCAGCATATACATGGGAATATCACCACCTACAAGTACCCCTCAAAGCCACTCACCATCATAACTTGAAAATATACTGCAAATCCTTCACCATCATTGGGTCAAAATCCTGGAATTCTCTCCCTGAGGGCATTTTGGGTCGACCAACAGCACATGGTCTGCAGTGATTCAAGGCAGCAGACATTACCAACTTCTTAGGGGCAACCAGGGATAGTCAATAAATGCTGGCCAGCCAGTGATCCCCATATCCCATGAGTGAATAAAAAAAGTAACATTTGTGCCACACAGTTGTCAGGCAATGATCATCTCCAACAAGAGAGAATCTAACCAATACCTCTTGATATTCACTGGTATTATCATCACTGAATCCCACACTATCAATATTGTAGGGGTTACCATTGGGATTTCTGTAATGAGTAGCTCACCTCCTATCCCCTCAAAACCTGTCCACCATCTACAAGGCGCAAGTGGGATGGAATACTCCCAATTTTCCTGGATTGGTGCTGCTCCAACAACACTCAAGAAGCTTGGCATCATACCGATCAAAGCAGCTCACTTGATTGGGACCCTGGCTGACATTTTTAACATTCACTCCCCCTACCAACAAGACTCAGCAGCAGCATTGCATACCATTGACAAGCGGCACTGCAGCAACTCAAGAGGTAGTGGGAATGGGCAGCACATTGGCTCAGTAGTTAGCACTGCTGCCTCACAGTGCTAGGGACCCAGTTCGGTTCCAGCCTCGGCAAATGTCTGTGTGGAGTTTGCACATTCTCCCTGTGTCTGTGTGGCTTTCCTCTGGATGCTCTGATTTCCTCCAAAAGTCCAAAGATATAGAGGTTAGGTGGATTGGCCATGGAAAATATAGGATAGTGGGGGTGAGTCTGGGTGGGATGCTCTTTGGAGAGTCAGTGTAGACTTGTTGGGCCAAATGGCCTGTTTCCACACTATAGGGATTCCATGATGATGATGATAACTCATCAAGGCTCCTCATGCAGCACATTCCAAACCCACAAACTCTACCACATAGAAGGGCAGTAGATACATAGGAACACAACTGTACAATCCCCTCAAAGCTACACACCATTCAGACTTGGAAATATCCCACCTGTTGGTAGGTCAAAAACTTACAACACATAGACTACAGTGGTTCAAGGCAGCTCACTACCACCTTCTAAAATCCAATTATGGATGGACAATAATTGCTGCTCTGGCCAAAGACACCCACGTTCTATGAATGAATGAGAAAAACTATTTACTACTTACTTAGTTTTGGGCCAGGCATTTGGCACTACAATATCGTATCTCTGAACTGTATCTTTTTCAGCCACAAGTCCCAGTCAATTGGCAGGGAATACTAATATTGTCGAGAAGCACGTTTGCCTAGCTTGAAAATAAAAACGTATTTGAAAGTTCACACTGCTGCAACCGATCCAATATTGAATTATAAATTTTGTTTGGAAAGAAAACTTGAAAACCATGTAAACCTTATTTGTAACAATGCCTGGTACATGTAGCATCCAAACTAAGAAAAAACTAGTATAAAGAGAAAAAATACTGCACTCAAATATTGATTACTCCAGTGCCACCATGGACAATAAGTCAAGTTCAAGTGTGCTTGTGAGTATGAGCTCACTGAACAATCTAAAAGAAACAAGTCTTTGACTGCAGCATGACCACATGGTCCTGATATTCCTGAGCACTGGGTCAACAGCTGCACACCAGCAGGCATCCAGCTGCCCATTAGTTATATTACCGTGCAACACACTGAGCAATGCTTTTGAAAGTTTGGAGAACTGTGGTATTAATCATTTAGAAAGACCCTAAATCTTCATCAAAACCAAATCCTAAAAAGGCAGGGGTACCATAAAGAACATTTAACTCCTACTTCAAAGTAATTGTGATTTATGATAAAGGCAGTTTTATACTAGTGTGGCTCGCCAGAAAGTTGCTCAGACCTCATTGCAGGTATATCTTTCTTAACAAAGTATAACAAAAACTTTGTGACAATCACCACAGATAATGCCTAATCGGGTCATAATTAAAACTGATTGTCGGTGCAACAAATATACATGTTCCACAAAATAGATGGTACATGATTTTTAAATAAGGCTAAGACATAGTACAGTGTACACATTCCTGATATTAGTTACATAATCAGTAGCTTAGATTTTAAATTACAAATGAATTAATTTATTCCCTTATAATGTGAAAAAATTGTAAGATTTGGAAAATCTAAAAAAAAACTTACTTTGCAAAATTCTGAAAAAATTATGACTGGCAGAACTTGATGCCATTTGCAATGATAATATTTACACACCTGTTGGCATACGGAACAAGACTCGGCTATGTGTTCAACAAAATCCCTTTCAAAACATTGGTAGTGCTGTACATCAATAGTTGTTTGACAATCTATCTGTAGATGATTTTCGAACAACTGACAATCAGGCTGATGCACAGGAAAAAGCTGGTCAAAAAACTGTGGAAAGCACACAGTCATGTTAAAGACTCAATTAATCCAATGCAACAGCAGATCTTACTAAACACATGGGGAAATCTCACCCATATCCCCAAAATACTTTCCCAGCTCAAAACTCTATATGGAGTCATGACTCCATGAAATTAACCTGACTACATTCCGAGGCCATGAAACCCAGCTATATGGGAATTCTGAATCTAAAATGACACACACGTGTCACAATTACAGCCATTCACATAGAAACCTGCACAGTGCCCCATGTTGGAAAGTGCAGTGCACCAGGAATGTCAAGAAGCCCTGCCATAACATTTCACACATATTTCAGAAACTAGGGCAGGATTTTCTGTCCTGCTGACGTTGGGGTCTGTTGCCTTCTAGTTTCACAGTGCGATAAGAGCAGATTAGCTACATGGCACCAGGGGTAGACCAGCGTACCAGTGCTGCATGTGAGGCCTACAGGCCCCTCTGGTTGTCTGGGCGAGGGTGCAGCCAAAGACTTGTCCCAACACACCACCCTCACCCCAAGCTAACAATCGCGGCCTGATTGTTTACTGTGTCCTTCAAATTATATTTTTTTAAAGTTATTGAGAGGACAGCCCTCTCAGTTATTTACATTTTGTTGCAGCTGGATGCACCTTTCAAACTGGAAGACCTCTGGTTGGCACTCCAACTTCAAGAGGCTATCTGTCCACCTGCCTCAGTTGGTCAGTAAATCTGTTTTGTGTCAATTAAGGAGGATTCCCAGATAAAATAGAGTGAAGTGACTATTTCTTATTGGAGTGAACTTCAGAATCCAGATATCATCCTGATTCCTATTTCTCACCTCCAAGGTGAAAATTAGCCTGTGTGAATGTACTCAATAACTGTGCAGATTACTCACAGAAGGACAACATCTAGCCCCACTACTCTCATTCAACTGTGTTATTTAAAAGTCCAGGCATGTAACTCAAAAGTGAGATGACGCTTGACTTACTTCTGTTGTGGAAAAGTTTGTGGAGATACTGTGGCCCTTTTGCCTTGAACTACCGCGTAACCTAAAGGAGGTCTGAGAATTTGATAACCAAACCTTCTGTGATGTATTGGAGTATGGTTGGACCTGCAAATTGTTCAAGCAATGGGGCAGAGGCTGTAGACAGGGAGTTTCTGTGAAAAGAGAGGAGGAGACTTTACATCAAAAGGTATCCTCCACCTGGTGTTTGTTTGAGACCACCTTACACCCTCCACTTAAACCAAGAAATGTGAAAGTGACTCAAGATTACTCAGATTCATAGGAGTTTGTTGCGGAATTGTGCCATCTTCAACAGAACCTGGAGATTTACAGACGGGTCCTGGAGCCTTACAGAAGGGTGAGGAGGACACTGTTAATGCCTGTAAGTGTCACAGTAGGATTGAATATCTATGGGTTTGAGTCATTTCAGATGGACACAGGTGACATGTGTAACATCCACCACTATGCCATCCATCAAGGTGTCCCAAAGTGGCAGAGGCCATCTATCTCAGAAGAGTGAATATATTTGATTTCTTCCTCAGCAGGACACCCCACAGCAACAGGGAGAGGTATAGGAACCATGAGAACCACCATCGTATTAATATACAATTGGAGTGCGGCCATTCACAGCACCACATGTCAGTAAATGCCTGTTATCCTGGCAATAGCCATAATGCCTTCATTCTGAGACAGTCTGCTATTCCTGCTTCCTTTGAGCTTCCTAGAACAGGAAGATGGCTACTTATGATTAAAGATTACACCCAGTATAGGTGGTTGATGACATCTCTTCACTGGCTGACCACGTAAGGACAGCGGACGTACATTGATATCCATGGAGCCACCAGTAACATAAAGGAACAGAACATTGGCATATTGGAACAACAGTCCTGATGACTGAACTGCTCAGGAGAGGACTCATTTGATACACTCTAGAGACAGTGTTCAGACAGTTGTGCGGTGTGCTGCATCTTTTATTACATTCACTATCAAAGGCCATGGGCATATCTGAGACCAACTCAGGAGGAAAACAAGATGGGAGCAGCAGGGAAGGTTCATCCTGGTCACATTTGATACAGACAGACTCTCCAACAACGCCTGACCAGATTCCAGTTCCTATTGGACACCTTTGTTTTAGTAGCTTATCATTCTCACCTTTACATCCATCTTCGATAGCCAGTCACAGGATCTCCTTAACTAACATCCTACATTAAAAGCCACCAACAAAAACTTTACACAACATATTTCTTCATCAACACATCCCATCATGCAAACAAAACTGAATGATTCATCCTCCTTCACTATCAGTCCAGAAGGTGTCTTTGCCTGGCTTCGTGCTCCTCTGAAATGTTATTGTGGTGTCTGCGGCTTGACAAGTGTAGGAGTGTGACTGAGCATGATTGCAGATAACCAGAAACATGGTATATCTCCTCCTGTTCACCTCAAAGTCCAGGTTTCAAGTGAACATTTATAAATTGTGGAGTCTCCTTTCTGCCACGCTACTCCACTTGCATTGTCTTCAGTTGTAGCAGTGACAGCTCCTTTGTTTCAATGCAGCTTTTCTTTCAGGGACTGCCTTTATAGCTGCAGACCAGCTGGAACAGGTGCTAGCCTCACATGTTGTTGCACTGCCTGTTGTATTTGCGGTCAACCAGCAGTACTGGTCGTGCTGATGTGTGATCAGAAATCATGGAAAGAAAAAGGCATCACAAAATTTGCATTCCTGAATGGGAACAGGTGGCAGACAAATACAATTTACAACTTCCATAGCCAACAAAGGGCCTTCACGACATTTTTATTACAAATAATATACTTTTCTGTGTAGGAACATATTTATTTTTTATGCATGATGTCCCTTTTCATGATCTTAATTTGAGAATTTGAATTCAGTTTTAAAAATACATAAATCTATAACTTTTAAAAAAAGAATGGTGTCTTTTAAGATACATAAAGATGTCTAATTGACTTTAAAATGCAACTGATTTGTATTCTTTAGACAAGAAAACTTACTGTCCCTGACAGGTCTGTTGCAGATGCAACAGAAACCCATATCATTATGTTAGCTCTCTACTGTTCTTTGAAGTGGCCTATCCATATATAATTAGATCTACTGGAACTGTGATAGTTTAAGAAGATGACCCATCAGTGCCTTCTCAGAAAACGAAGTATTAAAAATAAGTGGCAGTCTTGCCCACAACCCAAGAGAAAAGGGGCAAAGATGAAAATAAAGTTTCCCTGTTTGAGTGTGACTGAATTGACAAATGTGTTATGAAGACTTTTAAATGTATTATTGCAATTCAATCATAAAAAGCCACTAGAATTAGGTCATGAGAAATTTTCTTCACAGTTCCCCATTGTTTTGGAATATCAGTGGCCATTCAGATTCTCAAGTATTTCCAACATTTAATGAGAAAATAGCTGATTTCTAACTCAGTTTTATTTCTTCACCTTTGGTTCATATCCCTTGACACAAATTTCAAGTGACCCAGAATATATATCGCTTACATGAAAATTTCTCTTTGTGTGACATATTGTTTCCTGATTTTTCTCCCAAGTTGTCCAGTTCTGATTTTAGAATTGAGTTCCCTTTACCTGGAATTCCACACCACAGGAAATAGCTCCTCTTGGCCTCACATGATCATAGAGGCTTACAGCACATTATTTATGGTCTCGCTCTTAGTTTAGTTCCACATTCTCATCTTTTTTCCACAATTGTGTACATCATTTGCCCTCAATTACCTGTGCAACAACTTTTCAAGCTGGTTCGTTGTTCTGCAGATGTTTCATTACCCTGCTGGGTAACATCATCAGTGCAGCCTCCAAAGAAGCGTTGTTGTGTTTTCCCGCCTGTTATTTAAACTCAGGTGTCCGTTGAGCTGGATTACCTCACTTCTGGTTTTCTTTCGTAGTGGAGTGTATATGGGGTCCAGCTCTACGTGTCTGTTGATGTCTTTCTTCGTGGAGTAACAGGCTTCTAGGAATTCCAGTGATTGTCTCTGCTTTGTTTGTCCCAGGATCTTGGTGTTGTCCCAGTCGAATTGGTGGTTCTCCTTATTCAAGTGGATAGCGATGAGTGAGTATTAGTCATGTCTTTATGTAGCCAGTTGATGTTCGTGTGCCCTTGTTGTTAATTTCCTTCCTGCTTGTCCGATGTAGTGTTTGTCACAGTCTCTGCAGGGAATCTTGTATATGACATTGGTCCTGTCCATAGTGGGTAGTGGGTCTTTAGTTCAGGTGAGCAGTTGTCGTAGGGTTGATGTGGGTTTGTGTGCTACTCTGATGCCCAGTGGTCATAGGAGTGTTGTGGTGAGTTCAGATGTGTTCCTGATGTAATGTCGCGTGATGAGTGTGTCAGGGCGTGTAGTATCTTCCTGGTGTCGTTCGTGTAATAGGCGTCTTGTGACCTAGTTTTTTGGATATCCATTGTCCTTGAATACCTGGAAGAGGTATTCTTCTTCTTCTCAGCTTAGTTCTGTGCTGCTGCAGTGTGTTGTTGCCCATTTAAATAATGTTCTCACGCAGCAAGTGCAGATAGACCTGACACCACAACTAGGCAACAAGATCCTTAACACACTAAAGAGACTCAAACAGACCAGACAGATCAACAAAGCAGACTTCTTAAGAATGAAACCTGAAGAAACTAACACCCCCCATTCTACGACCTCCCGAAAGTACACAAACCATAAATACCCCTTAGACCCATAGTCTCCCTGCCAGGCACGCCATCACATAGATTAGCCAAGGAACTACAAAGGAGACTAAAGCACCTCGTCAACAAGTCATCCTGCTCAATCCACTCAGCCCAGGAGTTCCTCAACTCCATCAAGGACATAAGAATAGATGATGACGAGACCATGGTATTGTTTGACGTTACTGCCCTATTCACATCGATAGACATACCACCAGCAAGAGAAACAATGACAGCACTACTAAAACAAGAACAAGACCCCAGTGACACCATCTCCACAGACAACATGTGAAGCTACTGGACCTATGCCTCACCACCCACTTCACCCACTTCACCTTTAACGGCCAAATATATGATCAGATCAACGGGACCCCCATGGGATCACCTATCTCTGGACTAATAACCGAAGCGGTGATGCAGAGACTTGAAAGTACGGCCCTTCCGCTAGTCCAACCAAAACTATGGATACGCTACATGGACGACACCTTCATCATTATTAAACGGACTTAACTGGAAGAGACACACGAACTAATAAACAACACCCTCACCGGAATCGGATTCACCAGAGAAGAGGAGAAGAACAAACAGCTCCTGTTCGTGAACGTCATGGTGGAGCGCAGGACCAATGGGGAATTCTCAACAAAGGTACACAGGAAAGCTACACACACTGACCAAGTACTGAATTTTGATAGCAACCACCCTAACACACACAAAAAAAGCTGCATGAGAACATTATTTAAATGGGCAACAACACACTGCAGCGGCACAGAACTAAGCTGAGAAGAAGAAGAATACCTCTTCCAGATATTCAAGGACAATGGATATCCAAAAAACTAGGTCACAAGATGCCTATTACACGAACGACACCAGAACGATACTACACGCCCCGACGCACTCATCACGCTACCTTACATCAGGAACACATCTGAACTGACCACAACACTCCTACGACCACTGGGCATCAGAGTAGCACACAAACCCACATCAGCCCTGCCATCAACCCTCACCCGAACCAAAGACCCACTACCCACTATGGACAGGACCAATGTCATATACAAGATTCCCTGCAGAGACTGTGACAAACACGACATCGGACAAACAGGAAGGAAATTAACAACAAGGGCACACGAACGTCAACTGGCTGCAAAAAGACATGACTAATACTCACTCATCTCTATCCACATGGATAAGGAGAACCACCAATTCAACTGGGACAACACCAAGATCCTGGGACAAGCAAAGCAGAGACAATCACTGGAATTCCTAGAAGCCTGTTACTCCACGAAAAAAGCCATCAACAAACACATAGAGCTAGACTCCATATACACTCCACTGCGAAGGAAAACCGGAAGTGAGGTCATCCAGCTCAACAGACACCAGAGTTTAAATAACAGGCGGAAAAATACAACAGCATTTCATTGGAGGCTGCACGAATGATGTTACCCAGCAGGGTAATGAAACATCTGGGAATAGCAAACCAGCTTGGCGAGCCATCCAACCACAACACCCACAACCCGAGCTACAAATCTACTTTAAAACCTTAAACATAATTTCAAAATAATTGCTGGAATCAGCATTAATCATCTTTTCAGAGAATGTAGACCTGATCTTGCCAACTCTCCAGATAATTTTCCAATTATTTTAAACCTTTGGCCTTTGGTTTTTATTCCAATTGCCACAGGCAATTTTTTTCAAGATACTGTATCAAAGTTCTTCATCATCTGTCAGGTCAGCTACCAATTGGAAGGAGAATCTTCCAACCTCTCTTCATCTCTGCTACCATCATGATAAATGGCCTCAGTATCCTTTCTGAGATCTTTATACTTTTCTCACACCTTCTGCAAAATTCATAATGGGGCTGATTACACCTAATGTGTAGGATATTCATTTAAAAGAGAGGAATATTGTATCTAAATTTAATTTGTCTGGAATGTCACTGCAAAACAACATGTGGAGTGAAATTTAATGCCCTCCCCACGTAAGTCTGGGGCATGATGGTTCATGTTAATTATTGCTCACTTGAGGATCTCATCCCATTGCCATTGGTACTCAACCAGTGGCAGATAGGAAAATCATGCCCGCACTGGGGAGCCTGAATAAGAAACCTGGCATAAAAACTGAAATATAGACCAAAAACCAGAATTAACATTTCGGGTCCAGTGACCCTTCCTCAGAAATCTGGCATGTTTGCTTGAGGGTGTCTCTGGGGGATTTTGTGGCAGAGCAGGTTGTTGTTACAATGAAGGGGTCCTTTGTTGTTGGGCACTCAGCGCTCAATCAGTTAGCACAAGAAAGTCAGGGCCTCTGAAAGTAAACACCTATTTTCACATCCTACCTCAGTTCCTCCTCTCCCGTAATCTCAAATCAGTGATCCCCATCAGACCCTCACTCGTCTATGTCCCTCTATCTGGCTCACAGCTCTATGGAAGGATTTGCATCCCATGGTCCATGTCCCACAGGAAGGCTCACCACTGGCCACTGAAATAACTAATTGGCTCTTAATATGGTACACCCTCAAAGGAGGCAATCTGGGACACTCACCAGCTTTTCAGCTAGTAGGCAAGATTCCTGTCACCTGTATGAAGTACCGTCTCCAATCACGGAAACATCCAACCAGCACCATGTTTTGTTTCTTGTCATGGAACCAAATTTTTATTCTACGTCCACTTTTTTTCTAATCTGTGCACTTCCATGTTTTTAATAAGTTACCACGCAACCTTCCAAACATGAGTAGACATGGTCCAATTTAAGAAACCAGTCCTCATAATTTAACACTTACCTTCAGCATCATTGTGGTAAATTTACGCAATACACCATCTAAGGCAGTGTCCAGGTGTGATGCAGATGGCATTTGAGCAATTCCCCTTACAACTGAAATATAACTACCTCTGCATTGTATTCCTGAAGGCTAACCTTCTGTTCACATTGTTTTTTTTCCTTCCACTAGCTTCTAGGATACGTCTGCCTGATACTGGATTCCTTTTGTTCCACAGTTGCCAGCCTGTTGCAACTCAGGATTTAACCCTTCTGCATCTAACCTGGGTGTAAGGTTGGCCTTACACTAAGACTGCAGGACAGAATCTGAATTCTGTAACTAAAAATGCCTCATAACCAACAATACAACTCAGAGAACTTTGTGTGGACCTTAAAAATGAGTGTGGTACTTTCACCAGCTAAAGAAGTTTTTATAATTGTCCGAAAAGCATGGTCACAATATTTAAGGCCATAAGATATAGTTATTTTCATACATCTGTTTTACAACTCCAGGACAGGTGGGACTTGAATCCAAATTTCTGGCCCTGAGGTAGGAACATTATCCCTGCACCTCAAGATCCTCTAGAACATAAGATATATGGAGGTATATGATTGATTAATTCAACAAGAGTATGAAAGCTCCATGGTTATGAGTTAATCCAAACTGATAATGTTACACTAGCCAAGGTATTATTTTTCCTGCTCCTTTTGCCCTCTCATACCTGAATTCAGTCCATTTCTGTTCTCACCAAGCCTCCTTCTCCATGTAAGCTTTCGTATCCCTCAAACTTGCGATCTCCCACAACCTTGATTATTAGGTAAGGCCACCCTCAGTAATTTCTTAGCTCCGTCTTCACTCACGTCCCACTAACACACACCTTCTGTATACATTCCTGAAGAAAACTCTCCCATAAGCCTCTTATAACTGCACTTTCATACTCTCATCAATTTCTTTGATTCTGTTCTGAAGAGGAGTCATATTGAACTCAAAACATTAACTCTATTTCTCTCTCCACAGATGGTGCCAGACCTGCTAACTATCTCCAGCATAATCTGTGTTTATTTCAGATCTTAAGCATCTGCAGTATTTTGCTTTCATTTTGTTGATTATTCTTTGCATATGGTCATGGGAGTAGACAATCCATGGGAGAAAGTCAGATGACAGAGTTTGGAATGTTTTTATACATTAAGATCACATGAGAATGCAAGCTTTGATGAAATGCAAGGCAAATTTCAATAACGAAACAAGTACTCCAAAGAATGTGAGCTAACTTTCAAACTGAATTTTTTTGGAGAGTTGTCCAATTGATGAAAAGTTCAACCTACAATCTTTAACAAACTTTCTCTAAATTATTTATGACTTACATACAAACCCATGCCTACTTTGTTGACACAAGGGAAAAATTATCTAATTTTGTTACTAAATGACCCTGCTTAGATTTGGGAGATTGCAAAAAATTACTAGTTTGACTCAAATGCTGAAGATAAAGCTTGCATTAATCCTGTACAAAAACAAAGTTGCTGGAAAAGCTCAGCAGGTCTGGCAGCATCTGTGGAGAGAGAAATTGAGTTAATGTTTTGAGTCCAATATGACTCCTGATTTACAGCATCTGCAGTTCTTTCGGTTTTTATTTAGCATTAACCCCGTGCTCCTTTCTCCCCAGATACAGCTAAGTGTTTCCAGTTCATTTTAATTTTATTTGATACATTAGTTCCACAATATATGCTTAAATTCACAAATAACCGCTTTCACTGTTGCCAAAAGAATTCTTGTTTCTGCGATTGTGTGTCTGATTGATACATAACGAGGAGATGATGAGAAACCTGACCACAGAAGGCAGACATTCAAGGCCTAGTGTTGGAATTATACATATATTACTGAGCTAAAGGTAGCCATGTGGACTTCAAACTAGTCATCAGTCCTCAGGGACTCAATGCAAAATCATAGAATCGGGATCATACTGTACAGAAGAGGATCCATTGAGCCTGTACCACCAAAAATATACTACTACCTACACTTGCTCCACTTTCTTGTACTAAGTTCATGGTCTTGAATGTCATGATATTTCAAGTGCTCATCTAAATACTTTTTAAATATTGTCAGGTTTCATGCCTTAACCACCCTCCCAGGCAATACATTTCAGAACCGCCCAACCTCTGGGTGAAAATGTTTTTCTTCAAGTTCCCTCTAAATCTCCTGCCTTTTAGTTTAAGATTATTCATTTTGTTAATGACTCTTTGACAAAGGGGATCAGCTGCTTTCTATTCATCCTTTCTGTGCCTCATAATCTTAGACACGTCTATCAGGTCAACCCCTCCCAAAACTGCTCTAAAGAAAATGATCCAAGCTTATCCAGCCTTTCTTCATAGCTAAACTGCTCCATCCCAGGCAAAATCCTGGTGAATCTCTTTGCACCTCGTCTACTGCAATCACATCCTTCCCATAGCATGGTGATCAGAACTGTGCACATTACTTCAGCTATAGCCGAATCTAAAATTCTTAACAGCTTCAACATGATCTTTCTGCTCTTGTAATCTTGATAAAGGTAATATCCCATATGCCCATTTAACTATCCTATTAACCTGTCCTGCCATCATCAGGGATCTGTAGATGAGCATCTCAAGGTCCCTCTGTTCCTCTGAGCTTGCTAGTGTCTTGCTATTCATGAAGTACTCTCCTGTCTTGTTTGTCCTTCCAAATTCCAGTGATCTGCCTTTCTGACCAATCTATTTATATTGTTCTGAAACGTAACACCTTCCTCCTCACTGCCAACCACCAGCCAATCTTTGTGTCATCTATAAACTTACCTATCATTCCTGCATATCTTCTTCTACATCATTTATAAATATCACAAAAAATACGGGACTCAGCACTGATCCCTGTGGTATGCCACTGCACACCAGGCTCCAGTCACACAAACAGCCTTCTACCACTACCATCCATCTCCTGTTACTAAGCCACTTTTGGATCCAACTTGCCATGTTATTCTGGGTCCCTTGAGCTTTTACCTTATTTATCAAATTCTATGTGGGACCTTGTCAAAGATCTTGCTGTAATCTATATACACAATATCAACTGCCTTGGCATCATCTAAACACTTGGTTACTCCTCAAAAAAATTCCACCAGATTTTTTTAGGCATGACCTCCCTCTGACAAAGCCATGCTGACTCTCCCTGATCAAACCTTGCCTCCTTAAATGGGGGTTAATGTGGTTTCCCTACCAAGGATGTTAGACTCACTAGCCTATAGTCCTCTGATATATCTCTACCATCCTTCTTGTAAAGAGGAACCATATTAGCTGGACTCCAGAACTCTGGTACCTCTCCTGTAGCCAGGGGCAAATTGAAAATTTGAATCAGGACCAGTGTAATTTCATCCCTTATCTCCCAGCAGCCTGGGATACAATTCAGGAACAAAAACAAAGTTGCTGGAAAAGCTCAGCAGGTCTGGCAGCATCTGTGGAGGAGAAAACAGAGTTAACGTTTCGGGTCCGGTGACCCTTCCTCAAAAACCCTTTGGTTTTTATTTGGGATACAATTCATCTGGACCTAGGGATTTGGCCAGGTGTGACATCAGAAATGTAATAGGGTTTTGTCACTCGGATGTCAAGGTACAGTCTAAGTATTACTACAATGGAGGAGAAATCCTAATTATACATGTTCAGTGTAGAAATATTTTGAAGTATTGTATAACAGTTTTAATAATCAAATACAACTTTAGAGTTTCTTCTGGGTTAGACTGTCCCAGTGATGAATATGCAAATACATGTCAGTAACATATATAGTTTCATTTGAAGGAGATGTTGGCAAGGTTAAGTCAAGTAAGCACCAGATTTGGGGGTAAATCCTGAACAACTAAACTCAAGTTTCAGTTCACTGCCTAATTTGTTCGGATTGAAATGCAATCGTGAACACATGTATGACCTACTCTGTTGTAGGCACATGACCATGATGCACACATCTTGTGGGCAGACATCTTAAGCTTCACTTCAATAAAGTCCTCACGTTGAACACACTGATATGTTTTTTGGACACACAAAACTAGGGGAAGAGTCTTATAGAAACCTGAATGATGAGGTCTATGGCAGAATCACATAAGGAATCCCACATGGAGCATCTAACAACTTGCTGCTTCTTATAATAATGTCCCGGGTGTTGAAGTGAGATTCTTACTAGGCAGCGGTGAGCTACCTATTAAGGGGGTGTATTGTTTGTTATTGACCTGATTAACTGCAGCCTCATCACCTCATCAATATACAGCTTTCTATCCTATGAACCTCCACAGGCAAACCAGACATAAGCATTGTCAGCCTGGAAGTCAGAGCAGGTACTTGGAGGCTTCAGCTCACTGGTTGCTCTGAAGGATCCCCATGTTGGACACCAGGTATCAAAATCACTGGCCGCACTCCAGATGCACTGATCACACACAGCCCACATCCATGGACATTGGCATCTTATATGTGTCAGCCCTAGGAACCCTCATCTCACATCTCTGAGCCACCTAAAAGAGGCTTCTGCACTTCAATGTTGCACCTCTGGCTACACTGTCAATTCTCACTGTAATACTGCAGCAAGGACAGAGTGCGCTCAGGGACAGACACCCAGGTCATGGACTGGACCAAATTTCATCTCTGGGTCTTTAGTTTGCTGCTCTAGCCCTCACTCACTTAGAACTTAACTGGATTGCTTGTTTTGCCTGTTTTGCACATTGCCCCTCAGCCAGAGATGCCAGGTTCACATACTGCTGTATTGCCATGTTGTTTAACACTGACACACAGTTGTTAACAGTTCTGAGTCAAGTCAAGGGAGATAGCCTACGGTCAGGATGTTCTGACTCAGTAAATCAAAGGCAGCCTCCGATATCAATCCAGGGCCTTAGACATGGTCAGTGAGCCAGTCCAGGCAGTCAGAATCAGGGGCTCACCACATGAAAGATCAGAAGTTGAATGCCTGACAATACACCACCAGTCTTGACTCTTTCTGTCCAGTTGTGGACTGTTTTCATCCTGGAAAAAGAGTGCAGTAGGTATAATGGGAGTTAAAAATCAGTGGCACAGCAGCTGAGTTTTTGACGAAGGTGCGAAGATGTCCTAAGCGAGTGAGTAGGCAGCGTAGAGGGAATGCAGGGGTTCCGTGTGAATGACAGCAAGGAGAGAAGGTGTTGCAGGCAATTGTGAGAGTGTTAGAGTCTTGGTGGGAGGTGGGTTCAGTAGTAGAGACAGAGGGAGTATGAAGTATCAGAGAGAATATGGTGACGTTTATGCTGGTAGAATGGAGAAGGTAATTGACCTTCTTCCTACAGAACTGCGCATTTGTCCAAACTACTGAAACTGTACTGACCTAGGAGACAACCTCGTACCAGACTGGGACAGTCTGATGTTGTGGCCTCCTCTGCTAGTCCTGATGGAAGAGAATATCCTGCTGCTGTATCACCCCATCCAGGCCCCTGCCCACAAAGAGGGGCTGCCAACTTCCCCTCCTCCACCATGTCTGGGGCAAATGTCAGGAACGATGCAGAGCAGCTCCAGACTAGCAACACTTCCCTGGGTACACATGACCTTTAAAAATGGTGCTGGCACCTGGGATGCCAGTCCATTCTGGAGGATATCCCAGACGAGAGTTACTCCAAAATATCAGTGATAGAGTAGGGCTGGAATCAGATGTAAGGGGCACCACAGGAACAGGGAGGTAGTTACTGAGATAAGTTTGGTAAGTCAGAAAACCTGATAGGCCTCACAGCAAGAAACCCTCTATTAAACTCAACAGAAATGACCCCTCACAAAAAAAGTGTAAGATTCAGTCCTTGGTTTCAGATGTGGTGAGTTTTCAGAGCTGAAATAAAACACCCAGCTGTAGAGCTGGGAGTTGCCATTATATTTTTAAAAAAGCAATCACCTTGTAACTACTTCTTTAGAGAAAATGGCTGCAGTTTTTCCTCATTTCCCCAGTTCCTGTTCAAATTACCATAGATATGAGGCAAAACTGGGAATTCTTTCATGAATAATGACAGAATTATGCAATATCTATAGATTTGCTCAGCAACTTAAAACAAGGGACTGCACTTTTATCATTGTTGAGAAGAGACTGTTTCAAAATATACTCCATCCTAAATATTACTGAAGAGAAGAAAGTAACTTATGTTTTGAGCCCCAATTGAATGTTACATATGAATAGTACATATTCAATAGCAGACAACAAAGTGAAGAAGAATACATTGAGTAATATATAATGCCATTAACCTAACTTTCAGAAACCTGTGAATTTGCTCAATTAAAGGATGAGTCAATTAGAGGCAGGATTATATTAGGGCTAAGAGATCCAACAGAGAAATGCCCACTGAGAGAAAGAAAAACTTACTTTTAAGAGAACAACTAACTTGTGCAGAAATGCTAAGGTTGTGAATCATTTTCAGAATCATCAGAACCATTATGCTGACAGATTCTCCAGGCACACAGGGCAGAACGATCACAGACAAAGGGCTGAATGTAAATCCAGCAGAAGACATCATTCAAATGAGACAACAAGGTGCAGGGCTGGATGAACACAGCAGGCCAAGCAGCATCATAGGAGCAGAGAGGCTGACGTTTCGGGCCTAGACCGATCATCAGAGAAGGGGGAGGGGAAGGGGGTTTTGAAATAAATAGGGAGAGAGTGGGAGGCGGATAGAAGAGGGATAGAGGAGAGGATAGGTGGAGAGGAAACAAACAGGTCGAAGAGGCGGGGATGGAGCCAGGAAAGGTGAGTGTAGGTAGGGAGTTAGGAAGGGGATAGGTCAGTCCAGGGAGGATGGACAGGTCAAGGGGGCGGGATGAGGTTGGTCGGTAGGAGATGGAGGTGCGGCTTGAGGTGGGAGGAGGGGATAGGTGGGAGGAAGAACAGGTTAGGGAGGCAGGGACGAGCTGGACTGGTTTTGGGATGCGGTGGGGGGAGGGGAGATTTTGAAACTTGTGAAATCCACATTGATACCATTGGGCTGCAGGGTTCCCAAGCGGAATATGAGTTGCTGTTCCTGCAACCTTCGGGTGGCATCGTTGTGGCACTGCAGGAGGCCCAGGATGGACATGTCGTCTGAGGAATGGGAGGGGGAGTTGAAATGGTTCGCGACTGGGAGGTGCAGTTGTTTGTTGCGAACCGAGCGTAGGTGTTCTGCAAAGCGGTCCCCGAGTCTCCGCTTGGTTTCCCCGATGTAGAGGAAGCCACACCGGGTACAGCGGATGCAGTATACCACATTGGCAGATGTGCAGGTGAACATCTGCTTGATGTGGAAAGTCTTCTTGGGGCCTGGGATGGGGGTGAGGGAGGAGGTATGGGGGCAGGTGTAGCACTTCCTGCGGTTGCAGGGAAAAGTGCCGGGTGTGGTGGAGCTGGAGGGGAGTGTGGAGCGGACAAGGGAGTCACGGAGAGAGTTGTCCCTCCGGAAAGCAGATAAGGGTGGGGAGGGAAAGATGTCTTTGGTGGTGGGGTCGGATTGCAGATGGCGGAAGTGTCGGAGGATGATGCGTTGGATCCGGAGGTTGGTGGGGTGGTACGTGAGGACGAGGGGGATTCTTTTTTGGTTTTTATTGCGTGGACGGGGTGTGAGGGATGAGGTGCGGGAGATGTGGGAGACACGGTTGAGGGCGTTCTCGACCACCGAGGAGGGGAAGTTACGGTCCTTGAAAAACGAGGACAGCTGAGATGTACGGGAGTGGAATGCCTCATCCTGGGAGCAGATGCGGCGGAGGCGAAGGAATTGGGAATAGGGGATAGCATTTTTGCAGGAAGGTGGGTGGGAGGAGGAGTATTCTAGGTAGCTGTGGGAGTCGGTGGGCTTGAAATGAATATCGGTTTCTAGGTGGTTGCCCGATATGGAGACAGAGAGGTCCAGGAAGGGGAGAGAGGTGTTAGAGATGGTCCAGGTAAACTTAAGGTTGGGGTGGAAGGTGTTAGTGAAGTGTATGAACTGTTCGAGCTCCTCGTGGGAGCACGAGGCGGCGCCGATACAGTCATCAATGTAACGGAGGAAGAGGTGGGGTTTAGGGCCGGTGTAGGTACGGAAGAGGGATTGTTCCACGTAACCTACAAAGAGGCAGGCGTAGCTTGGGCCCATGCGGGTACCCATGGCTACCCCCTTTGTCTGTAGGAAGTGGGAGGAATTGAAAGAGAAGTTGTTGAGTGTGAGGACGAGTTCGGCTAAGCGGATGAGGGTATCAGTGGAGGGGGACTGGTCGGGCCTGCGGGACAGGAAGAAGCGGAGGGCCTTGAGGCCATCTGCATGGGGAATGCAGGTGTAGAGGGACTGGACGTCCATGGTAAAGATGAGGTGTTGGGGACCGGGGAATTGGAAGTTCTGGAGGAGGTGGAGGGCGTGGGTGGTGTCACGGACATAGGTAGGGAGTTCCTGGACCAAGGGGGAGAAAATGGAGTCTAGATAGTTGGAGATCAGTTCGGTGGGGCAGGAGCAGGTGGAGACAATGGGTCGACCAGGGCATTCAGGTTTGTGGATTTTGGGAAGGAGATAGAAGCGGGCAGTGCGAGGTTGGGGAACGATGAGGTTGGAGGCCGTGGGTGGGAGGTCACCTGAGGTGATGAGGTTGTGGATGGTTTGCGAGATGATGGTTTGGTGCTCAGGGGTGGGGTCATGATCAAGGGGGCGGTAGGAGGAGGTGGCGGAGAGTTGGTGTCCGGCCTCGGCGATGTAGAGGTCAGTGCGCCATACTACAACTGCGCCTCCCTTGTCCGCGGGTTTTATGGTGAAGTTGGGATTGGAGCGGAGGGAGCGGAGGGCTGCACGTTCTGCGGGGGAGAGGTTGGAGTGGGTGAGAGGGGTGGAGAGGTTGAGGCGATTGATGTCTCGACGGCAGTTGGAGATGAAGAGGTCGAGGGAGGGTAGGAGGCCTTGGGGTGGTGTCCAGGAGGAGGGGGTGTGTTGGAAGCGGGAGAAGGGGTCAGTAGAGGGAGGGTTAGGTTCACGGTTAAAGAAGTAAGCGTGGAGGCGGAGGCGGCGGAAAAACTGCTCTATGTCCAAGCGTGAGCGGTATGCGTTGATCTGTGGGTGGAGGGGGACAAAGGTGAGCCCTTTACTGAGGACTGACCGTTCGTCCTCAGTAAGGGGTAGGTCTGCGGGGATGGTGAAGACTCGGCAGGGCTGGGTGCTGCTGTCTCCTCTGGAGGTGCTGGCTGTGGAGGCTGTGGGCGGAGCTGTGTCGGCGTCGGCTGTGGGCGGAGCTGCGTCGGCGTCGGCTGTGGGCGGAGTTGTGCCGGTGTCGGCGGTGGGCGGTGTTGCGCCGGCGGTGGGTGGAGTTGCGTCCGCGTCGGTGATGGGCGGACCGACGTCGGAGGTAGGAGGAGCGGGGTAGGCGGCGGCAGTAGCGGTGAGGGTGGTCACGACTTCAGTGTCGGTGGCAACGGCAGTGATGGTGTTTGCTGTCCCGGAAGTGGGGAACCCGGCGGTGGCGGATGTGACGTCATCTGTGGGTTCTCCGATGGTGGCCTCATGGCCAATGGCAGCGGACCCATTGTGGGGAAGGTCCTGGGTACGGCTGGGGATTTGGGGGGTGGAGGAAACCCGTTTTGGGTGGCAGGCACCAGTAAGTTTACTGTACTTACGGTTTTTAGTGTCCAATAAAGCTGAGTAGAATTGGGAGTTCAGGTTGTGGATCCTACGAAGAATAAAAAACAGGAGAGGTCCTTTGCAGGTCTGGGAGAGGGAGGCTCTGAGCTGGGGTAGGCTTGATTGTAGTGCCTGGAGATGCCGGCGCATTGCTGCAAGTGTGTGTTTCAGGAGTCGCAGGGAGAAACGCTTCTGAAGGATCTCAACACCATGAGTGTAGATATTATCACGGTTGGGGCCAAATTGGGAAGGCTTGAATGTGGATTGTAGTCCATTGGGGATGATCTGGTTCCGTAGGCAGGTGCTAAGGAAGGTGATGAGAAGGCCTCTCCAGCATGGGAAACCAGTGTTCTACTTCCAAATATTTAATCACATTGCACACAATTGTAAGGCAAAAAAGCACAATAAGGAATTACAGATGGCCACTGGAGAGATAACAGCTGAAGATTCAGATGAGTCACTTTACACACTACAACAGATTGGTTCAGTCAAGTCAATAGGTGAGACATGGCTTGTGACTATTGGAATTTGGATGTACAGTGGTATTGGGCCACAGAAGAAGAAGCAGCATTCATCAAAATCAAGTAACGAGCAATGGCATCATGCTGAAATACTATGAATAAATAATGGAGTCACCCTGCAGTGTGATTCTAGCAAAACAGGATTTAAAGCAACCTTTATGCAGCAAAGTCAACCTGCTGTAATTGCACCCAATGTGCTAACACAAGCAGAAAGATGCTTTGCTTCGTTTATTGAAACAGACAAAATGACAGTAAAGTCGACCTCAAGCCACTTCAAACCAATTTCCTCAAGATGTTAGTATCAGCTCCAAAGTGTCTCCAACATTTGTCTTTTCCATTACAAGATATAGTATGTGGTAGTGACTTACAAGCAAGGAAAGCAGATGCATATTGCAAACATGCAGTCAAAAGCAACCCTCCCAATAAGGAAAGTGTAGGATGCTACAATAAAATGTGAAATCTTTCAGAAATGTTGTGAAGCAGCAACCCGTAATACTCCGGAAGTCATCAATCAAGCAGAGATACAGGGGATAACAGACAGGCACCTTGCTCAAATAAAACACACTATCCAACAAAGTGCAAATCCCTAACTGTTGTAAGTAGTAGTCAGAAAAGAATGGACAGAGAGCATCAAGAACATATGTATTGCTATAAGAAAACATTGGGCATACAGAGATGAACCACAGCTCAACGTGGCATACAGTACAAAGGAAATAATGCAATTATCCCAAAATATTTGAGAGAAGAAATGCTAAAGCGCAAGCATTCAAGCCACGAAGGAATTTAATTAAGTTTGAGGAAAGTTGAGGATGTGCTCCAATGGCCAAGCATGAGCAACAAAATTAAGGACGACATCAACCAGTTCATTGCTTGTAATGAGTACCAAGCTTAATAAACTAGAGACCTGGCATAACACACAACTTCCCAGACAGAACATGGACCAAGCTGGGAGTAGATGGCTTCATACTTGTAGGAATTGATTATTTTGTCACAGTAAACTACTATTCTAACGACTCGGAGGTGGACCAATTGACTTCAATACAACCATTGAGATTGTTGAAATACTAAAAGCCCATGTTGCTTGTGTCATTATGGCATTCCTGATTTTGTCAGGAGTGACAATGGCCCTCAGTTTGCAAGTGAAGACTTCAATCATTTCATGAAAGATTAGGAAATTCAAAACCACACATCGTCTACACATCATCCCCAATCAAATGGAAATGTTAAGGTGGCAACAAAAATCGCCAAAGGAATCATAAGGAATTCAAGCAAATTACGAAGAAGTATTTACAAGGCAATCCTTAAGTGGAAAAACACACCAACTGAAGTCATGGTAAGTAGTTCAGTACAAAGACTGATATCACACTGCACTCAAAACACTCTTCCAATCGCAAAAAGCTACTGAAGTAGGAAGTAGTAACAGGTGTGAGTGAAAGAAAGTCAAGGTGAAATGGCAGAAAACCAAATTTCCTCTCATCAAGACTGCTGAACTATTGCTGGATTTAAGTGTTGGAAAGCCAGTCAGGATGCAAGCATTGAACAATCTCAACAAAATCAGCCCAAGTGGCAGCAAGGGTCCTACATGGAACTGTTGTCACCTCAATTGTATGTGGTAGAAGTGATCAGCTGGATATAACATCATAACTACAGGCATATATGGCCAACCAGAAAAGCTATTTCTAAGCTGCAGGTAGCTCACCAGGAAGAGATAAACATAGCAGCTACACAGAACACACATCTAATATCAGAGCCAGAGGTCCACAGCAAGCCAATTGCAAAAATAGAACTACCAATAATAACTACCAAAGCAATCACAAATGAGACAGGGACAACACTCCCCGGTGAAACAGCCCCATCCAAATGAAAAGGCGTGGTCAACAGCCAACGACAATAACAAGCATGCGCACAGTTAAGAGACCAACACAAGTTAAGGGCTATGTGTCCAAAGATTACGCAGAGACTGATGGAAATAACAAACTGCTGAGGAATGAGAACAGTAGTGTATATAGTTAGAACTTGAATAACTGAAGTTGTTCATGATAATGCATGCTATTGTTTTTTATCATATCAAATCAAGGATTTTTGGATTGAAATTTGATATGTCTATCCTGGTCTGCTGTAGTCTTGTGGCCTTTACCAGAAACGCCTTGAAAACAGGAAAGACACTTATAAGGTTCATTATGTTGTCTGAAGAATAAAGTTATAAATTAAAAGGCACAATACATGTGTAAGGAATTCAATTAGAAGGTGATTTTAGGCGAAGTTGCAATCAGGACTTTCATCAGGCCAGTACCAGCAAGTTTGTAATTGTTTTTATAGATAGAAACGTTCCCCTAAGCTCCATAATGGATTCTTAGAACTCTCCTGCTGCAATTATGCAGTTCTATCTACCCACCCCCTCCTGCCCTCCTCCTCCTTAATCATAAGGATCCCAGCAAGACAACCCACCAGCCAATCCAGGGAGACCCATCCACTCTTGGATCACAGTTTCCACACTTTGTGAATTTGCATCAGTTTCCATTTCACATTGGGAGGTTAGTCAGTGGCAATTAAAAATTCCCAGATGCTCATTTTAAAGTATCCATTCTAGAATTTTGTAAATATCTGTCAGTCTGAGAAAAGGCAGTTGCTTATCCTGTCAGCAAAATGCAACAATGTTTTGAATTGTATCAAATATGCTTAGGTTCATCTACAGACATCTTGAAACATGTCTGCTGCACATACACCTTTTTTTCAATTGTAATGAAAATAGTTTTCTCTGTGTAAATAGCAATGAAGATTGGCTTGAGACAAGAATTAATTCTTTCCTTAAGAAAGGTTTTCAGAATTCTCAGCAGGGCGGATAAAGTAATTTCTCATTCATTCCTGTGAGCTATAACACCATTTGAGGATTCTTGCAGTACAAAATTACAACTCATAAAGGAATACAGTGGAAGTGAATAAAAAAAAGATACAACCTACCATTAGGGATCAAATCACCAACAAAATGAACAACTTTCAATTATGGAAACTCTTATGACAGCAGTCAACATTTTTCAGCTGGGTGTAGTATAGCACTATAGTGCTAAATATTCCAGCAAGAAGTTAAATACACATCAGAAATGAATACGTGACGCAAAGTGTTGAGCAAACACTACTACACAGGCAGCAGTTACAAGGCATTTTATTTGCAATAATTACCAGCTCTTTATGTGCAGCTTATACCATCACAAGGTAGAAATAATTAGTAAAATCTGTTAAATTTTAACATCTTTACCTAATTTTTTCTCCCCACTGACTTTGGGTGTGTTCTGTGTTGTTTTAATAAAAGACTGCAGACTGAGGTGAGCAGCCAAGCACCCTTAAAATAGCAAAAAGATATTTAAAGTCTCCAAAAATTGTAGACTGACCATGTCAAAAAGCACAAACATTAAAAACAGATGTTTCATGTCATATAAATTAAAATACACATGCCAGCATTTTAGGATATTCCACTCGATGCAGGGTTATTTCAATAAGAGAATCTCATTGCATGTATTACATACATACAGATCCTTTCTACATTGCAATTAGAATGAAATTTAAAATGAAGTTTTTTTTGAAATGTATAGTCAAGGAGCTACTGCTTCTCAATTATTTACACAACAAACTTTAGAAATTATGGTCCAGATCCTATGGCCTCTGGTTAGTGGGAGACCAGATGACAGAAACAAAAACAGAAATTACTGGAAAAACTCAGCATCTATCGAGAGAAAGCAGAGTTAATGTTTCAGGTCCAGTGACCCACCTTCAGGACTCCAGAAGGTGTACTACAGGACCCCTCAGAAGTACCAGCACAAAGATTCCTTACTTGCCCAGGAAGTTTGACCTTTAGATGTACAATTCCCCTGGTCGAGGGGTCTCAAAAAGTCTCTGACTCTGATTAGAGTCAGAGGCATTGGACAGTTTCAACCTGCTTACCTGGATAATTACCCAAAACCATTGTTGTTTATGGTTTTCAATTTATAATATTTGTGTCAAGCCACTGATTCTCTCTGTCTTATTTGTGAATGAACGTCTGTGTGTATGTGGTTTTAAAGGGTATAGCTTAAATTTCATTGCAGTAATTAGTTAACTATTTTGCCATTTGTTAAAGAATAAGTTTATTTACAATAATTAGAGATACTTTCCAGTTAATGCTGAAAGCTGGTGTAAATTATCTTGGACCTGAATAGCCATCCATCAGACAAACGGATCATCTTTAAATGGTTTAATTGGGTTATACACATTTTGTTACAGGTTGTGGGGCTCGATCATGAGCATATTCTTCCCGAATGAATCATGACACAATCTGCTCCTGCACCCACCCTACCCTTTACTAACTTACTTTAACCACCCTAACCCTTACTAGCTTACCTCAACCACCTTACCCCTTCCTGACTTGCTTGTCCTACCATACCCTGTTACCTAGACTACACCCGTACCCACACTACTGCCTTAATGATTTGTTTCACCCATCATTTACTCCGTTACTGGCATAACTTACCCCATCCATTTACATATTTATGTATATTTTAGTTCTGTGATCCTCTGACAGAACCAGAAAATGTTACAGATATAAACAAGTTTTAAGCAAGTGAAAATGCTGGAAAGGGGGAGGGGAAGATAGTGCTAAAAGTAAGATCTGTAATGGGTGGTTAAGGCTGAAATGGCTTAACATGACTAAAGGGATGGTAGTGCAAAACAAATTTAATAGCAATGGAATGTAGGCTGTCATATGGAAATGCTGGATTCTGTTAGTCAGGATGTGTAGAAAATCTTAATGCTGCCAAGCAAAGTCAACACAGTTCGGTGAAAAGGGAATCATATTTGACTAATTTGTTCTTTCAGGAAGTAACAAACAATATAGATAAAGGGAAACCAGTCGATGTCCTGTCCTTAGATTTCTAGAAGACATTTGACAA
Organism: Rhincodon typus; assembly: GCF_021869965.1. Lineage (NCBI taxonomy): Eukaryota > Metazoa > Chordata > Chondrichthyes > Orectolobiformes > Rhincodontidae > Rhincodon > Rhincodon typus. The sequence continues at coordinate 30,240,087 of NC_063348.1, read as the reverse complement.
GGTGTGACATCAAAGGTTACTATGCAAAATAACAGTGTATGATATAGGAATAACATACTGGCCCAAGTAGAGGATTAGTTGGTTAATAGGAAGCAAAAGGCAGAAATTAAAAGGTCATTTCTGAGCTGGCAGCATATGGCAACTAGTGTGCCAAAGAAATCAATCTCTATAAATGACTTGGATGAAGGGACTTTTGGATCTGAGTATGAAACCACAGAACAAAAGGGTTACCTTATGAGAAAAGTTTAGACATTCTTGGCCTCTATTCATTTACAAGGATCAGAGGTAATCTTATCGCAACTTATAAGATCCTGAGGGGACTTGACAGAGTGGATGCTGAAAAGATGTTCCCCTTAAAGACAGAGTTTAAAAATTAAGGGCCTCCCATTTAAGACAGAGATGAAGAGAGATTTTCTTTTCTCAAATTATCATGAGTATTTGGAACTCTCTTCCTCAGACAGTGATGGAGGCAGGTTCATAAAATATTTTTAAGGCTAGATATGTGATGTCATGGCATAAGTGTCAATGCTCCTTAAATCCCTCCGAAGCTGCTTCAAGTTAGGCATAATGGGCAAAATCAGATTGTGGCACTGGGGTCTTTTAGTGCCAGTTGGAGAGCCTGTCATAGTCCCAAACCGCTTCGGGAAGATATGCCAACACATGTGAATCCTCCTCCTGGAATCAAGATATGAGGGTACAAGTCCCACCTAACAAGAGCTGCTGGCCAATCAGAGTGGCTCTTGCATTCAGGAGTACCAGGAAGGATGTTATGGGTGCTGCTGGGAAAGCACCCCTGCCCGTCCCTGGAATCTGATGGTCTCAGAGGACTCAGGGCACAGGTCAAAGACATGGGATGGAGATGTGGGTTGGATTCTTAGATTGGGCTCAGGGGCAATGGGGGTCAGAAGCAAGAGAATGTGGATGGCTCTAACCAAGCTCCCCTCTTCCTTGTGTCTAGCCTCTTGAACAGGTACCGATTGCCTTTGATCGAGGGACTACCCAACAAGATGACAAGCTTCATGGAGGACAGCAGCAATTCTGCACCCAAATGGCAACATGCCCACTTGCAATCACGATAATTATAGCAGTGGCCAGGTAAGGCCCCCAAATTGTCATTAATTGGCCATTTAAGGGCCTCTATTGGTGGCAAGGTGGGAAAGTTGACCAGGAGCCTTACCAGCCGGAACTGGAGAAGGCAGGAAGGTGAGAGAGGATTAGGTATTCCATTATCGCTTCTAAATAAATAACTGTCCTCCAAACTTGTCATTTTGGAAACAGAAGATTCCACCCAACATCTAAACTACTTCAGTCCATAAAGAGTAACATCCTCAGAACACCATCTACTGTGGAAGTCACCTGTTAGAATTTGTTCAGCTTCAATCTGTGTATCATTACAAACATAAAGAACATGAAGAGACTGGTTTACCTCAAAAGGCCCCATATTTAACCTAGACACACAAATCTTCCCTGAGCTCGACACAACTCCCACACCTGCAGCCTGCTTCTTCCTGATTTCCTGGGGAAGAGTCAGATGTTTTGAAGCCTCCCTTTGAAGACTCGCAAAGAACAAAGATGTCTATCAGCAAAGTGCTAGCTATCTCCTGAATGACCTGGGTAGGATCGAGCAAAAATCCCCAGTATCTAAGGTAATGGACAAAACCCTGGACTCTTCAAAACATTTAAAAGAGAAAAGAGACAGCTGGACGAGAGATTGTAAGAACTGCCGATGCTGGAGTCAGAGATAACACAGTGTGGAGCTGGAGGAACACAGCAGGGCAGGCAGCATCAGAGGAGCAGGAAAGCTGATGTTTCGGGTCAGGACCCTTCGAAGGGTCCCAAAGTATCATCTGATGCTGCCTGACCTGCTGTGTTTCTCCAGCTCCATACTATGTTATCTATTACTGCTGGACTCAGTTCTGTGGGAAAACACAATACAACCAGCAGAATGGAGAGCACTGCCTGGGACTATTGTTCAGCCTGGAATCCCAATTTACACCTTCACTCTAAAAGAACAATCAGGTGAAACCAACAGACCCTAACCTGAGACATCTTTAACACTTCGATGCAGACAGTATGGAGCCTACAGAGATACTATACATCCAATCTCGATTAAAACCTATTCACTCATACTCCAACCATCAGAAAACCAATTAATTACAGGAGAGAAAATCAAGAATATAACTGCCAGCCCCAGTGTCACCTGATGCATGGGGCCTTTATCAACAACAATCTTCTGCAGGAACAGCTTCCCCCCAGGCTTCCACTCCAAACAAGCAGCTTCCGAAACAAGACCCAAAAGAAGCTTAATCGGGAAGCCAAGCCATGAGCATTATCGGAACAAAGGACATTCGAGAGGGCAGAAGCCAACCAAGCGCTATCTGAACAAGAGCTTCCAGATATTGGCCTGTTCCAAACCAGCAGCAAGACTTTCAGCAAACAGACACACTTCAAAACCACGTTTTGAGTGGTGAGCTTAAACTCCCGAGACCTCAAAGTTCCACCTAGCTAGCAGGGAGGGAAAGGCAGGTGGTCACAATGCATTGGGATCCCAGGGCAGGAATTCTGATTAAAGATTCTGTAATTAAAACTGTTGTTTTCTGTGTATGTCAGTAAGATAAGGTTCTAACAGTGTTAATCTAGTAAATTGTGTAATTCAAAGTACTACTGTTCTCTGTATAATTAATTGTATCAATTTCCTTAATTTATTGAATTGACTATTTTCTTGTATTATACTTACCTTTTGTATTTTTAAATAAACGCAGAGATTCTATTTCCCTGAAACATCTGTCTACAGCCTCTTCATTTCACATTCCCAAAATAAGTCCAGTGTCCAGAACCAGGGATCCATTTAAAATCAGAAAATATCTGATTGCAAACCAAACCCCACACCTAAAGGAATTCACAATTGTCCAGTCTTTTCGCAGAACTGTGTAAAACAATTATCCATCCCAATCATTCTTCTGTCTCACTCTGATGACCTAAATGGCCTGGCCAAGTAATCATAGGAGCTCCTATGATGCTGCTTGGCCTGCTGTGTTCATCCAGCTCTGCACCTTGTTGTCTCGGATTCTCCAGCATCTGTAGTTCCTACTATCTCTGACCAAGTAATCAATTGTTTTTCATCCATACTTATGCCTGTGATGCCTTTTAAAGCTATTTCTGGTCCAACTTTTTTTTATGGTTACAGATCACAATGACAACTAAATCAGTCAGCTTAGCAAAGTGCTAAAGAAAGATGGAGGAATAAAGTTGAGGTTTATTGAAGCAGCCTGAAAATTATTTTTAAACAGCAATGACAAGGCGGGAGTGCTTCGTAATTGTATTCCCGTTACAAGCACCTTCATTTCAACATTTACCGTCGGTGATGTCAAAATGTCGCTACTCATTCAAGGGACCTGCTCTGAAAATAAGTTGACAGTGAGGTGACTAGTTTTGATGAAGATCCACACCTGAAATGTCACTTTCTCTGTTCCCTTCACAGATACTGCCTGAACTTGCTGAATGCCTGGACTTAACTAAATGTTTCTGGCATGTTCCGTCAACTGACAGATGGCTGCAATTACTTGCACAGCTTGTGTTAAGCATCAAACAAAATGGTAACCAAATTTGGAAGCCTTCAAAATACAATGCAATGTAATATGATATGACAGATCAAAGCAGCTATTCGTACAAACTACTGCTCACCCTAAAGGTTTTCATAATTTCTCCTGACAAGCTGCGTCAGATAGAAATTCAGTTATTAAAACAAATCCAAGTTCGTCATTTTGTCCTGAAGTTTGATATTCCTTCAATGTAGCTCAAATATGAATAGAATTCTGTTTCAACAATGTTAAGTACTGTCACTGAAAGCAAATTGTATAGCGATTTCAACAATGATAATTCATTGAAACAGAGGAAATAGTAGTCATAAAACAACTGGTAAGAATTTTAAACAAATTAGCCAGATACAACTACAGATTCAGGCAGAGCTGTATAGTTCAAAGGCTGAAAATTCCTGTCATGAAGAAAATGACCAGAAACAATTTAATTAGGATATTAGAGCAGCACTGGAATTCTGAATAATTAGACAAACATAACTCCATATCTGGGAGTAACCGAAAGGAACATTAAAATAATCAGGCAGATAAAGATGCTATACACCAGTTCTACAATGTGAAAATGTATTTGGGAAGGAGAAAGAATGAAAACCAGAGAGGTGCAAAAGAGAGAAAAAGCTGTACACAAGGGATGAAATTAGATATGCAGCCAAACCAAGTGAGATGTTGATGACACGTTGGTTTCAAACCAGGTTGAAACGTGGCATTCAATTAAACACTCAATTCTTCACTTCCAAAGAAGAGGCACTGGACTAGAAATGCTAACTCTGTTTCACTCTCCACAGATGTCGCCAGACCGGCTGAGATATTCTGTTTTCATTTCAAATTGTTTCAATGCTGCTCCATACAAAATGAAAGCTCAAGAAAGAAAGACAAGTAAAAGGTCAATAAAGGCCTGGAAAAAACATCTGACAATCTGTCTCAGAGATAGTAACAGCTGCCGATGCTGGAGTCTGAGAGAACAGAGTGTGGAGCTGGAGGAACACAGCAGGCCAGGCAGCATCAGAGGAGCAGGAAAGCTAATGTTTCGGGTCGGGACCCTTCTTCAGAAATGTAAGAGGGGGAAGGGGGCTCTGAAATAAATAGAGAGGGGGGAGTTGGGGCTGGGGTAGGTAGGTGGGATGATGATAAGGTGAGTGCAGATAAGCAGTGGTGGGGATTGGTCAGTGAGGTGGGAGGAGCGGATAGGTGGGAGAGAAGATGGACAGGTCAAGGAGGCGGGGATGAGAGGGAGGGTTGGTCATGGGATGAGGCTGGGGTTGGGGAGATTTTGAAGCTAGTAAAGTCCACATTGAGACCATTGGGTTGTAGGCTCCCAAGGCAGAATATGAGATGCTGCTCCTCTGGTTTCCGGGTGGCGTCATTGTGACATTGGAGGAGGCCCAGGATGGACATGTCATCCTGGGAGTGGGAGGGGGCGTTGAAATGGTTTGCGACTGGAAGGTGTTGTCGTTTGTCATGAACCGAGTGCAGGTGCTCTACAAAGCAGTCTCCGAGCCTCTGCTTGGTCTCACTGATGTAGAGGAGGCCACATCGGGAGCAGCCGATGCAATCGACCACATTAGCAGATGTGCAGGTGAACAGCTGTCTGATGTGGAAGGTTTTCTTGAGGCCTGGGATGGGGGTGAGGGGGGAGGGGGGAGATGTAGGGGCAGGTGTAGCACTTCCTGAAGTTGCAGGGAAAGGTGCCGGGGGTGTTTGGGCTAGTGGGGAGTGTGGAGCATACGAGGGAGTCGTTGAGAAAGCGGTCCCTACAGAAGGCAGATAACGGGTGGGAGGGAAATATATCCTTCGTTGTGGGGTCAGATTGCAGATGGCAGAAGTGGCGGAGAATGATGCATTGAATCTGGAGGTTAGTGGAGTGATATGTGAGGACAAGGGGAGTTCTGTCTTTGTTTTTATCGTGGGGAGGGGGTGTGAGGGCAGAGGTGGCAGGAAACTCAAGAGATGCGGTCGAGAGCTTTTTTGACTACTGAAGGGGGAAAGTTGCAGTCCTTGAAATAGAGGTCAATCTGTCTCACAACTTTCTGGTGTAAAATGCAATCAGTTATATGCATAAGAAGATGTTTAGCACAGTTGATAGCATCCATGCTTTTGAGTTCAAAGCTTTGGGTTTGAGTCCCATGGAACTTGGTGACAACAGAAGTTGTGTTCACAACACAATCAAATACTTTGATTATGACCCTGTCCATGCCTATTGTTGGTGAGAACAGGAAAGATTGCTGGTCAGTCAGGTAATTGGACCCATCGCTATCCATAGCCCCAGACTACAATGTGCACGTAAAAATATATTTATTTTCATCTGTCTCTACTGACATAATCCCAAGTTCATCAGTTCCTCATGAGTTGCACTGCCATGTGGTTTAGACCTCGAGATTCAATCCTGCGATGACGGGAGAATGCTCCCTTACACTGTGCTATTTCTGCTCTTAATGCTGCATCTCGGTCTCTGCCTCACCTAAGAGTGACGTTTGGAAGTTCCAGCAAACTGAAGTATCTGTTATAGTGTAATATGTAATACAGATCTCTTTAACACAGCACTTTACTTCGGATTATTCCATTCTCACTTTTCAGAGTCTTTACAGCATATGTCTGCTCTTGTCAGTGTGACATAATCTTAACATGTCATTAACATATGCATTCTCATTATATTACATGCATGTTGTCACAGCAACTCAGACTGTCTGAGAGACCTGTAACGCACCAATACCATATGCAGACAATGTAAATTATAAATTAGGGAAATGTAGTATCTGCTAAATTTCCCCAGTTTTCACTGTTCAAAAACTGGATGCAATTTGCCTAAACTTTTGAACAATTTGGAAATTCTTGCCAAAATTCTCTCCCATCTTCATTCAGAAGAACTGTATCCACTCTGTCAAAGAGATCTATATGAGATATTCTGATGCTTCATTAGATATGTTTCACTGACATTTCATCCTCTATTACTAAGCTTCATGGTGATGTACCAGACATCTGAAAATCTAGTCTCCTGGACTTTGTTTTACATTTGCTGGTTTGATTCTCAGAGGCATCAACCATGGCCAGCTGTCTGTGGATGTTGAAACAGCTGCTCCTATGTTAAGTTTACACTCTGTTTACACATACTCTGTCTGTTTCAACTCTGCAAAATATGTGACGGCTGGTGTTTTTCCTTGACTTTGTTATTGCTGATTGTTTTGATGAGTGTAAGAAGATAAACTTCAACAAAATGTTAGTTTGTTTAAGACATGCTGCTTGTTTTACTCATGTTATATGATAACTTCAAATGCTGGAGATGAAAAGTTATCAGATTGTTCGGTTTGGAAAAGGCAGTTGGGTTCGACTTTGAAATGTACAATCAAATCATATTTTTGTAGTTTGCTTTGAGCAACAAAGAGAGAGAAAGCAACATGGACCTAACACAACAAGCGTAAGGAGAGCTCCTCTCCCCCTCTCTCTACTCAAATCTCAATCTCAGTAAACCAGCACTGGTGAAGAAAACAATTTTGAAAAGTTTCCATCGGCCGAGACATCAAGGATACCTATAAGCTTCACTGCCCCTGAGCAAAGAGGACAACAGCTAAGCAGCTGGTACTCAGTTTCCATTCTTGCAACTCAAAGACTCCGTAAAAACTGTAAACTACAACTGCCTTTACCTTCCTGTCTACAGTGATACCTCTCCTCACTTCACCTTCTTCATAGCCTCATTACTTGTCTTTTGTGTTTTATTATTTTTTTCCCAATCTTAAAACTTCCTTTCCACTCAAAAATCCACTCCTTGGAATTAACTGTTCTTCATTTTTAGTCTGGTAAAATACATTAATTGAAGTATGATAGCTACATGCTAAAAAGGGGAAAAAATAATAAGATATTTGCTGCAAATGACTAAGAGGGGTATAAAAAGAGGGGAGCTGTGATCCCTCTGTGGCTGATCGGAACACTGTATTCTAGATTGCTACACCAAATAATTGTTGTCTAATTTGGACAGGTGCTATCTTTATTGCAGTATCCTGATTGCTCCTTCTGAACAATGTCTTCTTTTTGACCATATCCTAAATCATGGAGTCACATGCAGCTCATCTCCATTTTGTTCAAACAAATCTCAGTCTGCTGATACATCTGAATTGTAGCATCCAAGTTTTCTACTTCAACTTGCTGATTCATTTGCACATCTCCATTCCACCAGCGTGCATTTTTTGTTTCTGGTCCACTAGACATTTTCACATCCTCAGTCATATTACTGGAGGATTTCTGCTTGCTCATCTTTGGCACTGACAATTCTGCCTTAAGGGAAAAGGATTACAATGTACTTCAGTGACAGTAGAAATGGAGAACATTTCCAACAGTCCTGTAAAGTCTGTAATGTCCTTCCTGTTAACTGTATCAAACAATTCTCTTATGCCAACGTAGGTATTTTCAATACCATTACCTTTCTTGTTTGGATAAGAATCTAAGGAGCCCAATAAAATCTCTGACAACAAGGTGCAGGGCTGGATGAACACAGCAGGCCAAGCAGCATCATAGGAGCAGAGAGGCTGACGTTTCGAGCCTAGACCCTTCATCAGATTGCAGGGCTGGATGAACACAGCAGGCCAAGCAGCATCATAGGAGCAGAGAGGCTGACGTTTCGGGCCTAGACCCTTCATCAGAAAAGCATCTGATGAAGGGTC
>NC_063348.1:30198156-30231439 GCF_021869965.1 Rhincodon typus | reverse complement strand
GACCCTTCATCAGATGCTTTTCTGATGAAGGGTCTAGGCCCGAAACGTCAGCCTCTCTGCTCCTATGATGCTGCTTGGCCTGCTGTGTTCATCCAGCCCTGCACCTTGTTGTCTCGGATTCTCCAGCATCTGCAGTTCCTACTATCTTTGATCCAATAAAATCTCTTACTGGTTGCCCAATGACAGTTTGTTTCTGAACCATTTGTTTTCCTGAAACCAGTTCTGCTACTATAAAGATGTTGGAGCTAAGACATGCAGCAGGCTCAAAAGTAAGAAGTGTTGATTGTGAACATTCGCATTTTCAACTCCCTCAGGCTGTTTGTGTTACAATGTTACCCAAAACATACCTTTCACCCTTAGAAGCTGTTCCACCTGGATCACGTACTTTAATCCTTGTAGGTTATACCCTTGATTTCCTCAGCCGTGTTAACTGATCTGACAGACTGGAGACAGTTGTTCCTGTTTCAGACTTACACTTAACACAATGACTATTGACATAAATAAGCTCTGTGGAAGTTGATTGGGTTGAATCACTACTTTTGCTTAAAATTGTTGTTTCTCCAAGGAATGCCTCCAGAATATTTTTGAACAGAGGCACCTCATCTAATGCAGGGGGCTTTTTTTAATGGAAGTCGGCCAACCATATTAGTCTCTTTGTAGGAGTAACCTTTTAGGTTTTCGCTGTTTTGAAAGTGTGTCCTACTAGTGTACATATCCTCGAAGTCATCTCCAATATTACAGATGTAGCATTCTTTTGTCATGGCTGGATATTGGGTTTCAGTTCTTCCATCGTGCTGACACCGACTTTTAGCATCTGCTGTTGGGCTTGCTGTCTGTGTTAGGTTTATCACATGCTCTTTAAAATGTTTGTATCTTATAAAGTGAATCGGGTCTTTTCTCGTTTGAGTTAAGCTTGTTCTTTTCTACTCAAGATCTTTCTTGTGGGTCGTTCTGGTTTCTGCTTCCAGGACAATTTGTGTAGATTTTATCAAAGCCAAATCCCCCTTGGGTAATAAGAAATCTGACAAAGACTCAAGGGCAACTCCAACAACAATTCTGGCCCTTATAAATTCTGATTTCAAAATTAGTTTTCCACAAATGGAAGCTGAATTCTTCTGTTAAATGTCACTTAATCAAGAATTTTATTTGTTTTCAGATTCAAGTAGTGTTACAAAATTGGGTAGAGTATTCATGAATTGGAAGGCAGGAAGTTAGAATATGTTGGTAAAAATGATTGGGGGGGTGGGGAGAAAGAGTACTGTGGTCCTTTTAAGAGCTTCTACTTTGTCTGTTCTTGGAAGTTTGTAAATGCAGGTGCACAGAAAGTGTCCGAATGGAAGCATTTTGTATAGAACAGCCAAGCAGCGTTTTTTCCCAAGACAACAAGTTGGAATTTGGCCAACTAATTTAAACGAAGCACGCAGATACAGAAAGCCAGTTGAATTTAAATCTGATGGTGTTGACAACCTGAAACCAATCATATTATAAGAATTTGATTATGTCTTTATGGGTACATAAGATGAGGGCATTTGGAAAATCAGAGAGAGCCAACTGCCATCTGAAAGAGAGAGTCAACTGCCACCTGCCAGAGTTAGTACCATTCAGCTCTCAGAGGAAGCCCATCTAATTAATCAAAGGTACCACAGTATTTCAGCTCAAAGTCCTCATTGAAGAAATTATAGAGATAAAACATCCCTGCAGCAGAATTAACGGAAGAAAGGTGTTTGAGAAGAGACCGGAGATGACAGAATATTCTAGAAGACAGTCTGTGTGAACATGGAGAGATAAAGTTATAATTTATTGCTTCTTATTAATTGGGTTTATATCAGCGCGACTTGTCTTCATTTAAACAGCATTCCAGTAGAATTTGGACCAGTTAGGGAATAGTTAGTAGTCTAAGTAGGGAATTGTCGGTTTGTTAGTTCTTTTTTATTCATTCGCAGGCTGAGGGCATTTCTGGCTAGGCAGCTTTTATTGCCCATCCCTAATTGCCCAGAGGGCAGTTAAGAGTCAACCACATTGCCATGGGTCTGAAGTCACATGTAGGCCAGACCAGGTAAGGAAGGCAGTTTCCTTCCCTAAAGGACATTAGTGAACCAGATGGGTTTTTCCCCGACAATCAACAATGGATTCATGGTCATCATTAGTCTCTTAATTCCAGATATTTTACTGAATTCAAATTCCACCACCTGCCATGGCGGGATTCGAACCCGGGTGCCCCGGAACATTCCCTGGGTCTCTAGATTAACAATCCAGCAATAATTCCACTAGGCCATCACCTCCCTCTTAGTAATTTTGTAATTGTTAGTGATTTTATTAATTTGTTCATTGTTGGCTTAAATAACTAAATTGTTTCTTGTTACTTGCAAAGTGAAGATCATGGATTTTCTTTCTTTTAATCACTCATTTAATAGATTACGAGGGAAAAGGTAAGCTCTTTGGGTGTTTCAGGGGTAGTTATTAGAAGGGAGCCTCTACTCCCATCATAACAAGTTGGGTCTTGTGTTTTGGTTTAACTATCAGAGGGGTTCGGCCATTTCCCCGTCGTAATAGTAGTCATCAAAACCTTTTAAAATTTAATCAAAAGTATATTTTATTTGTTATTTTTGCTTTATGATGTCATTCATTATTAGATCCATCGAGCATAATAATGTGTCAACTTGCTCAATGTTTAATTTTGAAGTAATTTTGTATCTTAAGGATTTATCTTCTTCAAGAAGCTCAATCCTGTGTTCTATTTGACTCATCCCTGCCAATAAACCTACGATGGAATATTCTTTCTCCTTCCGTTTCTTTTTAAAATGGTTATTTATTCTTATTCTTATAAAGTTGTTCTAAGTCTGTAGCATCTTAATGCACAGTGTTTATTTATTTTGACTCATGGTGAATACAAAAAAATCTTAAAATGGCAATTGAGAATCAAGTCATCCATCCAAGAACAAAGGAAAGTTAAGAGAAGACTTTCCTAATCACACCTGAAGCAGCTGTTAGGCCCTTTACATATACATACGGGGATTTGACATTTTCCCTGATGTCTACATGCCAGGACTGATTTGCCCAATTCAAGCAACAACAATGTCAGGAGAACCCATGGATAAGGTGTGAGGCTGGACAAGCACAGCAGGTGAGACAGCATCCAAGGAGTAGGTAAGTCAACATTTCAGGCCGAAACCCTTCGTCAGGACTTGGGAGGGGGAGGGGAGCCCAGAAATAAATAGAGGGATGGGTGTGGGGCTGGTGGAAGGGTAGGAGAGATGGTGATAGGTGGATTCAGGTAAGGGGGTTATTGAGTTTGGTACATGGGGAAGGTGGAGTGGATAGGTGACTGGGTTAGATCAGGTCAGGAGAGGGAGGACTGGACATGGGATAAGCCTGGGGATGGAGGGATCTTGAAGCTGGTGAAATCAGTGTTAAGGCATTAGGCTGTAAGCTGCCAAGGTGAAATATCAGGTGTTGTTCCTTCAGTTTATGTTTGGCCTCACTCTGACAGTAGGGGAGGCCAAGGATGGACATGTTGTCAGGGGAGTGGGAGGAGGAATTAAAATGGATGGCAATTGGAAGATCAGGTTGGTTGGTGCATGCAGGGCGCAGGTGCTCCGTGAACCGGTCCCCAAGTCTACATTTGGTCTCCCCGATATAGAGGAGACCACATCAGGAGCAACGGATGCAAGATACCAGACCAAGGATTGCTTACAACAAAGAGAATAAGTAATTGACTTGAATGTGAAGCCTGGAGGGGGAGGGATGTTTCCACAATACAAGGTCAATTTACAATCTTGATTACCGCCACTCCAGGCCATAAATCACCTGATCTTCAACTCCTCCCTCTCCAATGCCTTGATAAAGGCAACAATGCACAAGCTATTGGACTGCTAAAGATGAGGTTCCACTGCTGGGACTGTTCAGGTGGAGTAGTTTAGCACCCACCTGAAAGAGTGCCCAGGATTTTTGTGGTCTGCTGCAGCCAACACAAATTCACTCAGCTAAGCGAGGAGGGATTTGCTGAGGGACAGGTAAAGGAGCCAGATACCTCCTCTGACAGGAAGAAGGTGAAGATGATGCTGCTGGGAGGGAATGGACATGGCAGGTATCACATTAATGGTGTTGTAGACAGACTAGAGATAACCTCGTCAGTACCAGGCTCCAGCCCAAGTGAGGCATCACACCACCACAATGGGTTATCATTCTCTGTTGGCTGGGAGCCTGACCTTCTCTTGTGGGCACATACATTCTGGCTTCATTGTGTTATGCTTTTGCTTTGATGGGCATTTCACGTTATGTTTAAATTTACATTAATGCCATGACATTGCTGATATTGTGCTACTATGTACATGTCAATTTGAAATATTGCACATCCCACTTATGCTAAATCTGCTGCTCAGACAACATTGTAGTGTCTATGCCAGCAGGACCAGGACAATATATCTGCATAACACTGCACATTCCCGCCAGCTTGGGTACCAGGAGAGGAAAACATTGTAGGCCCTTGACACATACAAGCCCAAATACCAGCTCCATTGGATGATTCAGGCATTTGTAATTTGGCATTGATACAAAAACAAAAAGAATGAGCTAATAGTTATACGCAATTCCTTTTCTCGATAAGATTTCAAACGTTAGACATGGTACAGGCAGTTTCCAGGTTGTGAACAGGTTCCATCCTTGAGTCCATTCATCAATTTGTACACATGTCAGCACACAATGCAAACAATGTAAAATAGCTGATTGTAAGTATGAGGAATTGTTCATATGTCAGATCTGTAAAATTATTATTAGTACACCCCTGCATGGGATCACGTTTGTAAGTATGAATGTGCATAAATTGAACATTCGTAAAGCAGGGATCTCCAGTTATTCGTGCTCCAACAGTGGCTGGAGGCATCCTCACTGCATTACTGTGAGATTCTGGGCTCTCTATTGCCACATCCTCAGTCCTGTGCCCACCAGCACGTTCAATGGCCTCCTCTTCAAAGTAGGCTAGGATTCTTAAATCATTTGGCTCTCCTCCAGTCTTGTACTCCAGTTACGAACTCTTTTCTCCAGCAGACAGGCAATCCCAACATATTGGAAATATATTACCATTCCTTCACTGTCACTGGGTCAAAATCCTGGAATTCCCTTGCTAAGGAACTTGTGAGTCAACCCATAGCACAGGGCTGCAGAGGTTCAGAAAATAGCTCAACACCACATTCTCAAGGGCAACTAAGGATAGGCAATAAATTCTTGCCAGCCTGTAACACCCACACTTCACAAGTGAATAAAAAAAGCATTCATAAATACTTTATAGGTATACATGTCTATGAGTTCTAGATCCCTCTCCAATTATCTTTTGATACCCACATTGTCATGTATTTTATACAAAATTCACAGCATGAACTGACTACCACACATTCAGCCTGCAAGTTCCATCTAATGCCTACGCCTGAAACACAAAATCATGTCTGACAACTCTCTGCACTCGCACATTAACACAATTTGATTTCCTTTCAAGTGTCACTTTCCAATGAATACACATTGCACATATGTGTCAAGTGCAGCAGATCATTCTTCCTTTTTCAGTTTGGGACCTTGGTACTTTTGTAGGCCAAGCTGGTGCTGACATGCGCTGCTAACTCAGCCTGGGCCTGAGTCTGATGGGAGGACCTCCTGCTGCTGTCCGCGGGAAACAGGACCTCGTGCCTCTCCTGGACAGCCTGGAGAAACTTGCAGGAAGGCATCACTCCAGTTAACAACCTCACCACTACCAGAAGATTCTCCCATTATTACAAGTTACTATGTACAATGCAATGTAAATGCGCAGATTCCCCCTCCTGCCCCCAGCCCCCCAACTCAAGGGGGAAATTAATGCCTGGAAATAAACAATGTTCTATCACAAAACAAACGTACTACAGAAAGGATTTTGGATTACGAATGCTCTAAAATTATAACCAGCTTTTTCGGGGAGGAAATTTTCTTTTGTCTATGGCATGCATAATTTATTAACTGATAGAATACAACATTGTATGCAAAGACACCAGTTGATTTGACATGACAATGCGGACATAACCGAAAATCCAGCCGTGCAGTAAATAGCCCTTCTCAAAGACAAACTTACCCAGGAATAAATTAAAATTCAGAACTGAATCAGAGCTCTTTGCTGTTGTGCATGCTCCCACACCTCCTTTGACATACCCCTGCTGTTTGCTTTCCCAACGAAACCAAAGTCTGAGCAAACTAAGAAAGAAGATAAGTTTCATCTGGAAATAAAATTCTTTTCAGGCTTCTGAAGGGATCTGAGGACTTCAAATTTTCACCAACCACTACACCAATTTTATTTATTCGCTTCCCACTAAAGTGCCTCTGCACACCAGCCTAGCCTCAGAATTTTTGTTTTGGATAAAAGACCACATCATCCTGTCAGAGAAGTAGTGCATAGCTTTAACTGGGCTTCAGTCCAAACAGACATAGAACCATTCTATTTGTGTCTGCTGTTACAGCAGAAATGTTCAAAAAGATTTTCTCATGAAATCCTAAATAGTTATAGGTGTTGGTTAACAGAGGGTGCATTCAGAAGATTAGATTCTTTAATGAGTTTCACAACTTCGAAATAGAGAATTCAACTGCATTAATATGTCACGAGTTATGTTTCTGCATAAGTATGACTAAAGAAACCTTTGTACAACAAAGCCGATATTCCAGGAAATACTTTGAAAAGGAATATGAAGATATTTTCAGTAATGTTTTACCACATGAAACAAATCCAAACTGTACAAAGATGAGTGATGGAAATAAAAACAGAAATTGCTGGAGAAACTCAGCAGCTCTTTGAGCATCTGAGGACAGTAAAATAGTTGACAGTTTGAGTCCAATATGACTCTCCTTTTGCTCTGGAGAAGTCATATCAGACCGAAAACATTAACTCTGGTTCTCTCTTCACAGATGTAACCAGACTTGCTGAGTTTCTCCAGCACATTCTGTCTTTACTTCAGATTTCCAACATCTGAGGTAATATGCTTTAATATTAGAAATCTCAATTAAAGAAGCACAAAACCATATCCACAAACACACATTATTCGCTGAGACATTGCTTGCATCTTGATTTTTGTGCACAGCAGTTGAGCAGTTAGACTATTCCTGGAATGTTATTTTAAAGTCAGGTACTTCCTCTTGAAGTTACAATGTTGTCAGTTGCTAATTTGATGTCTGTTCAAGTTTTCCACAGAAATTTGTGAATGTTTTCCTGTCTCACGATTTCCAAAGTTAGATTAAACACTGCTCATGAAAATTTATTGATGTTTTTCTGAATACTTCAGAGAACTGGACAAAGATCAAATATTTAATTTAGTTGTACCAGTGACATTAAGTCCTACATTTACTTAATAGTGAAAGGTCATCAGCATTGCATTTTAGTCGGCACATCTCATTTGTCAGAAACATATTCTAGAAATTCAGATGCACAATCACATGTGCATGGCAATGAAGAATGGACAAAAAATTTTCCAGTGATGCTCATATTCCAAATACAATTTATAAAAAAAAATTGTTTGATTTTTTTGACCATTCGAATGGTCATTGAAATAACTCCACAGAGGCCAGTATCCTGTCTGCAAGTCACCCTTTATTTAAAAGTGGAGAGTCATTGACACTGATCCAGCTTCCTCAGAGCCACTCTCAGAGTGAACAAGATATCTGATAGAAGAGGAGATAACAAGGTGTAGAGCTGGATGGACACAGCAGGCCAAGCAGCATCAGAGGAGCAGGAAAGCTGACGTTTCGGGCCTAGACCCTTCTTCAGAAGATATCTGATAGTCCTGTTTATATCTGTCAGCCAGGGCTCCGTGATTGGACTAGATTAACAGCCTCAATCAGGGAACTCATATTCTATGAGGTCCACCTGGCTCATCTTGTTACAATCACTACAACCCTCCCCTCCGAGTTGGAGGACATACACAAGCACTTTTGTCTGTAGCTCCTCCTGAGGCATTTTAGCATTGGATCAGTGTCCTCCAACTCTGTCTCAGATATGGTTGGTGTGTAATGCACAGAAGCTTGCATCTTGTGCCCAGAGCGTCTTGAAAGGAAATCTTTCTCTTCTTCAGGCTGCAACGTCATTGAGGCGGCAACATTCAACATGGCCATCTCAGATTCTGAGTATCTTCAAGCTTGATGGAGAGGGAGAACCTATGGGTTCCAACAGCCTTTTCAACTGTTCCAAGGAGCCGGGCACCTTTTGCTCCTACACCGTTTGTGAGTTTGCAGCTTTCATTTGGTCCATGTGCTTGTTCAGACTGTCATACCTACCCAAACTTTATGTGTCACTAGATCTGAACTTGCATTGACCAAGCCTCTTACCCATGCAGCACCATTCCGGTGGTTCCTATATCAAACTCCATCCCCCGAAGTAAACTGTCTCTCACGCTTGGCGGAGTCTTGCCTCCAGCATTAGCATTCCTGATACTGTTTCACCTTACCCCCCAATTTCAGGAAGATCCGATTTAACCTGGTGTGGAGCCTTCTCTGCTGGGAGCTATTCCTGAAGTTGAATGAGGGGTAGTCCAATAGTCAAATAGGAATTGGACAGTTTGGTATCCAGTGAAGCTGTTGGCTGTTTCCTTAGGCCAGCCTTCAAAGTTTAGACTGCTCTTTCTGCCAGACCACTGGATGATCAATGGTATGGAGCTATCATTATATGTCAAATGCCATTCACCTTTAGGAAATACAAAGAACAAAGAGAAAAAAGAACAATACAGCACAGGAACAGGCCCTTCAGCCCTCCAAGCCTGCATCAACACATTTTGCCCTTCCATACTAAAATTGTCTTCACTTGCAGGATCCATATCCCTCTATTCCCTTACTATTCATGCGTTCATCCAGGTGCTTCTTGATTGTGTCTGCTTCCACCACCTCCTCTGGCAACATGTTCCAGGCACTCACCAACCTTTGTGTTTAAAATGTGCCTCGCACATCTCTTTTAAACTTCCCCCCTGCACCTTGAGTCTGTGTCCCCTAGTAATTGACCTCTCCACCCTGGAAAAAAGACTCATACTTTCCACTCAATCCATACCATTCACAACCTTATAAATTTCTTCAGGTTGCCCCTCAGCTTCCTGCATTCCACTGAAAACAAATCCAGTCCCCCGTCCAACCTTTCTTCATAGCTAAAATCCCCCTTACCAGGCAACATCCTGGTAAATCTTTTCTGTACCCTCTCCAAAGCATCTACATTCTTCTGTAGTGTGGTGACCAGAACTGTACACAATGTTCCAAGTGTGGCTGACCTAATGTTCTATAAAGCTGCAGCATAACTTGCCTGTCCTTATAGTCAATGCCCCTTCCAATGAAGGCAAGCATGCCATATACCTTTTTTACTAACTTATCTACCTGTGCTGCTACTTCAGTGACATGTGGAATTTCACACCCAGATCTCTCTGCATATCAATACTCCTAAGGCTTCTGCCATTCACTGTATAATTTCCACCTGTATGTGACCTTCCAAAATGCACCACCTCACATTTGTTCGGATTAAACTCCATCTGCCATTTTTCTGCCCGTGCCTCCAATTGACCTTTATCCTGCTGTTCTTCTGACAATCCTCCTCACTATCCATAACTCCATGAATCTTTGTATTGTCTACAAATTTACTAATTTGACCAGTTACATTTTCCTCCAAATCATTTATGTAGATCACGAACAACAGAGGTCCCAGCACTGATCCCTGTGGAACACCACAAGTCACAACCCTCTATTCCAAAAAGCATCTGTCCACCACTACCCTCTGTCTCCTATGACTAAGCCAGTTCTGCTTCCATCTCACCAGCTCACCCAATACCACATGACTTCATCTTTTGTATCAGTCTGTCATGTGGGACCTTGTCAAAGGCTTTACCGAAGTCCATGTAGACAACATCAACCGCTTTTCCCTCATCAATCAATGTCATCACCTCATCAAAAAACTCAATCAAGTTAATGATGCACAACATCCCCAGCACAAAACAGTGCTGGTAAACAATGGCCGTTATCTGTGATCAACAGTTCTGGGAGTTCGTGTATTGCAAAATATGTGTACAATTTTTCAAACATCGTCCCTATGTTTCACGAATGAACTTATTCAGCCACTTTGAGTGAGCATCCACAACGACTAAGAACATTGAGTCCATTAAAGGATCTGCATAGTCGATGTGTAACTGAGCCTAGGGTTTACCTGGTCATTCCCACAAATGCTGGGGAGCTGCTGGCCGCAACTTTTGACTTTGTTGGCACTCTGGTCACTTCCCCACCAACACAGCTATGTCTCCATCCAATCCTGGCCATCAGACATAACCTCTCACCTACATCATCATTTTAGAAACCCCAGGATGACCCTGGTGGAGTTTAGCCAGTATCCGGCAGTGATTTTTGCTTGGGACAATCACTCTTGCTCCCCATAATAATATGTCGTCCGCCTCTACTGTGATCTGGTCTCTCTGGGTCCAAAAAAGTTTAATTTCTGGTTGTGCCAGCCCTTTGGCTTCCCCCGTCACCACCAGCTGCTTCAGTCTTGTCAGGACCAGCTCTTTCTATGTCCAAAGTGTGATATTGTCAGCTGTGTCCAGAAAATTTTAAAGTATTATGGACTCTTCCAGTGGTGATGCCACCGGTGGTGTATCTGTGAGCAGGAGGTGGCTCAATGCATCTGCATTTGTTACTTCGCCTCCTCGGCAGTGTTCCAACTTGTAATTATATGCATTTACTATTATAGTCCATCACTGAATTCAGCCTGAAATTATAGGTGGCACTGCCCTGTCCTCTTTAAGTAGATCCAGCAGGGATTTGTGATCAATTATTATGACAAATTTATGTCTGTAAAGGTACTGGTGGAACTTCCTGACTCCAAATTTGACTGCCAAACCTTCCTTCTCCATTTGGGCATATTTATGCTCCACAGTGGCCAAAGTCCAGATGCATATGCTATTGAGCATTCCTCTCCATTGGACCATGAGTTAATGCCACCCCGATGCCATACAGGGAGGCACGCATATCAATACCAGATCTTGCTTAGGATCATAGTGCACCAACACCTTAGAGGAGGAAAGTTTCTTCACTACCCAGACTCAATGAAGGGAGGTGATGGCCTAATGTTATTATCACTAGATTATTAATCCAGAAATTCAGCTAATGTTCTGGGGACCCAGGTGAGAATCTCACCACATCAGATTGTGGAATTTGAATTCAATAAAAATTATCTGGAGTTAAGAATCTAGTGATGACCATGAAACCATTGTCGATTGTCGGAAAATCTCACCTGGTTCACTAATGTCTTTCAGGGATGAAATTTGCCATCCTTACCTGGTCTAGCCTACATGCAACACCAGGCTCAGAGCAATGTGGTTGACTCTGAACTGCCCTCTGAAATGGCCTAGCAAGCCTCTCAGTTGTATCAATTGCTGTTAAGTCTCAACAAAGAAATGATCACCTGGCATTGACCACTGCACCAGAAACGACAAAGGCAGAAACAGCCCCGTTGACCCTGCAAAGTCCTCCTCACTAACATCTGGGGGCTAGTGCCAAAATTCAGAGAGCTGTCTCACAGACTAGTCAAGCAACAGCGTGAAATAATAATACTCATAGGATCACTCCTTGCAGACAATATCCCAGACACCACCATTACCATCCCTGGACATGACCTGTCCCACTGGCAGGACAGACCTGGCAGAGGTGGTGGCACGGTAGTATACAGTCAGGAAGGAGATACCCTGGCAGATGTTAGCTTTGATTGTGGGCCCCATGAAGTCTCATGGGCAGGAAACCTCCTGCTGATTACCATGCATCATCTTTCCTTGTCTATGAATCAGTACTCCTCCATGTTGAACGTCACTTGCCACTTGAGAGCAGCAAGGGCACAAAATGTATTTTGGGTGGGGGATTCCAATGTCCACCACCAACAGTGACTCGGCTGCAGCACTGCGGATTCAGCTGGTTGGATCCTAAAGGACATAGCTGCTAGACAGGGTCTGCGGCAAGTGTGAGGAAATAACAAGAGGAAAAAACACACTCAACCTGTCCTAACCAGTCTGCCAGCTGCAAATGCTGATGAAATCCATGATGAAATCGGTAAGAGTGACCACTGCACGGTCCTTGTGGAGATGAAGTCCCACCTTCACATTGAGAATAACCTCCGTTGTGTGTGTGGCACTATTCCAGTGCTAAATTGGTCAGACTTCAAACAGATCTAGCCACTCAAAACTGGGCATCCATGAGGCACTGTGGGCTATCAACAGCAGCAGAATTGTACTCCAGCACAATCTGTAACCTCATGGTTCAGCATATCCCTCACTCAACCATTACCATCAAGCCAGGGGATCAACCCTGGTTCAGCGGGAAGTGCTGAAGGGCATGCCAGGAGCAGCATCAGGGGGTGAAATGGCTTAGTGGTATTATTGTGGAACCGTCAATCCAGAGACCCAGATAATGTTCTGGGAACCCAGGTTTGAATCCTGTCATGGCAGATGTTGGAATCTGAATTCAATAAAAACAATCTAAAATTAAAACCCTAACGACGACCACGAATCACTGTCGATTGTCAAAAAAAGACCCATCTAGTTCACTAATATCTTTTAGGGAAAGAAACTGCCTCCTTAGCTGGTCAGGCCTATGTTTGACTCCAGACACAGCAAGGTGCTTGACTCTTAACTGGTCTCTGGGTCCTGAGAACATTCCAGCAATAGCACTAGAAGCTTGTGCTTCGGAGCTTTCCAATACCCTAGTCAATCTTTTCCAGTACAGTTACAACACTGGCATCTACCTCACAATGTGGAAAATTGCCCAGGTATGTCCTGTACACAAAAAGCAGGACAAATCCAACCCGGCCAATTACCGCCCCATCAGTCTACTCTCGATCATCAGTAAAGTGATGGAAAGTGTGATCAGCAGTGCTATCGATCAGCACTTGCTCAGCAATAATCTGAACAGTGCTGTCCAGTTTGGGTTCCACAAGGGCCACTCAGGTCCTGACCTCATTACAGCCTTGGTTCAAACATGGATAAAAGAGCTGAATTCCAGAGATGAGGTGAGAGTGACAGCCCTCAACATCAAGTCTGTATTTGACCAAGCGTGGGATCAAAGAGTCCAAACAAAGCTGGAATCAAATCAATGGGTAACAGTGACACAAACTCTCTGTTGGCTGAAGTCATACCTGGTACCTAGGAGGGTGGTTGGAGGCTAGTCATCTCAGCTCCAGGACATCTCTGCAGGAATTCCTCGTGGTGATGTCCTACGCTCAACCATTTTCAGCTGCTTCAGGTCTTTTCAAAGACCTTCCCTCCATCATAAGGTCAGAAGTGGGAAGCTTACTGATGATTGCACAATGTTCATCACCATTCACAACTCCTTTGACACTGAAGCAGTCCATGTTCAAATGCAATATGATCTGGACAATGTCCAAGCCTGATCTGCTGAGTGGAAAGTGACATTCATGTCACACAAATGTCAGGCAATGACTATTTCAAATAAGATTCAATCTAACCACAGTCCCTTGAGATTGACTGATGTTACCATCACTGAATCCCCACTATCAACATCCTTAAAGTTACCATTGACAAGAAAACCAAAGGACTTACCACATAAACAAAGTGGTGACAAGAACAGGTCAGAGGCTAGGAATTCTGTGGCAAGTAACTCACCTCCTGACTCCCCAAAGCCTACAATCTATTATCTACAAGGCACAAGTCAGGAGTGTGATAGCATACTCTCCACTTGCTTGGATGGGTGCAGCTCCAATAACACTCAAGAAGCTAGACACCATCCAGGAAAAAGCAGCTTCACACTACTTGATTGACACCACATCCACAAGCATCCACTCCCTCTATCACCAACACTCAGCAGCAGCAGTGTGTACTATCTACAAGATGCACTGCAGAAGTTCACCAAAGATCCTCAGACAGCACCTTCCAAACCCACGAGCACTACCGTCTGGAAGGACAAGGGCAGCAGATACATGAGAACACCACCTTCTGCAAGTTCCTCTCCAAGCCACTCACCATCCTGACTTACAAGTATATCACTGCTTCTTCACTGTCGCTAGATCAAAATCATACAATTCCTTCCTTTAGGACATTATGGATCCACAGCAGTGCAACTGCAACAATTCAAGAGGAGAGCTGAGCACCATCTTCACAAGGGCAATGAGGAACAGACAATAAATACTGGCCACTCAGTGACGCCCTGGACCCATGAATGAATTTAAAAAAAAACAAGTGCAGCATAGATATTCTTGCTCCTTACTGTATTGTGGAAAAAGTTCTCAACCATTTCTGGGACCTTGCACTTTCTGACTCCAAACGCCCTTACTTTGTAACAAACAGGGGCCGTGAGTACTGTACATTGGGAACTTGCCTGTCTGTACAGGGGTCACCCAAGTTTGAAGACAGTACCGTCTATGGATCCCTGAATGTCCTGAGCCCAGCTTTCTCTGTTTTCATGAGAAAGGGCCAGTTCAATGGCTTTTGGGTCACAATATTATTAATTCCAAAAACTAAGCGATCCCTGAACATTTTCTGAAGTGGTGACCTGTTCTCACGGTGTTCTGTCAAGAATTCAGTAACTGGTTCATCAGAAAGTCTATTTGCCATGTTAAACCTGTAACACTGCAATATAACAGATGGTTTAGGGTCATCGTAGTCAGCTCCATATCCATCAATTCGTCAAAGGATTTTGACTCCCACGGCTGCCAGGTAGGTTCAATTCAACTCTTTATAACGCTGGAAGTCGAGACCTCACAAGCCGTCAGAAGAATGACTCTTTGTCGGTGTTCCCCTTCTATCCCATTTGCCTGAGAAAAATATCTCATTCTTTCAGCTTACTGGGCCCACACTTGCATCATAAGGTTCCAATTTCCCAAACAGCGGTTTTTCCAATATTTCCCTGTCACGGTTTTACTGGGGTCATTGAAAGGCAAGGCTGTCTGAAACTTTTCTTGACTCTCATTGACAATGTAATAACTCAGGAAGATTGACTGGAAGGAACACCATTTATTGTTGAACATCAAAATAGAGCCATTACCCGCAGAGTACGAAGGCTAGTCCCAGCCTGGGACAGACAATCCTGCAGCCCCAGCCCTGGTTCTGTTTTTTATTTGTTTAAATATCCAAAAGTGCTATCACACAAAACTGAAAGACTTTCTCAACACCAATCACTATGGCAATTTTTAAATTTATTTTTTCAACTACTAACCACCACTAGTGATCACCCGTGTAATCAATTGAATATTTATAAGCAAAGCCCATTATGGGCAATACAAGCCATCAAAAGTGAAGGGTTATTGGGAGAGATGGAAGGGGCTAAATCAAAACGGAGTTGGAGAGAAAAAGAAAGCTCTGTGTCGCTCACCGTGCCCACCTCTCTAAAGGCATCGACAGCATTGGTAGGCACAGTGTGTTCCCTCTTCAAGGACACCTGGGCTTGTTTTTTTTTCCTTCAAACATCAACCTCTTCAGGGATGTTTTATACATCTCTGGAGCAAGTGGGACTTGGACATGGGTCTCCAAGCCTAGAAGTAGGAATGCTACTACTGTGCCACACAAGCCCTTAAGCTCAGGTGATGAGTTCCAACTGGCCATTGCCTGTTATCCAGGGAACTCATACTCATCGAGATTAATGTGTCATTCCACATGGGTCTTGTAAGTGTTATCACAGTGAAAGTTTGGTACTCTTTTCCACAATGGCAATGAATACTCGATCAATAGTTAATTTTAACCCTGAGATGGATAGATTTCTGTTAATTCTGGGTACATGAAGGGATATGGAGCAAAGGCAGATGCATACAGTTAGGCCACAAAGCAGCTGTGAACTCACTGATGTGAGGAACAGATACAAGGGACTAAAAGTCCTATTTGATTGCTATATTCCTGTGTTCAATAAAATCCCACCCATGCACAACAACATCCAGAGATGTGATTTTCATTCCATAGCAGTGGAAAAATAGTGGGATTTTGAAAAATTTTAATTGGCCAAACAGTGAAATTTTGAAAAAACACTTCTGGATTATTGCAACTTATTTCTTCCAAAAGGTATCTTGGTGTGTAAGGCTAAAAATAATGATTGTACAAATAAACACATTAGTAACTGCTCATATCATGCCATTTAAAAATTTATTCATGTAATTAGTAACTTACTAACTTTTTCTACTTCTTTCTCACTTGCCAACACACCTGTTCGCAGCCTTTTCCACAAGCAGCTTTTCCTACTGTCCTGTTCACCCAACACTTTCACTCCCTGACATTTCACCCCTCACCAACCCTCACACTCACAACCTCTTCCACTTGCCTCTTTATCTGACCAGTCTACTCACCACATCTCCTGGCCCTCCCACGCACCAACCCTCCCACTCACTGGCTTTCCAACACGTCAGCTCTTTCTGTCTTCGTGCTCATCGACAGTTCTGCTCACCACCTCTCCTACCCACTGACCATTGCACTCGCGAACCATAACGTGCTACCTTTTCTGATCTGCTCATTCACCAATCCATCCACTCACCAAACCTCTTACTCGACAGCCTTCTCTCTCACTGACCCCCTATTCACTGGCACTTCCAGTCACTGCCCCTCTCCTGAACACTCTTGCTCACTAACTTTCCCTGTCTTGAACCAACAGTATGAGCAAACGCTTGGACAAGGGACAGCAAGAATGTGGAAGTGAGGTGAACTGCACGTAAAAATGCTGGGGATGGAAGCAATGAGGAAGAACTGATCAATGCATGAGGCAGTGAGAGAAAGTACCAGTAAGTGGGAGGGTTGGCAAGGGGCTGCAGGGATGATATATGTGGGCCACGTAATGAGTACCATTGATTTACTCATTGTCAGAGAAGTGTGTGCAAATGTCACAACATTGAAGGTATTTCTTCAAAGTGATTATGACGTACAGGTTTGTTTGTGTGCATAGGGCCCTATTAATTTGTAAGTTAATACGTTTAAAAGGTTTTGGTCTTAAACAATTTAAAGGTTTGTTTGTTGCAAAACATTGCTGTAAGTAAAAGTAATAAAATCATTAACGAAATACAATGAGGATGAAATATAGTTAAGTGTAAGATACTTATAAAGATTACATTCAGTTCCGTTCTTTAGGTTATCATTGCAAGCCCATAGCTTGTAGCTGATGTGTTGGTTGCCAGAAATACCCTTTAATTAAGTACTAAGTAGGACTATGCTATTGTTTTCAGTACTTAGTCCAAAATTTTGTTCCATGGCTACTAATTCCAACTCTCTACCTGTGAACACTGAAAATAAAGCTGCCATCTTTTCATCACATTTGACCATAGGAAGAGTTTCCAAACTCATACTTGTGATATCACTAGACAGCCTATTTTCACCTTTGTAACTTTGCCTGATCTCACCTCTGTTTCAGCATTTCCACAGCCAAAACCTTCAACCATGTCTTTATATCTCTAAACTTGACTATTCTAAAGCAATCCCGATTGGTCCCTAATACAGAATCACAGAATTGTTACGCCACAGAAAGAATCAATTCAGCCCATTATGCCTGCACCAGTTCTATTCCTGGTGAAAATCTCCTGCCTTTTCCTCATGTCAATGCACATCATTTGTGTCAAAATAATCAGACAATATCCTCTTCTGTGCCTCAATTGAATCTCTCTCCAGCACATTTCCAGGCAGTGCATTCCATACCTTGACTATTTGCTGTATGTAAAAGCCTTTTTTCGCATCACTCTTGACGGAATTTTGGTTTATTCTTGCGTTCAAACTCAACAAATCATTGTCACAATACACTCACAGATGCCAGCATACAAGAAAGTTACAATGAAGAATAATTTAACCATCAAAGATATGGACCACATTAGTTCAGATGGTTTTCATCTGGGTCCAGAAAGGCAGTGCCCAGTAGAGGTTATTTTCTGTAGAATCGAGAATGCAGTCAGGCAGAATGCAGAAACTAACAATTTATATTTATACAGCACTTTTATTGTACTAAAATATTCCAATATGTATGCAGGCAGGTAGTTGTCTGAAAGCAGGATATTTTGACAGAATTTGTTTTCATTGCAGTTGAAGGTGCAGCAGTTTGTGATTTGTCAACTTTTCAGACAAATGTAAGGTTTCTCCAGAAACCAGATCTTGAAGATTGTTTGAACTAGAGAAAGTAGTCTTAGCTAATCCTAGCACCTAGCAGTTAGATCATTGGCAGAATTACACAATGTTAACTACAAACTGCTTCTCACTCGACTGAAAGAAGGCAATTTCGAAATTACAATTAAAACTTTATTTCAATGATCAATTCTGGTCATGTGATGGGTTCCTGGATGAATTAGTTTCAACTTAACAAGGCGGTTCCTATGTAACAATTGATTTCTACTTCTCTGGCTACTAAAAAGTAAAGTCACCATTGTCTTACCAAACCAGGGGCTACTTTTTCATTCGAGAGAGAGAGAGAACTAGTGGTAATTTAACCTGAGGGTCCCCTCACCTCAGGCAATGGGAAGAGGTTTGGAAGAAGAACCCTTCATGGTAACCTCAGCCCATGCAGAAACTTTTGGCAGCACTCTGCATCATGAACCAGCCAGCCAAGCCATTGCTCATTTATATGGAAGCAATAGTAAGCTGCTAGTGTCAGTTCAGGCATAAAGAGTTTCTGAAGCTTCCCTTTGTTTAGAGTTGGCTGGGGGAGGCATTTCATCTGCTTTCCTTTTTGTGTTTGTGGACTGCAAGGTCCACAGGACGCAAGTATGTGACGGTCGGAGAGGATGATCTCTGTTTTCTGACCTGGTAATTGGGGTTGGAATCCTTCCATAAATTGTGGTCAATTTGCATCATGTGATCAGTGACAGCCATGCTTAAATCCAATAAAGTTTGTTTTAAAATAATGTATGAGTTCTCTTCATATCTTGTGGACATGACACGCTGTCAAATCAAATTATAGCTTGCTTTCTCTAAAATGGGTTGCTAATCTGAAACCAGAAGCTGCAAATTGACAACACCAGAAGTCTGTCCCACTCTTACTGATCACAGTAGGAGGGTTGAAAAGATTTGCAGGTTGACAATCAGTTTGTTTAGCCTTGTTACGAATGCATCTTCTGTGGTCATCAATCCTGGACTAGGACTCATACCCAGAGCTTCTGATTCAGAGGCAGGACATCATTAACTGCACTTCAAGACCTCCGTGGTATTAGACATTGTGTAAAGTTTGTTCCCCATGAGTTGTATCCCAGCTAATAACATTAAATTATTGTTTCATGAATTTACACACTTTAAATTGCTGTTCTAATTGAGGATCTACAAATAAGGCAGCAGTACTCAAAATGGTTTATCCCACATGGCCCATTGATAAATAAATCAAAGGTTTGTTTGCTAAATGTGAGTTAGAATGAGGAAATATTATCTTCTTCAATCATTTTTTTTTGTGATCAAGTGCAACAAAAAAGATTTGAAGAGGTAATAGGAACTGCCGATGCTGAAGTCTGAGATAACAAGGTGTAAAGCTGGATGAACACAGCAGGCCAAGCAGCATCAGAGGAGCAGGAAGGCTACGTTTCGGGCCTAGACCCTTAGACCCTTTTCTGAAGAAGGGTCTAGGCCCAAAACGTCAGCCTTCCTGCTCCTCTGATGCTGCTTGGCCTGCTGTGTTCATCCAGCTTTACACCTTGTTATCTCAGATTCTCCAGCATCTGCAGTTCCTACTATCTTTGATACAACTTAAAAAGATGGCCTGACTCCATCAAAATTGCAGGGGGTTTGAAATATCCACTTCCACAATGAAGCCAGTAACATTGGGACAGCTGGGCATGGGCTTTCCCCTCATACCATGCTGATCTACACCTTGTTATAAAAGAGATTTGAAATAGCTTTTTCCCAGAATGATTTTGTCATACTTATATACTGCATTTAATGTACTTAACAATAGCCAATTCTTTTGTTTATCTCAAAAAAAGGGACTAAACCATACCTCTTTTTCATTTTAGATTAAACAAATGGAAGAATTATTTAAGTAAAAGCGCTTCCTAGCACTTTTTAAACATTACTGATGAGATGCAGGTATTGCTGGCTAGGTCAGCGCTTATTACCTGTCTCCAATTGCCCAGAGGGCAGTTACGAGTCAATTACATTGCTGTAGGTCTGAAGTCATTGGGTTTCCTTCACTATAGGACATTAGTGAACCAGATAGGTTTTCACAATTGATAGTTATTACATGGTCACCTTTGGTTAGTTGTTTGCGCTGCTTTTTATCAATTATTAGTTCCATACTTTCATTGAACTCAAATTTCATAACTTACCATGATGAGATTTGAACTCACATCCCCAGAACAATAGCCTGGGGCTCTAGATTATTAGTCTAGTATCATTGCAATTACACCTCTGTTTCCTCTGTCAAATAACAATACTTAGCCAACTAATGGTTGCATTGGAGTTAAATACATGACACTTAAACTCTTTTTATGTACATAATTTTGTGAGGCTGCTCAATACAATAGGAGACCTAGTTACTGAAGTGAGGGTCATATCAACATTTAAGAAATTAATGGTTAAGGAAGTAGGGTATATGGATATGGGCCATAGGGTGCACATGGAAATCAATACCATTCATATGGACGGCAAACACCAGCATGAGTTGAGTTAGCGGGATAAGCAGTCTCCATGTTGCAGTATATTTGATATTTGTATACTGTCACCTCATAGCTGGAGAATTCTTCCTGGTGCCAAGAATCCAAACCTTAATCCCAAATTCCCCCAACCCAGCAAAGTATTTTGGGAAAAAAAAATACCTGCTCTTCTATTACTCTTTCCCCAAAGTGAAAAATTCTTACATCTGTTTTCCTGTCAAATGTTACATATTTAAAACACTGCTACAGCTATGTTAAAATGTACAGATCGTTTCAGTAACACCACAATATCTGGAAGAATGGAACTTCAGAGCATCAAGGAAGGTTTTTCTTCTCTGTTTAATGATTACTGTCGTCAATTTGTTTCTAATTACCATCAGATGAGAAATGTAACATCATTATTTAGAGTCCCGTACACCTTGATGGAAAAAGTTTTCTCCTAATGGATCAAGAAGTTACATGCAGTTATCATATTCTGCTTTACCACCAGATTTTCTATTGCTCAAATGAAAAGTCACACACAGCATGCACTGTCACTGAACATCTCTTCCCTACTTAAACTGTGTCCATTTGGAACTGTTTAACTTTTCAACAGAATCATTTCATTCAAAAGTATTTGCTCAAACTCTACATTGTTTAGAACTACTGACTCAGAGGTAATATTTCAAAATCTTCATATAAAATAGAAGAAAAGTGTAATCTTGCATTGTTGTAGCGCCTTTCCTGATCTCAGGGTGTCACAGAGTGGTTCAAGAAGGTGGCTTACTATCGCCCATTCGAGTGTGATTAGGAATGGCAAACAAATGCTGACTTTGCCACCAATGCCCACATCCCATGATTTCATTTAAAATGACTGCCAATTAAATGTTTTCAAAATATAGTCATTACATTATTGCTGGATAAATAGTAGGCAATTTACATACAGCAACTTCCCCACAGACAGGAACAATAAAGAAGACCCAATACTTTTTAAAATAATGTTGATTACGAGATAAATATTTGCCAAGAGATTGTACTAACTCCCTTGTTCCTTACTCAGGAGATCCCAAATTGTCTTCATTGTCAATAAAATACTTTCAAAGCCAAGGTACTGTTGGGATGTGAAAAACAGTGCAACCAGAGGAATGCATTGCTTTATCTGATAAGATTGCTGCCAGGTATTTCTATTCTATCTACAGGACTGTAACATGTAGAAGTGGAATAATGACTGTCTTTTAGCTATTTTGTCAACTGCTGCAGAGCACTCAGGTTATCAATCTCTTTTATGCAAACTCATACTCTTGTGATAATGTTTAGTAATCTTAAAGGTATATTTTGACCAACATCACCATAATACGAAGCAAACAATCACGCGACAGAAGTTTGCAGACTTAAAAAGCTATCCAGACTTCTGCCCAACAGTCATGAGTGTGTGGTAGCTACAGATGAGTCAGCTCACTCTTAGGAAAAGCACATCTGGCTGTCATCTTTGGTTCAGTGAAAGCCAAAATGAAAACAGAACAAGGCAGCCAAAAGGCATCAGATATGGTTGATTTAGATGCACTGCAGAAGTTACGAACACCACAGGAATTCCACCACCCTCTTCAAAAAAACGTTCTGTGGGTGATGGTCTGTTGTCAAGGCATGAATGATATGATGAAGCACGGAGAACTGCTGGAGTGCATAAATTAACAAGAATGATACCAGAAACCTCGAAGGTAAAGGGAGAAGAAACAAAGGTATGTATGAACAGGAATAGACCACACAGCCAGCTCTGTTTTTCTGCGTCATAGCTGATCACTAACCTCATTGATATTTTCACACTCAACTCCCATATCCCTTGGTTTATAAGGATCAGCATGGCTATTGGTTTGTATCTTGAAGAGGCATGTGAGGGGTGTGCAGCCTAAGATATACTGAGAAAACTGGGTCAGAGCCCCAGAGAAGTGAGGTGGGTCTTCTAAACAGTCTGCCTCAGTATTTGCCCATTGCTGTTTCCCTCTGGAATTCTTGTTTCCAGCATCAGCAGCCCAACTCCAGGCACCCAACCCCTGCCAGGAGTTTAACCCAGTGACAGAGAAGGAACAATGATGGGGTTCCAATTCAGGACTGTATGAAGCTTAGAGTGGAATATGTAGGTAGGTAGTTGTATTCCATGCACCTGCTGCCGTGCCCTTCTGGATGGTAGGGGCCATGGCTGTAGAATGATGAGTTGCTGCAGTGTACTTCATACATGATACATATTGTTGCTACTGCACATCAGTTTGGAGGGAATGACTATTTAAGTTGGTAGATGTGGTACAAGTCAAGTGGGCTACATTGTCCTAGACAGTTTCTTGAGTGTTGTTGGAACTGCATTCATCCAGACAAGTGGGAGGTATTCCATCACATTCCTGAATTGTGCCTTGGTGATGATGGACAGGCTTTGGAGGATCATGAGGTGAGTTATTCACTTCAAAAATTCCCAGACTCTGACCTGCTCTTTCATTTCTATTTATATGGCTGGGCCAGTTCAGTTTCTGGTTATTGGTAATTCCCAGGATGTTGATAGTGGGGAATTAAGTGATGGTAACGCCACTGAACTTCAAAGGAGTCAAATATATTAGGGCACTTTTTATCAAGGCGGGTCCAATGAGTCAGGAAATTTCCCAAATCAATCCATCCACTTCTGCAGTCAAAATCCAGCCTTCAGTCTCTGAAATATGTCTACACTGGGCTCAACAAATTTATTTTGATTATTAGACAAATTCAAACTTTCAACTTTTTGGAAAACATTGGTTTCAGTAGACATTTCTCATGTGAAAGTGAAACATCAAGTTGTCTATAAAAAGTATTGAACTAAGGTTGGAGAGTTTAATGAAGAACAAGAACATTAGCATATGGCATACTACAGCGTATTATGGTCAAATAACTGATTAAAAATTGAGTGTAACCCAACTCATGCATTCTAAATGTCCAACTTCCACATACGAGGCAGGAGAGAAACTAATGCTTAAAAAAACATTGAATATTTATTCTGGTTTATAGAATCATCAAGGCACATGGGAGATCATTCCAAGTACATTGCTGTACCAGTAGACCAGTTCAGTGTCACACTATCTCTAAATTCTACTAAGATCTTACTTATTAAGCTGAAGGTTCCATATTATCCAAAGACAATCTGATCAGACTACTAAGATTACAAATAAGATCAAATCTAACTGTAGGGTCTGCAAAATATTTTAAGTTATTTGAATTTCATCAGAAAACAGGATTCCAATAATATTCATATACCAAAAATTGAATTTTCTTAGCATACAAAAGTATTGTGCATTTGTCAAAATGAGAACACGTAGAATTATAGAATATTTCAGGGCAAAACATACCATTCAACCCTTCATATCGATGTCACTTCTTTAAAAATATGTGCATTTTAGCCCCATGACACAGCTTCTCCCCTTTTTTTCTGTGAATTAGTCCTCTTCAAGTTCATATCCAATTACCTATTGAATGTTCCTGTGGACTCAGTCTCATCAGTATTTCCAGTAAGTGCAATTCAGATCTTACCAACCCTCTGAGTGGGAAAATTGTACAGCTAGTTTCTAATGAATATGTACCTGAGCCTCTGAGGTTAGCTGTGGTATAACTGGGACCTCAGTAGTCATATCCTAGTATTCTGCTAGAAGGTTGGAACCTGTACAGCATGCTGCTCTATAGCCTTACAATCAAGTTGTTTAAATGTAACTCAGAAGTCTGGCCTGAACTTTGTATGAAGATCCAAAGAACACATATTGGAACAAAATGGCATCTAACTTCATCTCTAGTTCCTTTTGCCAATTTTTTTACATCAAGGAGTAGTGTATAATTTAATATAATTTAGTTCATCAAATCCCTTCATATTTTTAAATTATTTTATTTGGTTGACACTTAAACCTTTATTCTGCAGAGGACAATCACAATTTTTCCAAAACCCCCATGAAACTGAAATCATTCATTTCTGGTATCAGCTTGGCAAATATGCTTTGTATCTTCTCTAAGGTTTTGACATGCATCTACATTGTGATTTCCCATTTCACCAAGCTGTATATTCGTATTGGAACAATTAAGTCCCTGTTATTACTGCTCTATTATTTTTACATTTCTGTGAGATTTGCCTTCTAATGTTTTCTGCTATCTTCTTTTTATTATGATTGCACATAGTAAACATCGACCAACGTAACAGTTCCCTCTGTTCCTTAGTGAATTTAATTAGGTACAGAAGTACTAAATTATTTGTTAAACGATTAAACATTTTTGCAAGTTCTGTAAGCTACTTTGATTTTTAAATTAGTTTCCAAAAGTGCGGAAAATAGAAATGGCTTTAAAAAAAAGATAAACTTTAGTTGTAAGTTTGAAACACTCACCAGAGTTGTTGCAGTGAAGAAGTGAACTGTTCAAACCAGCAGCAGGAAAAGGTTATTTTCAAAACAGACAATGAGGTTATTTCTAAAAATTGCTAAGAGATAATTTAGAGGATTACCAATAATTATGGCCCTGGTGAAAAAGTTAGTATTTATGTGTCTCATGATGTGCATAATTATACATATATATTCATGAAAAGCTTTAACCTAGTCTGCAGAAACCAACCTCAGAAACAACATTAAGCAAGAACTTCAAAAATATCTAAACTCAGTGATCAACATCGCATAAGTCCAATCCAGTCCACAAGCATTCTTCCAGAAACTGGAAGAACACATGCATCTATAAATGCCGTTTGACATGCCAATCCACTTTAGCAGTGCATTTTTAGACACTAATCTAATATTAAATCAAATTCAGGTTTTATCATTTCTCATTCCTGATACATGGTCACATTATTATCAACTAAACATCCACAGGATACCAGGTTTGAAAATACCCTTTTGGCTGTGACTATATTTTACCTGATGCTGTTTAAAATCATCCATTTTCTGTGACAAAACCATGCAATTCAAATTTATGAAATATGTTACATGGTTCAATTAGAACTGAGCTTTCGCCAGAAAGAATCAATTGAAGTTTGATCTTGCTGCCTTTCCGTACATAAGTAACAGCACTTCAAAATAAATTCATTGTCTGTGATGTCCTGAGGATGTGGCAAAGTACTCAATTAGGATATCATGGTCTTCAGTATCACGATAATGCAAAATTTGGAGCAATGATTTTCAAAATTCATCATTTCATGTAATATCTGGGACTTCCAAGGACTGAAATGGCTTTAACAAAAGAACTGAAAGTACTGACTTAAAATGGCCATAGGCACCACCTGACCAAAAGTGATCAATTTACAATGTAGGTTAGAAACAGACAGCCAGGCTGAAAGTAGTTTTTTATCCAAAGACAAATTCAAGGACAGTACATGGACTGTAACAGTTCAAGAAGGCAGCTCACCACTACTTTCTCAAGGGCAGCCAGGGACAGACAATAAATGCTGGCCACTCTGCAATGTCCACATCCCACAAGTGAATGAAAAAAGCAGTCAATGCTTCTTGAGGGAGCAGTGGAAGCACCTCAATCTCCTACTATCATTTCATATCTTGATCTGAATGCTCGCATACTGGAGATGGAACATTGCCTGCAATTATCAAACTTGGAGGCAATAGGTTCAGGCATGGAAATACACAAATAACGTTATATTTCAAGAAGTTACTTCTTGCGGAGAAAGGAAACTAAGGATGTAGAACTGAAAGGCGAAGCAACTCCCTCTCTTTCTCCCTCAAGAAGGAAATGTACATGGTGACAATATGGATTAAAAAGAAATATCAGATCACAAAGAACTCAAAGGATAACTGCAAAATGCGCTTCTGTTGATGGTGTTACACAGCAACTAAACAATTGTGGTCTCAGGTTAAAACCTTGCATTTTCATGGACAGCCACAAAACTCTAAACTGTGTTTTCATCTTCTTTTTGTATTAGATATGAATGCTTTCTAACTTTATACTTGTATGTGTATTTTCATATAAATTTGAGGATGCACATGATTTCACAGAGGCGAAATATTTGACATTGTATCTTCATTTATTCTCAGGTTTAGTAGATAATCAAGGTGCTCTTTCATATATTCAAGTAAACTTTGAAACTGGTATAGATACACTAGAAATTAGCTCACTACTTTTTCATTTTGAGAGAGGTACAGTCTCATGCTAAAAAAGCACTTAAACCTTGTTGCAGCCAACCAGGAAGGCCAGAAAGAGGCGAGTGGATTCACCCCTCCTCTCCTGGTTATCACACTCACTAAAATCCATTTCTTCTCCTACCTCTCATTTTTCTGAATTGCTGGGTTGCTGGGCGGCAAATCCAGCTTTGTTTCCCATCCTTAAGAGCCCTCAAGAATGTGATAATGAATCTTTGAACTGCTGCAGTCCATGTGGTGTAGGCACATCTACTGTGGTGTTAAGAAGAGAATTTCAGGTTTTGACCCAGTGACAATGAAGGAACAGCAATATATTTCTCCTCCAGATTATAATTGGAGGAGAACTTGAATGTGGTGGTGCTCTCATTCCCTCATCTTTTTAGATGCTGAGCTTGCAGACTTGCTGAGATGTTGCAATGTATCTCACAGACTATGTACTATTTGAGGAAGGACTAAATCTTTAAGGTGATGGAAAGGTTGCCAATCAAGAGGGTTAATTAATTTGTCCTGGATGGTGGCAAGCTTCTAAAGTGTAGTTGGAGCTGTACTCATTCAGTCAAGTGGAGATATTTTCATCACACCTCTGATTTGTACTTTGTATCAAGGACAGACTTTGAGGAATCAGCAAGGTGAATTACTCACCATAGAACTGCTCGTCTCTGACCTGCTTACATAACTACAGTATCTATATGGCTGATCCAGTTATGTTTCTGATTAATAATAACTCCCAAGATGTTGAAGGTGAGGTATTTTGTGATGATTATGCCATTGACTATAAGGCAGAGCAGATTAACCTTTGTTAGAAACAATCATTGCCTGACAGTACTGTGGCATGAACGTACTTTCCACTTATCAATGAAGCCTGAATATTATCCAGATTTTGCCACATGTTTCAGTATCTGAAGAGCCATGAAAATCAGTGAACACTGTGCAATCATTAGCAAACATTCGCACTTCTTACCTTTTGAAGGAGGGATGGTCATTGATGAAGCAGCCATGATGGTTGTATCAAGGGCATGAATGTGAAGAACTCTTGCAATTTTTTAACTCTCTTTTGGGATATTGGTGCTGGCAAAGCTACCTAAGACAGCTGTGAAACACCATCTTGAACCATTACAGTCCATCTGGTACTGTCTGGGTACACCCATTGCACTGCTGGGAAGGAAGTTGCAGGATTCTGATCCAATGACAGCTAAGTTTTATTGCCTTTAATAAAATTCTCCATTAAGGACTCCACGTGTTGTGTATATAAAATGTTGTGACTCTGCCCAGCTGTTAGTCTGCTTTAGATTTGCAAGCTGCACACACAGAATTCATTTGGTTTGCTATAATGTTCGCTTCATAACTTACTGTTTTAAATAAACTAATGCACAGAGTTAATCAATTCCTGATGAGTAATTGATTACTGGACCAGTATCATCAACATGACATGGTGAACAGTAATGGAAAACACTGAGCTGCTAAAGCCTGTTATGTTTGAACAGTCAACAAGCAAGTTAACACACTTGTTTGATGGTCTTAAATCGTGCTAAAGTGCATGAGACAACCCCAATGTCTTTGGTTGTTACAACATAGGAGAATGTTGAAAATCACTGCAGCAAATTTTATGAACATAATTTCAGTCATTGACATTCTACACAAGTTGTTTGCAATGGAACAAACACAGTGAATACTGGAGAAACTCAGTAGGTCTGGCAGCCTCTCTGGAAAGAAAAACAGTTAACATTTCAAGTTTGGTATGACTATTCTTTAGAACCTTTCTTCAGAAGAGTAATACTGGATTTGAAATGTTAATACTTTTTCTCTGTCCACAGATAACCAGAAAGGTTGAGTTTCTCCAGCAGTCTCTGCATTTATTTCTGATTTCAAACATCTACAGTATTTTGCTTTTATTCAGTTTTGCCAAACACTATCAATACAGGCAATGAATTGTAACTTGTTTGAGTCAGGAAATGACAGAATTCATCACTGCCTGACATAGCAATACAACCCACAATTGAATGTGGCATAGAAAGATGCAACAGGATAATAAAGGATAGGCTGAGAGCTGGTATGTTGATGAGGAAAGCAGAATATTAGATTCCAATCCTACTATGCACATGTCGATCCAACACTCCCCCTCCAGCCTCTGACCAGAAAGGCACCAGCTGAATTTATGATAGGTTGTAACTTTCACATGCCTCTGACTATTCTTCAGACATCACCGTCCATCAATGAGAATGTTAGAGCCCTAAATTGTCCTGAGTAACCCATCGAAAATCTCGCAATAAGTGCCTCCCTATTGCTAGGCAGAATTGAATGTTACTAATGCTGCAAAACATAATGAAGGTTACATTCTCACAGAATGCTGGAAGTGGATTTAATTGCAGATGACAACACAAAGTGTAATGCAAGTTGCTTGATATAGTACAGATCAAGATATTTTAAGGACAGTGATTATGAAGATACATTTCCTTTTCCAATGAGCAAAAGTAATGTTAATGATCTGCCTTATCAAGTTGATCACATACAGCCGCAACTTCAAATGTATAGCAATCGGAGACTTTCAAGTCTTAACACTTAGGATATGTTTGTTATGTAGAGTGAATTTTTAAGATAACAGTTTCAGTTTTATAAATGTGACAAATGAATTTCTTAATTATTCTGTGTTTGATCACGTGAATCACTTACTCATCATACATAATAGGTTAAGGCTGGATGTGGACGAAGGGAATATCAGATAAGCAACCTGATGATCTTTTCATTGCAAAACTATTCTTCGTTCATAAAAAATACCTTTATGTCCATACACTAGGTACTAAAGTAGCTCTGTACAGTCTTTGCAGATTTAAAAAAACAAACATTGGAATTTTACATTCCCTGCAGTTGCAAACAAAGATATTTCCTACCCGTGCAGGGCACTAATTATATACATTTTGAGGCAATGAGAGGGTCTGATAATCGAATAGACCCTTGTTGCACTGTGCCTCAGCAGCTGTTGCCCAAGCTTCAGTACATCCCTCAGCACATAGTCGCAGACCTTGAAATGTGCCAATCTGGCTGTACAGGACTTTAGTTAGGCCACTTTTGGAATATTGTGTTCATTTCTGGTCTCTCTTCCATAGGAAAGATGTTGTTCAACTTGAAAGGGTTCAGAAAAGATTTACAAGGATGTTGCCAGGGTTGGAGGGTTTGAGCTATAGGGAGAGGCTGAATAGGCTGGGGCTATTTTCCCTGGAGCATCAGAGGCTGAGGGATGACCTTGAGCACCATGGATAGGGTGAAGAGCTTTTCCCCTGTGTAGGAGAGTCCAAAACTAAGGGGCATGGATTTAAGGTAAGAGAGGGAATATTTAAGAAGGACTTAAGGGCAATCTTTTCATGCAGAGGGCACTGCATATAAGGAATGAGCTGCCAGAGGAAGTGGTGGAGGCTGGTATGATTACAACATTTAAAAGACATTTGGATGTGTATATGAATAGGAGGGGTTTAGACGAATATGGGATAAATGCTGACAAATGGGAGTAGGATATCTTGTCAACATGGACGAGTTGGAACAAAGGGTCCATTTCCATGCTATACAACTCTATGACTCTATGACTTAGCTGAGGTCAACACTTCGCACGACAAATTTCAGGCAGACCAAAGAGCATCTATCACTGAGTTGATGGTCTTCCACATATTCCACATATTACTCAATTTGAAACTCAAAGAATCTAGAATTATAATGTTAAATATAATTGCATGAACACTTAACATGTTTGGCTGACATTGTCTTTGCTATTTTGGTGAAATATTTGCCTTAAGTATGCTAGTACAGCCACTAATACAGTTGAAAAGAGAAAATTCAAATAAAGACATTAAGGACTCATATGTAAATGTCCTCAATGGAATTTTGAACAGTGAAAGCCTATAGGATTCTGAACAATGTGGGCTAATGCTGGGGGGAGCGGGGGCCTTGTGACAGAATCACATGAGAAGTCTGTTTGGACAGCTCTCGACCTTGGGAGAATTTTTTATGTAT
Organism: Rhincodon typus; assembly: GCF_021869965.1. Taxonomy (NCBI): domain Eukaryota; kingdom Metazoa; phylum Chordata; class Chondrichthyes; order Orectolobiformes; family Rhincodontidae; genus Rhincodon; species Rhincodon typus. The sequence continues at coordinate 30,200,764 of NC_063348.1, read as the reverse complement.
TTGCTGGGAGGCAAAGCAAGTTTCTTGCTAGACAGAAGTGAATTGTTGATTAAAAGGAATTATTGCTTGTTAAACACCTTATTAATGGCGCAACTCACCTCATTAATAGTCAGCTTTTCATCTTATCCAATGGGCTGAAGAAGTTCGACATTGAGAATTCCTGACATGGAAATTAGAGCAGGTACCTGGCGAGCTGAAGTCGCCTCTTGCTCCAAAAGTGCTTCATGTTGGACAGGGGGCACCAACGTTTCAGGGACTACTCCATGAACACCAACTAGATGCTACTCCATGCCCTTGGACATTGGCATTGACATGTGCCAGCCTCTAAAAGCTCATGGCAGATCTCCGGTCCACTTGCAACCCACCTCTGCATTCAGTACTGCACCACAGGATGTGCTGGTAACTATCATTGTAATGCTGTAGCAAAAACACTTTTCACTCAGCGACACATACCCAGCTCATGGACCAGATCAGGCTGCATCTCCGGTCTGTTTTCTTCCTCATTCTTAAATGCTCAGAACATCCATACCTTGCCTTTTTGTGCTTTTTCCCCTTGGTCAGGGATATCAGGCTCACAGTACTGCTGTATTGCCATGCCATTTAGCACAGACACAAAGCCAGGAACTTTATCATGATTGGCAGTAATCCTCAGTCAACTCAAGGCCCTTTGCACAAGGAGTGCCAGCACCTGCCAAGGCTAGTCTCTGATACCAGTCCTGGGACTTGGAAATGGTTAGTCAGCCACTCAGGGTGGTCAGTGTCAGGATGTTTTCCATGTAAGGAGTGAGGAGCCAAATGTCAAGCAATCCACAACCTAGGCTTTCACTGTTCAACTTCAACCACAACAATCTACATTACTGAGGGTTGTTTTTCTCCTGGAATGAGAGAGAGGCAGGTCTTAAGGTAGGTGAAAGCTGGTGACGTAGCTGTTAATTTTTGAGGAGGTGGGAGGGGTCCTCAGCAAGTGAGAAGCAGGGTGGAGGTCATGTAGGATTAATGGAGTCACGGGTTAGGGTGGGTGAGAACAAGTTAGGGTAGATGTTGTAGGTAATAGTGAAAGTAGTAGAGCATGAGTTTTGGTGGAACATGGGTGCAGTAGCTGATATTGAATGAGTGTGAAATATCAGAGAGAATTTATACCGGTGGAGGGGAGAAGATCATTGACTGTCTTCCTACAGTGCTGTGCCTTGGCTAAAACTGCACTAACCAAGGTAACAACCCTGGACCAAATGAGTGGTTTGATATCATGGCCTGCTTTGTTGATCCAGGCAACAGGTGACGTCCAGCTGGTGCACTACCCGTCCAGCAGGACTTCCAGATCCCTGCCCACAAAGTGGGCCATCAAATTTCCCTTGTCTGCCACATCTAGGGAAAATGTGTTAGCAGTGCTTGTCTGTGGGCTCAATGGCCTTTTAAAGATGTGTCAGGGATGCCAGTCATTTGTGGGATATCCACTGAGTGGCAAGTTATTCTGGAGTAGCATGTGGTAAACAGGGCTAGAATCGTGAAGAGGGACAACATAGGGATAAGATAGGTAGTTATTGAGGTGAACTTGGCAAGATACAGTGAGAAGACCAGTTGGTCCATGGAGCAAAAGAATCCTCAAAAATCCTGCAACTAATAGCAAAAAAAAAATTTTCAGCTCCAAGACATTTAAAACAGAAATTATAGATGGGGGTAGTTTCAATGTTTCCTACTTCCTCCTTATAGCTGACACATAATTAACTTTAAAGTTAAAATTCTCTATAATTATTAAAGGGCAAAAATCAGTAACTGATTAGAAGGTCAGTAATGGTTCCCTTCAAATTTCAGACTCAAAGCATTTAGAGAATAATTAATTCTATACAAAGTCAGTTCATTATTTCAGAAGGGCAAAGACAAAAAAATCTGCAAAATCTGCAAAAAATGATGCCTGGAAAACTTGTGACCTTGACCTAAACTGGTCACAAAGCTCACCTTAATCCCATAACTAACCATATGGGTGTTGTCTGTAATTAAGACAGCAGTTTAAGTTTAAGTGGATGCACAAATATTTAAAGAAAGGTAAATGACTGCATGTTGTTTCAGCTTTTCTGTTTTTTTTCCGACAGCATCTCCCAAGGTTGCAATCAGAAAAGGGGAGGAAAGCTAGGTACAATTAAGTGAAAAGAAATTCAGAGTAACAAAACAGCCAACAACCTGCTCTTTGGGTGGCAAAACAAAAATTGCTGCTATATGAATACAAAAGGCAAAATGCTGCAAATGCTATAAATCTAAGAAAATGATAAAAACATTCACCATGTCAGGTCCTGTCTATAATGTAAATAACTTAGTTCTTGGGCCAACTTGCATAACCCAATGAAAGGCTGGCATTCGTCAAGCTGTCTTAAAAACTGTAAAGTGGAACCCAATGCCAGGATTCTATACCCATGCTTCATGCCAGCAATTTTGATCAGCATGGTATGACGGGAAAGCCCATGCCCAGCTGTCCCAATGTGGAAGTGGATATTTCAAACCCTCTGCAATTTTGATGGAGTCAGGCCATCTTTTTAAGTTGTATCAAAGATAGTAGGAACTGCAGATGCTGGAGAATCTGAGATAACAAGGTGTAGAGCTGGATGAACACAGC
>NC_063348.1:30141579-30168156 GCF_021869965.1 Rhincodon typus | reverse complement strand
TGCTTGGCCTGCTGTGTTCATCCAGCTCTACACCTTGTTATCTGTCGAATTTCTAAGCCAAGTTGCTATTAAAAAAGAAGAGGTGCTGTGCATCTTGAAAAGTATTAAGATAAACAAATTGCTGGACGATTGACAGACACTTTTGCATCCCCTTTGGCCACAGGTGAGGTCCCAGACGACTGGAGAATAGCAAATGTTGTCTCATTATTTAAAAAGGTAATGGGGATAATTCAGAAAATTGCAGGCCTGTGAGCCTTACATCTGTGGTAGGGAAATTATTGGAAAAGATTCTCAGGGACAAGACCTGTATGCATTTAGAAGCAAACGGACTGATTAGCGGTAAACAACATGGTTTTGTGCGGGGGAAGTCGTGCCTCACTAACTTGATCAAGTATTTTGAGGAGGTGGCGAAGAAGATGGCTGAGGGCTAATGTTGTCTACACGGACTTCAGTAAAGCCTTTGACAAGGTCCCTCATGACAGACTGGTACAAAATATGAAGTCACATGGTATCAGGGGTGAGCTGGCAAGATGGATATAGAATTGGCTTAGTCATAGGAGACAGAAGGATGCTTTTCAGAATGGAGGGCTGTGACTAGTGGTGTTCCACAGGGATCAGTGCTGGGACCTCTGCTGTTTGTGATCTACACAATGGATTTGGAGGAAAACGTTGCTGGTCTAACTAGTAAGTTTGCAGACAATACAAAGTATGAGGCTTTTTCCCAGAGTGGAGGTGTCAATTCCTAGGGGACACAGGTTCAAGGTGTAAGGTGGGGGATGTTTAAAGGAGATGCGCGAGGCACATTTTTCACACAAAGTGTGGTATCTGGAACACATTGCCAGATGAGGTGGTGCAAGCATACACAATAGCAGCATCCAAAAAGCACCTGAATGAATACATGAATAGGAAAGGAAGAGAGGGATCTGGATCCTGTAAGTGAAGACAGTTTTAATGTGGAAGGTCAAAATGTGTCAGTGCAGGCTTGGAGGGCCAAAGGCCCTGTTCATGTGCTGTAAAGTTCTTTGTTCTTTGCTCTTTGTTTTTCTCCACTCTGCCTCATATGCCTACTCTCCCTCAAATCACCACTCTCTCATATGTTCACTCCCTCCTATTTTCACCCTCCGTCATATCTCCACTCTCTCTCCTATATCTACTCTCCCTTCTATGTCTACTCTCCCTCACAGCACAGTGGTCTTCTAAGAAATGCTGAACAAAATGCTGTTTCTCGCAGTCTCAGTGCTGTCCTACAGAAAGTTCAAGCATTTCAAGGCAGCTTAACAGTTGGCATGCAGGGAAATTGCAAAGTTACCAATGACGAAAGGGTCAAAATGAGATTCCTTAGGATTCTTCTCAACCTGCTGGGTATCATGATAGACTTCATTGCACAAGCTCACATAAGACATTCTGATGAAAGCCTTGAGAGGTACATGACCTTAGCTACATGTGATGTTAACTGTCACAAAGTGTTCCCCAGTAGGACATGAAATGTGTAGATCCTTGAAAGTGGGATCACTGAAGATGTCAAGCATACAATCAGTTGGATAATGTAAGATTTATTCAGCAAAAGCCAAGGGCTGCCATAATAACATGGTCTACATGTCCTTGGCACACAGTAGGGGCTGATTGCCTGTTTACCAAAAGAATGTTAATTAAATTAAGTCCAAACCCAATTTATTGATTCTGTAAGTGCATTTTGATATGCCTTGCTCTGGCCTCTCAGGCTTAGCGATATATTGCTCTGTAAAGCTTCCTTGGATGACCCTATTAATCAATATCCTCAGAAGATTGTTGTCCTATTTTGGTGCATTCAGGACAAGACCATTTTTCAGATCCTATTATGAAGGGCACAGCGTATCCCATCGATGTAGCAGACCCTCACACTGCAAATTCCATAAGAGCAGACCAGTCATTGAAACATCATCTTAAGGAGGCATATGATCCTGGTGGAAGCAGGGACAGCATTGTATCTTCATGTTGCATCTGTCTGAGAGTTTTATAAAGGTGTCATGAACCATGTTTAAAGAGTGGGGGGGGAGTCATCTTTGTCTCCCAGCAGCCGTCCCTGAATGGCCTAACAACATTGGAAGGACACCAGAAGTTGTGAGATCTCCAAAATGTAACAGTCACTGAATCTCCCAGGATATCTGATACAGATATCTCCAAGATTTGGCATCGATGGTCACAAGATGATCCCTGGTATGGAAGGATTGTCTTGTGAGTGAAGGATAAACAGGTTAAGGTTGTACTCATTGAAATTTTGATGAATGAGAGGTAACCTCACTGAAACGAATAGGATTCTTAAGGGGCTTGGCAGGGTATATACTGAGAAGATGTTTCCCCTCATTGGAGAGCCTGAGACCAGAGGGCCAAGTCTTAGAATTAAGGGGAACCAATTTAAGCCTGAAATGAAGAAGCTGAAATGAGGAGGAATTTCTTCTCGCAGATGGTTATGAGTCTTTGGAACTCTTTGCTATAGAGAGCTCTGGGGACAGAGTCCTTATGTATATTTAAGACTGAGATAAATAGATTCTTGATCAATAGAAGAATGAAGAGTTGCAGAGAAAAGGCAGGAAAGTGGAAGTGAGGAATGTCAGATCAGCCATGATCTTATTGAATGACAGAGCAGGCTCGAGGGGCCAAACAGCCTACTCCTGTTCTTATTTCCGATGGTTATAATTTGAATGTTGATGGAGTGGAAGCTAATCCTCTTGCCAAACTTTGCAGATTGGTGATCGGGCGCTCTCAAAGCAGTATGGATGCAGACTACAGCACCCTGCGCCTGGGGAGGCCAGTTATCATGGAGAATCCCATTGCCTGAACTGCTTGACTTTCCACATCCTGTGGTAAGAGCTGTGCTCTGGAGAAATGGGATCAGAAACATCTCGGATGTATTTATGGGTCAATGACTGGGAAATGACACGCTGGTTCCCAGTGCTCCTTGAAATAAGCCAAATGGCATAAAAACTAGAGCTGTTGTGACCTTGATGGCCATCAGGATGAGGTTACCACCAATTCCTTCTGAGCATAAGTCCTGCTCCATTGACACAGTTTGCTGATGATGGCCTTAATTAGTGCCTGCACTGTCTTTCAGACAGTTGAATGGCAGCAAGGACCGCAGATCCAGGGACCTATCATTCTCCTCTGCCTCCTTAGTGGATCTTCACCTGCTGCTTCTCCCTCTGAAGGCTATGGGGCAGTTGCTGAGACTTGCTGTTTTTGCCAGGCTTGCTGATGATGTAATCTCTGTGCCGTTCTCATTTTTTACATTGTTGGATCAAAGTCACAAGGAGTCCAGTCATACAATGTCTATGTGAGTTGCACAAGCAGACAATGTGTGGGAAATATCAGAAAGATAACACAAGTTTATTGAATGAACTACTGAGCTCTGTCATCCTTTACAAAGGAGCCTCCCGTTATGCCCTCACACAGTGTGACATGGAGGCTTTCAAAAGAGGTCAATGTCATGTCTCAGCAAAGAAGACCTGAGGTATGTCACCATATCCAAGTATACATTGCACAACCAACATTTTCATGCTACAGTAGCGGAAGACAATTCTACCAATAAGACACCATGATAGTACTTTGCTGTCTGCCACATTACAGACCATGTCATCGTATACTTACAGTTCAATTAATACATGTGACAGCCATGAAAGATTGTCCTCCAGTTTGTGCTATGGATTGTGTTTGTCAAATGAAAGCTTTAGGTGTTCCTTTTTCATGCCTTGGTCTGACTGTGTTTACTTAGCTGATATGACAAGGAGGTAATCAGTGCTCATAAAACAATGATCATAATTGCTTAAGGCCATTATTCTTGATGCAAACTCTTGGACATTGAAAGACATACTGATTAAGTTCATAAACCAGATGACAGAATTACTGAATCAGGGCAGGCAATATTAATGCAATTGCACCCAAGTGGGCCTCAAATTCCAAAAGTATAATTCTACAACCTGAGGAAAACAAACAGTAATTTACTCCTCCCATTCTGCATGCAGTGTCAGACATTTTGTTCAGTTTTTGCACAGTTGACTTATGATTTGATAAGTTTCCAATTGCATGATAATGTGACTGGCTTGTAGGTTCCACTTGTGATGCATGGATTTCCCCCAATCCATCACATTCCCTTTGCATTGCTGTCCCTGTGGCCCTGATGACATTTCAGACTACCACCCCTCACCCTCTTTCAATAATTATGCTTTACCTCACTATTAATTTCTCCACTTTATGCCCAGACCCCATGACCTTGGAAAGTCTTCTGCCTTTAGTGGTCTTGCACAATCCCTCAGTAGAGGCCAGAGTTATTGTAACCTCTGCCCCATGCCACTTACCAGAATTTCCAGTCCTGTTCTTTTCATTATAGATCCCACCCTACTATCTGCAATCCCCCTTTCACATTTATCATTCCCTTGATGACACAGTACAATGAAGCCTATCCTGAAATTTGAGTCCATGCTAACTCTCTGCAAAAACAAATTAGCAGGTGCCACACTCTGCCTCCACATAGCCCTGCAACTTATTTCCCATCAACTGCATTTGAAATTCCTTTTTGAATGCCACAATTCAATCTGCCTTCAGCACACCTTTAAGCAATGGATTCTACATTGTAATCCCTTACTGCATAAAAAAGATTGCCCTCATGTTGCCTTGAACTCTTTTGTCAATTACTTTATAGCTGTAAGCTTTAGTTCTCAACCTTTCCACCATTGGGAACATTTTCTCTCTATTGACTCTGTCTAGACATCTTAATTTTGAACAGTTCTGTCAAATCTCTGTACTGCCTGTTCCCAAAGGACAACAGCCACCATTTCTCCATACTAGCCACTTAACTAAAGTCCCTCGTGTGCGAACCATTCTCATAAATCTTTTTGAACCCTATCTAAAGCATTTTTCCTGAGTTGTGTTGCCCAGAATAGCATACAATAGTTCAGTTGAGTTCAAATCAATGTTTTATAAAGCTGACTGTAGCTCTTATCTCGTCTGGTCTAAAGGGAAATGAACAGTAAAACTCACCCTTTCACTTACCATATTTTGGCAAGGTATACTTTTCATTGAGTTTCGTGGAGGATTTTCATATGTGATCATCCCAAACCTACCTCTTTAACTAACAATGTACCACACTAAAATGACATCTATCTCATCCGATGTTAATGTGTTTCTCTCACTCACCATTGCCAGAAGTTCTCACCGCTGCCAGGACATCCCAGAATATATCAGCTTCCCTGGCATTGGGCCGGATGTATAAAAGGCCATTGCACTCCCAGATGAACACTGACATTCCAGATCTGTCCTGTATTACAGACTCTTAAATGTGCTGGAATATACTCTCACAATATTTAAGAAACATGTAGATGAATATTAAAAATGCCAGGGCATAGTAAGCTATGGTCCAAGTGCAGGTGAATGGAATTAGTGTAGTTTGGTGTTTGCTGGTCGACATAAACATGGTGAGCTGAAGAGCCTGTTTCTACGCTGCATGACTCTGTAAGGAGAAACTGGTGCCTGGCTTGGTGAACAGGGACTTCGAGGTCCTGGTGGGGGGAGGGGAACGGATAGGATCCTCCTCTTCCCTCAGGACTGCCAGAGGAGAACACACCAGCTGATACTGCCAGCTGGGTACAAGGTCACCACCCAAATCAGTGATGTCTCTGTAGTCTGGAAGTACGCCCAGAAATGGTGCAAAAAGGCCTATGACCTTCTAGGTTTTGTTAAAGTAAATGCCACCATCTGCTCACCACTACCTTACACTCACTCTGTCTCTGCTACTGCACCACGGCTCATGTGTACATTCATATCCAGATCATTTATGTAAATATGTACAAGGCAAGATTAGTAAGTTTGTGGATGAAACAAAATTAGGAGGTATCATTGGTAGCGAGAAAGGTTATCAAAAATTACAGAGAGGTCGTGATCAGATGAGGAATTGGGCTGAGGATTGGCAAATACAATTCAATACAGATAAGTGTGAGGTGTTGTACTTTGGAAAATCAAACCAAGCTAGAATTGTACAGTAAGTGGTAAGGTCCTGAGGAGTGTTGTGGAACAGAGTGACCTAGGAGTACAAGTAAATAGTTCGTAGAAAGCAGCATTGCAGGTAGACAGGGTGGTGAAGAGGGCACTTAGCATGCTGGCCTTCATCAGTTGAGGCACTGAGTATAGAAGCCGGGACATTATGTTATAGTTGTATAAGTCATTGCTGAGGCTGCACTTGGAGTATTATGTACAGTTTTAGTCACCCTGTTATAAGAAAGACATAGTTAAACTGGAAAGTGTACAAAGAAAATTTACAAGGATGGAGTTATAAGGGAGAGTTTTGCCAGGATATGACTTTATTCCTTGGAACTTAGGAGAATGAGGGGTGACTTTATTGAGGTGTATAAAATCATGAGGGGGATGGATAAGATGAATGCATATAGTCTTTTTCCCAGGGATGAGGAATTGAAAGCTAGAGGGCATAGGTTTAAGGTGAAAGGGGAAAGATTTAAGAAGGACCTGAGGGGCAACTTCTTCATGCAGAGAGTGATGCGTATATGGAACGGGCTGCCAGAAAAGTGGTTGAAGTAGGTAGAATAGCAACATTTAAAAAATATTTGGATAGGTACATGGATGGGAAGTGTTTAGAGGGATATGGACAAAATGCACGCTATTGGAACCAGCTGAGTGGGCACCATGTTCAGCATGGCCAGTTTAGGCTGAAGGGCCTGTTTCCATGTTGTATTACTCTATGACTCGATGAGTCCTACCACTCCCACTGTTGCACACCACATCTTCCTTCACTTGCTCTCACCCAAACAATCCATCCACGCTGCTAACAATGCAGACCTTCAGCTTTGTCTACTCAAGTCCTGAGACACCTCACCACACTTCCCCCACCTGCACCAGCACTAACTGCTGTGCTACCCACTGCCACCTTACTCAATCCCTCCCTTTGTCTCATTACAGGAGGAAACAGCTCATCATCGGACAGAAGGGGCCAGGACCGATGGTGTGGTGCCTGACATTTGATTCCTCAGCCCAAATGAGGAAAGAATCCTGACTACAGTTGGTGAAGATTGGGACCACTCTGGTGGAGGCACAGAAACATCCAAATTTCAGCAACCAAGTAAGACACATTGTCCATTGTTTTGCAACTCTCCTATTATCCCCCACTGTGAATGTACTGTCAATATGCCACAACTTAGACCCCCTTGCCATGACACATTGTCTCTTCTGTGTCTTGCAGGTACAAGTGTCGCGTCCACTTTTACTGCAGTGAAGGGATCCACCCAGCAAGACATTGTCTCCTGCATTCCTGAGGAAGAGACCACAGACGTTTGATAGAAACTGAAAACATTGAAGATAGGAGGAAGAGTAGGCCATTCAATCCCATGAGCCTGTTCTCCATTCGATATGATCATGGCTGATCATTGAGATCAACACCCTAATCCTGCCTTCCCCCAATATCCCTGGATCCCTTTAGCCACAAGAACTATATCTATCTTCTTCGTGAAACCACATAATGTTTTGGCAACAAGCACTTTCTGTGGTGGTGAATTCCACAGGTTCACCATTCTCTGGGAGAAGAAGCTTCAATTCACCTCCATCCTAAAAGGTTTGTCCATTATCCTTAAACTTTAATCGCTGGTTCTGGACTCCCTCACAATCAGGAACATCTTTCCTGCATCTAACCTGTCTAGTTTGATTAGCATTTTGTAGGTTTCTATGAGATTCCTCTCATTCGTCTAAACTGCAGTGAATTCAGACCTAACTGACTTAATGTCTCCGTCAGTCTTGTCATTCCAGGAATCGACTTTGCCGCACTCCCTCTACAGGAAAACTGTGTACAATATTCCAGATGTGGCCTCACCAATAATAATTGCAGCAAAACATCCTTATTCTTCTACTCAAAACCTCATGCCATGAAGGCCAACATGGAGTTTGCCTTCTTTACCTGTATGCTTACTTTTAGTGACTTTGCACAAGAGCACCCACATAGATCATAGATTCCCTACAGTATGGAAACAGACTCTTCAGCCCAACAAGTCCACATTGACCCTCAGAGTATCCCACCCAGACCCATACCCTTCTCACCTACCTAGTCTACACATCCCTGAACACTATGGGCAATTTGGCATGGCCAATCCATCTAGCCAACACATCTTTGGACTGTGGGAGGAAACCAGAGCATCCATAAGAAACCCATGCAGACACAGGGACCACGTGCAAGCTCCACACTGACAGTCACCTGAAGATGGAATCAAACCCAGGTTTCTGGCACTGTGAGGCAGCAGTGCCAACAACTGAGCCACCGTGCTGCCATTATTAAACATTCTCCTGTCTCAATCTATAGCCACTCAAATAATATCTGCCTTCCTATTGTTGCCATTAAGGCAGATAAACTCATATAGATTCACTTTATGCTGCATCTGCCATGCATTTGCCCACTCATTCAGTCTGTCCAAATTACATTACAACATCTCTGTACTCTTCACAGCTCACTCTTCCACCCAACTTTGAGTCATCTGCAAATTTTGAGATATTAGATTTAGTTCCCTCATCTAAATCATTAACTAATATTGTGAAAAAAATAGCTGAGTTCTGAGTACCAGTTCCTGTGGTACCCCACTAGTTACTGCCTGCCATTCAGTAAAAGGCCCATTTATTACTACTTTGTTTCCTGATTGCTAATCAATGTTCAATCCATCTCAATACATTACCCCCAATCCCACGTGATTTAATTTTACACATTAATCTCTCATGTGGGACTTGTCAAAAAGCCTTCTGAAAATCCAAATATACTACATTGACTGGCTCCCACTAATGAACTCTATTGGATACGTAAAATTCCAATAAATTTGTCAAGCATGATCTCCCTTTTATAAATCCATGCTGACTGTTTCTGATTTTAACACTGTTTTCTAAGTTCTGATATATAATCCTTGATCATGAACTCTAAAATCTTCCCGTTACTGACATCAGACTCACTGGTTTATAATTCTCTGTTTTCTCTCTACCTATTTTAATTAATGGGATTGCATTAGCTACTCTCCAATCTGTAGGAATTGTTCCAAAGCCTGAAGAATCTTGGGTGATGACTACCAATGCATGCACTATTTCTAGGGCCACTTTCTTAAGTACTTTGGGATGTAGATTATCAGGCCTTGGGGATTTATCAGCCTTCACTCCCATCAATGTCTTCATCACCATTTCTCTATGAATACAGATTTGAATCAGCTGCTCCCTCTCACTAAACCTTGTGTTTTTTTAAGATATCTTCTTCATGTCCTCATTTGTGAAGACAGAAGTGAAGTACGGGTTTAGTTTGTCAGACTTTCTTTGTTCCCCATAACAAATTTCCCTGTTTCTGATTGTAAGTGACCTACATTAGTTTCCACCACCTTTTTCTCTTTTCCTTCCTATTGAAGCTCTTACAGTCAGTTCTTATGTTCCTCGCAAAGCTTCCTCTTATACTCTATTTTCCCCATTCTTAATCAATCCCTTGGTCCTCCTTTCCTGATTTCTGAACTGTTCCCAGTCCTCAGGTCTTTTTTTTTTTTGGCCAATTTGCATGCTTTTTTTTGCATCCAATACTATCTCTAACTTTAAAAAAACTGAAAGAACTGTGGATGCTGTAAATCAGGAACAAAAACAAAGTTGCTGGAAAAGCCCAACAGGTCTGGCAGCATCTGTGAAGGAAAAAGCAGAGTTAACATTTTGGGTCTGGTGACCCTTCCTCAGCATTGATGGGTCAGCAGACCCGAAATGTTAATTCTGTTTTTTCCTTCACAGATGCTGCCAGACCTGCTGGGCTTTTCCGGCAACTTTGTTTTTGTACTATCTCTAACTTCCCTCATCAACTACGGTTCGGCTACTGTTCATTTTGCACTCTTGTGCTAGATATGAATGAATAATCTCTGTAGTTCCCCAATTCATTCTTTGAGTCATAGAGTCATATAGCTTCAGACCAACTCATCCATACTGATCCAGTTGCCTGCATTTGGCCTATATCCCTCTAAACGTTTCCTATCTGTATACCTGTCCAAAGAATTTTAAATGTTGTACTTGTACCCACTTCTATGTTTGCCATTTTTTATCCACTGTCATTCTTTCCAAGAACATTTCCCAATCCTACATAGCTAACTCATGCCTCATACCATCATAATTTCCCTTAATAAGATTCAGGACCCTAGTCTCAGAATCAATTACCTCGCTCCACATCTTGATGAAGGATTTTATCATATTATGGTCAGTCATCCACAAGGGGTCTCTCAGCTTGATAATAGATAATAGAATTACCTATTATTCCTTTTTCATTTCAAACAACCAAGTCTAAGATGGCCTCTTCTCTAGTTGGTCCCCCAGTGTGTTGGTCCAGAAAGCCATCCCTTATAAATTCGAGAATTCCTCCTCTACAGTATCCTGATTAATTTAATTTGCTCCATCTATGTGCCGATTAAAGTCACCCATAATTACAGATATTCCTTTACTGCACATATCTCTAATTCACTGTTTAATGCCATTACCAACATCACCACATGTTTGATGGGCAACATACCATCCCACTAATGTTTTTTGCCCCTTAGAATTGAAATGCCTCAATTCTACCCACACAGATTCTAAATTTGTCTGGACTAATATCTTTCCTCAATATTGTGTCTATGTTTTCTTTGGAGTTATACAACTCCACCACTTTTTCCTTTTTGTCTAACCTTCCTAATGCTAATGCCCCTGGATGCTGAGTTCCCAACCCTAGTCACCCTGCATGCCTGTTTCCATAGTCCCAATAATATCATATCTATTTACATCTACTTGCATGATTAATCCATCCATTTTGTTTCACATGCTCTGTGAACTCAAGAATTTATAATTGGGAATGAAGAAAATCTGATAAACTAACATCCTTTGCTTCTGTCTTCACAAAGGAGCAACTGAAGCCGGCCATCCCTATCCTGACACCAAGTTCCATAAACCAAGGTGTGAGGCAAGCACTGCTGTACCATGTGCAGGCTATGGGTGAAACACAGTTGACCATGGCTCTGTCAGTTAGGATCTGTCAGACATTGCTGTCATATCACAGGCATTAGTGGGGTCCAGTCATTATCCTGCTTGAAAAGATCCGATGGGCTTGGTCAATGAGCTGAACTGTACACGTTAGGCTTAAGCTGAAGGCTCGCAAGGAATGCTGCTGTGTTTCACCTTCACTGTCTGTGTGTGTATCTAATGGTGTTGCCCCCTGGAAGGCCTCATATCGCTAACACAAACAACTCCATCCCACACGGAATGAATTATTACCCCACCAACTTTGGATTTGGTTATTTCCATTGCGTACTTGTGATTTACAGATCGATGGAAGGTGACAGGGTCATCTCCTCATGCAGTGACTTCCAGGATTTGCCTCCCCAAGTACTTGACCGCCAAACATAAACACCCTCTTCCAGTGATATCACACTTCCACAATTCCCCACCCAGCCCATCTTTCTGAGTTTACATCTGCTAACATTATTTCTACACTTCCACCCTCACCCCTGCCCTTCAACTCACACCAGCCCCAGGCTAAGCTATATGAAGTAAATGTGCCAGGTCTGGTAATCCTTTGGAAGCCAGCTGCTGCTCACTGTCAACAAGCCCATCCATGATCTATTTCCCTCCCATGGTCTATTGTCTCCTCACCCTTACAAATTGAGCTGGCCTCCTTCACTATTGTATTCCCTTCTGCATCCCAGCATCCTGGCTCCAATTCACACAATTATGTTCCCCAGCCTCCCTTCTGCAGCACTGCCTCCCTGATAAACTACAATCGTTATGACATTTAGTAGAGAAACTCTGAGGAATGACCGTGGCACAACGCCTTCAGTGATTTAGCTGGCAACCCTGATGATGAGGGACCAGACCTCTGATTGATGTCTGTACAGTTCCCCAGTTGTCATCCTGTGACTCTCGGGGCTGATTGCATTGGATCCACAAGGCTGGCTTTGACCCGCTCTCTGCACTGAAGAAGCGTGAACTTCCTGATCCTGACCACCATGGATAAATGCGCGCAAGGCCTTGGATTGATATTAGACTATAAGACCACAAGATTTTTTTTTAAATCTGGAGTTAAGAATCTACTGATGACCAGGAAATCATTGTCAATTGTTAAAAAAAACCCATCTAGTTCACTAATGCCCTTCATGGAAGGAAATCTACTATCCTCACCTCGTCTGGCCTACATGTGCCTCCATGAAATGGAGTCCCTCAGAAATGTGGTTGACTCTCAACTGCCCTCTGAATTGGCCTAGCAAACCTTTCAGTTGTACCAATCACTACAAAGTGTCAGATAAATGAAACTGGATGGATAGCCTGGCATTAACCTAGGCACCGGAAATGGCAACGAACGAAAGGGCCCTTTCAACCCTGTAGAGTCCTCCTTACTAACATCTGGGGGCCAATGCCAAAAGTGGGTGAGCTGTCTACCAGACTAGTCAAGCAACAACCTTACAATTTCATATTAATGGAATCATACCTGAAAGACAATGTCCCAGACACCGCCATCACCATCCCTGGATATATCCTGTCCCACCGACAGGACAGACCTGGCAGAGGTGGTGGCACTGTGGTATACAGTCGGGAGGGCTGGGAGTCCTCAACATTGACTCCGGATCCCATGAAGTCTCGTGGCTTTAGGCTAAACATAGGCAAGGTAATCCTGCTGAATACCATGTACCATGCACTCTCAGCTGATGAATCGGTACTCCTCCATGTTGAAGAACATTTGGAAGAAGCTCTGAGGATAGCAAGGGCACTAAATGTACTCTGGGTGGGGGCTTTCATAGACAACCACCAAGTGTGACTCGGCTGCAGTATTGCTGATCAAGCTGGTCAGGCCCTGAAGGACATAGCTGCTCGACTGAGTCTGCAGTCCTGCCACATCCAGTCATGAAGGGTGGTGGATAATTAAACAACTGACTGGAAGAGGAGGCTCCACAACTATCCTCATCGTCAATGATGGGAAGAGCCCAGCACATCAGTGCAAAAGATAAGGCTGAAGCTTTTGCAGCAATCTTCAGCCAAATGTTCCAAGTGGATGATCCATCTCAGCCTCCCCCCCAGCATTACCAGCCTTCAGCCAATTTGATTCACTCCACGTGATATCAAGAAATGGTTTGAGATACTGGACACTGAAAAGGCTATGGGCCCTGACAACATTCCATCAATAGGACTGAAGACTTGCACTCCAGAACTTGCCACTCCCCTAGCCAAGGTCTTCCAGTACAGTTACAACACTGGCATCTACCCAACAATGTGGAAAACTGCCCAGGTATGTCCTGTGTGTAAAAAGCAGGATAAATCTGACTTGGCCAAATACTGCCCCATCAGTCTACTCTCAACCTACAGTAAAGTGGTGGAAGGTGTCATCAATAGTGTTATCAAGCAGCACTTGCTCGGCAATAACCTGGTCAAGGGCCACTCAGCTCCTGACCTCAGTACAGCTTTGGTTCAAACATGGCAAAAGAGCTGAATTCCAGAGGTGAGGTGAGAGTAACAGCCCTTGATATCAAGGCTTCATTTGGCCGAACGTGACATCAAGGAGCACTAGCAAAACTGGAATCAATAGATATTGGGATAAACTGTCCGCTGGTTGGAGTCATACCTAATACTTAAGGAGATGGTCATGGTTGTTGGAGGTCAGTAATCTCAGCTCCAGGACATCTTTGCAGGAGTTCCACAGGGTAGTGTCCTAGGCCCAACCATCTGGCACTGCTTCATCAATGACCTTCCCTCCATCATAAGGTCAGAAGTGGGGATGTTCACTGATGATTGCACAATGTTCAGTATCATTCGTGACTTGTCAGACACTGACGCAGTCTGTGTTCAAAGACAACAAGATCTGGGCAATATCCAGGCTCAGGCTGACAAGTGGCAAGTAGTACCCACACCACATAAATGCCAGGCTATGACCATCACCAACAAATACAATGTAACACTGCCCCTTGACATTCAGTAGTGTTGCCATTGCTGAATCCCCCACTATCAACATTCTGGGGCTTATCATTGATCAGAAACTCAACTGGACTCACCACATAAGTGCAATGGCAAAAAGAGCAGGTCAGAGGCTAAGAATACTGTGGCGAGTAACTCACCGCCTGACTCCCCAAAGCCTATCCACCATCTACAAGGCACAAGTCAGGAGTGTGATGGAACACTCTCCACTCACAAGAATGAGTGCAGCCACAACAACACTCAAGAAGCTTGACACTATCCACATCAAAGCAGCCAGCTTGATTGGTACTGCATCCATAAACATCCACTCCTCCACCATCAACACTCAGTAACAGCAGTGTGTACTATCTACAAGATGCACTGCAAAAATTCACCAAAGATCTTCATACAGCACCTTCCAAACCCACAATCACTTCCATCTAGAAGGATAAGGGCAGCAGATATATAGGAACACCACCAACTTCAAGTTCCCTTCCAAGCATCTCAACATCCTGACTTGGAAATATATCTCTGCTTCTTCACTGGCACTTGGTCAAAATCCTGGAATTCCCTCCCTTGTGGCATTGTGGGTCAACCCACAGCAGGTGGACTGCAGTGTTTCAAGAAGGCAGCTCACCACCACCTTCTCAAGGGCCACTAGGGATGGACAATTAATGCTGGCCAGCCAGCGATACCCACATCCCACAAAATGTTAAATAAAATCTACCTGACCCACTATATAGGCGAAACAAAGTCAAGGAGTTAAAAGCATGGCTCAAAGATTGATGCAGGTAAAATGGAGTTCAGTTGGAAAGACCACATGCACTCATGCTTTCTCTCACACATATAACTTCTCACACACACACACACACACACACACACACACACACACACACACACACTTTCTCACAAACACAATCTCTCTCTCTCCCCCCCAACACACTCATGCACACTCGCTCATTCTCTTACACATTCCTTCTCACACACACTCAGTTTCTCACACACACTCTTACAAATGCACATCCTTCTTTAGATACAGGGCCCAAAATTGTTCACAGTACTCCAAATGTGGTCTGACCAGAGCCTTATACAGCCTCTTGTATTTTAGTCCTCTTGAAATGAATGCTAATATTGTATTTATGTTCCTGGCTGCCACTGAACCTGTATGTTAACCTTAAAAGAATCCTGAACTAGAACTGAACTAGTCCCTTCAGGCTTCAGATTTCTGAAGCTTTTCCTGATAAACAAAATAGTCTACACCTCTATTTGTTTCGCCTATATAGTGGGTGTATGTAAGACTGTGTGTAAGAGAATGTGTGTGTGTGTGAAGAGCTCTGCATTTGCTGTACCCTGGTATTATATTTATGTCACAGATAAGTAGTCTATCAGTTTTTATCCTTCCTTTATTTTCAAATAATTTTATAGAACTTCCTGGTTTAATTGGCCATTTCATGGTGCAGTCCAAAGCCAAAGATTCTAGAATTAGTTGAGACAAGGAGGCAGATTTAGTTCCGTAAAGGATAGAGAGTCATAGAGTCATAGAGCTGTACAGCATGGAAATAGATCCTTCGGTCCCACTCATCCATGCAACCAGATATCCTAAATTAATCTGATCCCATTTTCCAGTATTTGGCCCATATCCCTGTAAACCTTTCCTATTCATATACCCATCCAGATGCCTTTTAAATATTGTAATTGAACCAGCGTCCTCCACTTCCTCTGGAAGCTCATTCCACACATGCAGCATCTTCTATGTGAAAATGTTGCCCCTTAGGTCCCTTTTAAATCTTTCCCCTCTCACCTTAAACCAATGCCCTCTAGTTTTGGACTCCCCCACCCTGGGGAAAAGACCTTGGCTATTCACCCTATCTATGTCCCTCATGACTTTATATACTTCTATAAGGTCACCCCTTGGTCTCTGATGCTCCTTGTAAATCTTTTCTGAACCCTTTCAAGTTTCACAACTTCTTTCCTACAGCAGGGAGACCAGAATTGAATGCAGTATTCAAAAATTGGCCTAACCAATGTCCTGTACAGCCACAACATGACCTCCCAACTCCAATACTCAATGAACAAAAACAGAAGTTGCTGGAAAAGTTGGCAGCATCTGTGAAGAAAATATCAGAGTTAACGCTTCGGGTCTGGTGACCCTTCCTCAGAGCTGACGGTTTCTGGGAAAACGTTGGTTTATACTCAATGCACTGATCAATAAAGACAGGTATACCAAACGCCTTCTTCACAATCTTATTTACCTTTGACTGCACTTTCAAGAAACTATGAACCTTCACTCCAATGTCTCTTTGTTCAGCAACAGTCTCCAGGACCTTACCATTAAGTGTATATGTCCTGCCCTGATATGCCTTTCCAAAATGCAGCAGCTCACATTTATCTAAATTAAATTCCATCTGCCACTCCTCAACCCATTGACCCTTCTGACCACGGTCCCATTGTACTCTGAGGTAACCTTCTTCACTGTCCACTACACTTCCAATTTTGGTGTCATCTGCAAACCAACTAACCATGCCTCCTATGTTCACATCCAAATCATTTATATAAACGACAAAAAGCAGTGGACCCAGCACCAATCCTTGGGGCACGCCACCAGTCACAGGCCTCCAGTCTGCTACCACTCTCTGTCTCCTACCTTTGAGCTGGTTCTGTATCCAAATGGCTAGTTCCCCCTGCATTCCATGTGATCTAACCTTGCTAACTAGTCTACAATGCAGAATCTTGTCAAACGCCTTACTGAAGTCCATATAGATCACATCCATTGCTCTGTCTCATCAATCTTCTTTGTTACTTCTTCAGAAAACTCAGTCAAGTTAGTAAGATACAATTTCCCACGTACAAAGCCATGTTGATTATCCCTAATCACTCCTTGCCTTTCCAAATTCATGTAAATCCTGTCCCTTAGGATCCCCTCTGACAACTCGCCCATCACTGATATCAGCTTCATCAGTCTATAGTCCCTGGCTTGTCCTTACCACCTTTCTTAAGTAGTGGCACAACGTTAGCCAACCTCCTGTCTTGCGGCACCTCACCTGTGGCTATCAATGATGCATATATCTCAGCAAGGGGCCCAGCAATCATTTCTCTAGCTTCCTACAGAGTTCTAGGGTACACCTGATCAGGTCCTGGAGATTTATCCACCTTTATGCATTTTAAGACGTCCAGCACATCCTCCTCTGTAATATGGACATTTTTCAAGATGTTGCTATTTATTTCCCCAAGTTCTGTACATTCCATATCCTTCTCCATAGTAAACACTGATGCAAAATACTTGTTTAGTATCTCCCCCATCTCCTGCAGTTCCACAACATAGGTGGCCTTGCTGATCTTTAAGGGGCCCTATTCTGTCTCTGGTTACTCTTTTGTCCTTAATGTATTTGTAGGACCCTTTGGTTTCTCATTAATCTTATTTGCTGAAGCTATTTCATGTCCCCTTTTTGCCCTCCTGATTTCCCTCTTAAGTATACTAGTACTGCCTTTATACTCTTCCAGGGATTCACTCAATCCCTGCTGTCTATGCCGGACATATGCTTCTTTCTTTTTCTTGACCAAAGCCTCAATTTCTCTAGTCATCCAGTATTCCCCACACCTACCAGCCTTGCCATTCACCCTAACAGGAACATACTGTCCCTGGGCTCTCGTTACCTTATTTTGAAGGCTTCCCATTTTCTAGCCATCCCTTTACCTGTGAACATTGCCCCCAACCAATTTTGAATGTTCTTGCCTAATACCAACAAAACTGGCCTTCTTCCAATTTAGAACTTTAACTTTTAGATCCGGTCTATCCTTTTCCATCACTATTTTAAAACTGAAAGAAGTATGATCACTGGCGCCTAGGGCTCCCCCATTGACACCTCAGACACCTGCCTTGCTTTATTTCCCAAGAGTAGGTCAAGTTTTGCTCCTTTCCTCGTAGGTGCATCCACATACCGAATCATAAATTTTCCATGTACACACTTTACAAATTCCTCTCCATCCAAGCCCTTAACACCAAGGGGGTTCTATAAGTACAATCCCAATTCGATGATCATCCTTTCTTATTTCTCTGTTCCACACAAATAACCTCCCTGGACTTACTCCCAGGAATTCCTCCTTAAGTATAACCATAATGCTATCCCTAATCAAAAACACTGCCACCTCCCCTCTTGCTACCCCCACCCCCCAACCTTTCTATCCTTCCTATAGCATTGATACCATGGAACCTTAAGCTGCCAGTCCTGTCCATCCCTGAGCCACATCTCTGTAATTGCTATGATATCCCAGTCCCATGTTGCCAACCATGCCCTGAGTTGATCTGCCTTACCTGTTAGGCCTCTTGCATTGAAATAAATGCAGTTTAATTTATCAGTCCTACCTCATTTTCTGCTATGTTCCTGCCTGTCCTGACTGTTTGACTTGCTCCTTTTCCCAACTGTATCAATCTCAGACTGATCCTCTTTTCTCACTATCTCGCTGGGTCCCACCCACCCTTACTAGTCTAAAGCCTCCCGAGCAGCTCTAGCAAATCTCCCCGTTAGTATACTAGTCCCATTCCAATTCAGGTGCAATCCGTCCTTCTTATACAGGTCACTTCTACCTCAGAAGTGATTCCAATGATCCAAAAATGTGAATCCTTCTCCTCTGCACCAGCTCCTCAGCCACGCATTCATCTGCTCTATCCTCCTAATCTTGCTCTCACTAGCTTGTGGTACCAGGAGTAATCCAGATATTACTGCCCTCAAGGACCCACTTTTTAAATTCTTGCCTAACTTCCAATATTCTCTCCTCAGAAGTGCATCCTTTTCTCTTCCTATGTCATTAGTTCCAATGTGCACAATATGAATAAATCGATTGGTTTAAAATCTAACAATCCAATTATTTTGTGGTCAATTTTATGTGTATGTTTTTAAATCCTTGTTTGATCATGGGAACTTAAGAAATAGGAGCAAGGGATACATCATTTAGTTTCTCAAGCCTTCACTGCCATTTGAAAATGAATTATGTGATTGTGGCCTCAAATCCATTTTCTTGCCTCAACACCCACATTCTTGATTCCCTTACCAATTAAAAATCTAACTCTGTCTTGAATACTGTCAATGATCCAGCTCGCTGAGGAAAAAATTTTTCAGCCTAATGACTCTCTGAGAGAAAAAAAAAATCTTCTCATCTCCATCATAAATGTGAGACCTCTTTAGCTGGAAATGTGTCATATTAGAGTAAATGGATCCACTCACTAGTCACGGTTTTTCTGCCTGTGCTTTAAATTTCTGAATCCTTATGCTGAATTCAAACACTCAAATTACTTCCATGGGTCAATAGGACAGCAATTTAATAGCTGTGCTGCTTGCAATTCTATGAAAGGTCATCAACCTGAAATGGCAACTGGGTTTCTCTCTCCACATAGTGCTGTCAGACCTCATGGGTATTTGCAGGATTTTCAGTCTTCGAACACCCACAGAATTTTATTCCATCATCTGTCCTGAAATGCAAGGATTGCATGTATCACAGTCAGTTTATTCTCATCAAGTTCATCTAAGTCTTATTTCTGTAACAGCTTAATGGATTTTGTGTCCTGGTTGAGAAGCACCAAAACTACATCTTTAATATATGCATCTATAAAACGCTCCTATATACCTGTCAGGTTAAACAGATGTATGTATAGTGTTTTTCTTCCTTAAGTATTGAAAATCCTGATGTTATAATTCAAATTGGGCTCAGGGCAACAAGCCTATTCTTTCCCTCAGATGCATTGAAAACATTACAACAGTGTAAAGTGCTGTGGCTAAATGTACACAGTGAAAAAGGTCATTTATAAAATGACCTGGCACAAATAACACACATTTATAAAGCACTTTTCATATGCTCAGGATGTCCCAGAGAGAGTCATAGCCAATTATTATTATTGTGAGCTGTTGTCGGTGGATGCAATACTCATGAAGATCCATGAGATAAATGACTGACCAATCCTAGCTTTGGTTGGATGATAAAGATTTGCCACAATGTCAGGTGTTCCCTCTGCTTCTTTCCAAAAAATGCCATGAGATTTTTTTTGTGTCAACCTCAATTGACGTCAATTTAAGATCTCACCTCAAAAGTCACATTTTAAGAGCTACTGCAATGACTTAAAGTGTGTGCTGAAAGTGATGATAGTGAAAAGAGGCACCAGTTTTCAGTAGCATAAAGTATTCTTACAGCAGGGAGGTCACTTGTGCAAATTTCAATATCCAGAAAAATAATTGGCTTAAAAAATGTGCATCCAACTCTCTCCAACAACATCTGAGGATTCACTTAACAGATTCATAAAATTACCACCTTCTAACGGAAATGCCCGTGTTTCAAGAGGTGGAGGGGGAGCAGCCAATTAGACATTTATTTTGGTGCTGATTCACAAAGATAACAACAGCCTGAAAATATTTTTATCAATTGTTTTGAACTGAAGCCAAAGTGGCATGTTAAGATCTTCTCAGAGTCTGACATTACTTTGCTAATTTCACATCCATGTTATACTTCAAAGCCAAAATTACTTTAACTTGCACCAAAATCTGTAAACACAAACAATGAGACTATACCAGAGGAGATTTATTTCTGTGTTATTAACACTGTAAGTATAGTATCAGCACAAATGGAGCACTTATCCAATTTACAACAGCCCCTGCACAGACTTTGCCCATAATATCAGCTGCCCATGGCAAGGAAGTGGCCTGGAACTGAGGAGGTGGGGCTTAGGGGCCAAGGATTTTGGGGTGAGGGGGGCAGAGGTGGGGGGGAAGAGGGTGACACTGTCAAAGCAAAGTTATATGTAAGAGTTGCGTGTAAGAGGATGTGTGTATAAGAGAGTGAATGAGCTTGTGTGAGTGAGAGAGCAAGCATGTGTATGAGAGAATAATTATGTGAAACTGAGAGAGAGTGTGTGTGTGTGTGTGTGAGAGCGTAACTGTGTGTATGTGAGAGATTGAATGTGTGTGGGTCTATATGAGAACAGAGAGCATGTAAGACAGTAGTGAGCATGTGTGAGAGCACAAGTTTGTGAGATAGAGCAAATGTGTATGAGATAGAGTGTGTGTGCAAGTGAGTGAGTGAGTTTGTGTAAAAGAGAGCAAGTGCAATGCAACAGAGTAAGTGAGTGTGTGTGAAAAAGCATGTGCATGTGAGAGAATGATTGTGTATGGGAGAGACTGTCAACATGACACTGAGTGACTGTGTATGTTTGTGCAAGAGTGTGTGTAAGATAGTGACTGAGTGTGTTTGAGTGAGAGTTAGTGTGTGTGTGAGTTAGTATTTGTATGAGTAACAAATTGAGTTTGTGTATGTGTGAGAGAGAATGCATATGCAAGAAAGTCTGTGGGTGCGCAAGAGGGTGACCAAATTTGAGTGTGTGAACAAAAGAAGTAGTGTGTATGTGAATGTGTGTGAATGCAGATATTTGTAAAAGAGTGTGTGTGTGAAAGAATGTGTGCGTGTGCAGGAGAATAAGAAAATAAGAATGCTCGTGTAAGAGAGAGAGATTTTGTGTTTGAGAGTGTGTGTATGCATTTGCAAGAAAATGAATGTGTGTGAGTGTGTGTATGTGAGACTGTGTGTAAGAGAATGTGTGTGTGTGTGAAAGAGTGAATCTGTGTGAAAGATTATGTGCATTTGTAAGAGTGTGTGTGAGAAACTGAGTGTGTGTGAGAAGGAATGTGTAAGAGAATGAGCGAGTGTGCATGAGTGTGTTGGGGGGGAGAGAGAGAGATTGTGTTTGTGAGAAAGTGTGTGTGTGTGAGAAGTTATATGTGTGAGAGAAAGCATGAGTGCATGTGGTCTTTTCAACTGAACTCCATTTTACCTGCATCAATCTTTGAGCCATGCTTTTAACTCCTTGA
This sequence comes from Rhincodon typus, assembly GCF_021869965.1. Taxonomy (NCBI): domain Eukaryota; kingdom Metazoa; phylum Chordata; class Chondrichthyes; order Orectolobiformes; family Rhincodontidae; genus Rhincodon; species Rhincodon typus. The sequence goes on along the minus strand of NC_063348.1, from coordinate 30,146,368 downwards.
CTTTGTTTCGCCTATATAGTGGGTCAGGTAGATTTTATTTAACATTTTGTGGGATGTGGGTATCGCTGGCTGGCCAGCATTAATTGTCCATCCCTAGTGGCCCTTGAGAAGGTGGTGGTGAGCTGCCTTCTTGAAACACTGCAGTCCACCTGCTGTGGGTTGACCCACAATGCCACAAGGGAGGGAATTCCAGGATTTTGACCAAGTGCCAGTGAAGAAGCAGAGATATATTTCCAAGTCAGGATGTTGAGATGCTTGGAAGGGAACTTGAAGTTGGTGGTGTTCCTATATATCTGCTGCCCTTATCCTTCTAGATGGAAGTGATTGTGGGTTTGGAAGGTGCTGTATGAAGATCTTTGGTGAATTTTTGCAGTGCATCTTGTAGATAGTACACACTGCTGTTACTGAGTGTTGATGGTGGAGGAGTGGATGTTTATGGATGCAGTACCAATCAAGCTGGCTGCTTTGATGTGGATAGTGTCAAGCTTCTTGAGTGTTGTTGTGGCTGCACTCATTCTTGTGAGTGGAGAGTGTTCCATCACACTCCTGACTTGTGCCTTGTAGATGGTGGATAGGCTTTGGGGAGTCAGGCGGTGAGTTACTCGCCACAGTATTCTTAGCCTCTGACCTGCTCTTTTTGCCATTGCACTTATGTGGTGAGTCCAGTTGAGTTTCTGATCAATGATAAGCCCCAGAATGTTGATAGTGGGGGATTCAGCAATGGCAACACTACTGAATGTCAAGGGGCAGTGTTACATTGTATTTGTTGGTGATGGTCATAGCCTGGCATTTATGTGGTGTGGGTACTACTTGCCACTTGTCAGCCTGAGCCTGGATATTGCCCAGATCTTGTTGTCTTTGAACACAGACTGCGTCAGTGTCTGACAAGTCACGAATGATACTGAACATTGTGCAATCATCAGTGAACATCCCCACTTCTGACCTTATGATGGAGGGAAGGTCATTGATGAAGCAGCGCCAGATGGTTGGGCCTAAGACACTACCCTGAGGAACTCCTGCAGAGATGTCCTGGAGCTGAGATGACTGACCTCCAACAGTCACAACCATCTGCCTATATGTTAGATATTACTCTAACCACTGGAGAGTTTTCCCCCTGATATCCATTGATTCCAGTTTTGCTAGGGCTCCTTGATGCCACATTCGGTCAAATGCTGCCTTGATATCAAGGGCTGACACTCTCACTTCACCTCTGGAATTCAGCTCTTTTGTCCATGTTTGAACCAATGCCATAATGAGGTCAGGAGCTGAATAGCCCTGGCGGAACCCAAACTGGGCATCACTGAACAGGTTATTGCTGAGCTGGTGCTGCTTGATAGCACTGTTGATGCAAAAGGATATCAATAGACTAAGTGAAGGACAAAACCGTGGCAAATGGAGTTAATTGCAAACAAGTGTGAGGTTATCCATTTTGGACTGAAAGTGAAAAGATCAGGGGTCTTTCTGGAGGACATGAAGATAAAGAGGGTGGATCTGAAGTTCCTCAACCTGAAAACATTTATTAAAGATGTGTTCACTCTTGATCTCATTGTTTACACATGCAGTAGCAACAACACTTCAAGCATCCTGCCATCACTATAGTATTTGATTTATTAATTAATCATTCGAGATAGCTTGCTTATTATACTTTTTTTAATATTAAAACCATAACAGTATCAATCTTGTACTTAATTAGCAATAGCAGAGTCCTAAATGCAAACCGAAGACCTTTGCTTAAAGACTATAAATATTCAGTAATCCTATTCTCTGATCAGCTTCTTTCCCTGCACTTGCATCACACTGTCATTCATGACCTTACTCCATTGCTGGCCGTGCTGTGAATCAGTCTCTTTATCCACACTTTTTATTCTCTCCCACTCACATCTCACGCAGGAGAGTTTGTTATCTTTTTGCAGTAAAACAACTACTGTCCACATTGCCCCAAATCCCCAATTTGAAACAAATTCCTAGTTTCACTCACTTGGCCTTTATCTTACACAGACAAAGTCTCCACTCATACTGACCATGATCATACAGGTGAAATTGAGTTAGTGTGTATGTGTGTTTGTAACCAGACAGCATGTAAATGAGTGTGTATAGGAGAGTGAGTATGTGTGAATGGGAGACTGTGTGTGCTTGTGTGTGTGTATGTGGGGGAGAGGGGTGAGAGTGAAAGAAATAATGTGTCTGAACCCTGGTACTATGAGCCAGATGCACATCGACCCTGCCCTCTCTTCTCTTTTCCAAAATTTATCCACAAAACGGGCTGAGAGAAGACAAACACCCAATCTGAAAGACAACCCGCTTCCAACTCCGTTTTAGTATGATTTCCAACGAGGTCAAATTACAGCATACATCATCAAAAATGCACACAAAGTCAGTGTCAGTTAAGCCTACCCTAGCTCAGCCGTCCTCCTAATATTATTCCCTGTTGATCAGTGCTTAGAGTTGATTCTGTCTCTCTCTGTTTCTTAACCAAGGCGGTAATCTTTTCTTAGTTACATCTTCTGTTTGCCATCTTATCAATGGCCATTTTTATTAATTACTCATTTATTTAAATTATCATTTTACCGCTGTGGAATTGACTTCTTAAAGTATGTTCTCTGTTGTGCCAAGCCTAATGTTCCTGAAATTTGCTCCCCACCCACTGCACCACCCACACACCAGAGGACAAGAAACCCCCTTTCCTTCCCCCATGCAAAAATTTAGACTGCCCTGTTGAAAATATAACTTTTTTTAGTTGGCTGATTTGTTCAAAAAGGAAAACAAAATGAATCATAAGACATTTCCAACCTTCAGTACTTCCCAATCCTAACTAAAGAACTTTGTAGCCATTGTAGTACTTTTGAAAGTGGAAAATCGACTGCAGATTGTCATGTCCAGTAATGTAATGTGACCAGATAATCACTTTTTGTGAGCATGGTTGAGGGACTCTCCTGCTTCTCTCTGAAATTGTGCCAAGGGTTATTCAATATCCACCTAAGAGGACTAGAAGGGCCTTACTTTAAGGTATCAAATGAAAAACACTTCTTCTTAAAGTGCAGCACTTCATCAACACTGCGCTAGATAATCAGCATAGATTAACCATGGCTATGACTTGCTTAACAAAATGTCAAGCACCAATGTACATTTGTGGGATACTGTGAAGCATTTGAAACCATGGTAATCAAACTAACTTCACTAGATCAAGGTGGATGGTGTTCCCCACAGTTCCGAAACCCAGGTGGATTCTGCCCTGGTATTTCAGAGGGGACAGTTCTGGTCACCCTGCTTTAGGAAAGATTAAACTTGAAAGTGTGCAGAAAAGATTTACAAGGATATTGCTGGGACTGGCAGGTTTAAGTTATAGAAAAAGGCTGAATCGGCTAGGGCTTTTGTCCCTGGAGTACCAGAAGCTGAGAGGTGATGTTATAGAGGTTTATAATATCATGAGGGGCATTGATAGGGTGAATAGCCAAGGTCTTTTTCCTAGGGTTGGGGGTTCCAAAATTAGAGTGCATATGTGTAAGGTAAGAGGGATAAGATTTAAAACAGACCTAAGGGGTAACATTTTCATGCAGAAGGCAGTGTGTGTACGGAACGATTTGCCAGAGGAAGCTGTGGATGCGGGTAAAATTACAACATTTAAAAGGAATCTGTATGGGCATATGAATAGGAAGGGTTTAGAGGGATACGAGCCAAAAGCTGGCAAATAGGACTAGGTCAGATTGGGATGTCTGGTCAGTGTGATTGAGTCGGATCCAAGGGTTTGTTCCATACTGTACAACTCTATGGCTCTATGGGACTGAGCCATTGACTGCAAATGTAAAATTATATTTTTTTTGTTACTAGTAAGGCCACCCTATTGCCTTATTATTTGTGATGAACTGGAAGTAAATGTTGTCTCCAGGAGGGGAAGGTGAATATTGCTATTTATTCCAGAAATGTCCTTTTCTTTTGTCTATGGGAGTTAATGAGGGAAGTCTGCCCACCACTACAGTTAATTCAACACTACAGCTCCTCCAAACAGTTTCGTCCAATAAAAGTATCGCGACGTCAATGTATCGAAAATATTTTTTATCTTGCGGATTTCACAATTGATACAATATTTACGATGTCATTAATATACTGTACAATCATGTAATTTATAGCGTTTAACATCAAGGCACAACACAAAGTATATTACATACATGCCTTGATAGGCCACATTTACTATCTCCCCGAGATACTGAAGAGTGCTGTCGAGACTAAGTTCTAACAGCACAGAGCTGGAAGTCACATTGCACATTGTGCCCGAGCGTCATTAGAATATATATACCATCACTTTATTTCAAATATAATTGGATATAAAACTTGATGAAATGTAAAAGTCAAGTCTTGCCGCACATTACATTTAGGAAGAGCTTTACGTAAATAATATGGAAGATGGGGAAATGAGGAGAAAACCAGGTGAGTTTGGACTGTAACGTTTCGACGATGTGAAGTAAACATTTCCAATCTTTATTGTTCTCCGTGCTTCTGCTATGAAGGAAGCGAGCCAAGCAACATTTAATCGGGAGAGAAAGAACTTTGCCTCGTCAGTTACTGCCGTCTGCCTGCAAAACACAAAATGTACAGGAGACTCAGGACATTCAGGATATGACCAGTCTTTTCTGAATACATTACCCAGTTTCGAGGTACAGCTGATACTTTTATTGTATTTGTGAAAAAAAAGCAAACAATACACAGAGATAACAAGTTGTAGAGCTGGATGAACACAGCAGGCCCAGCAGCATCAGAGGAGCAGGAAAGCTGACGTTTCGGGCCCAGACCC
>NC_063348.1:30123825-30141179 GCF_021869965.1 Rhincodon typus | reverse complement strand
AAAATGAAGAAGGGTCTGGGCCCGAAACGTCAGCTTTCCTGCTCCTCTGATGCTGCTGGGCCTGCTGTGTTCATCCAGCTCTACACCTTGTTATCTCAGATTCTCCAGCATCTGCAGTTGCTACTATTTCTATAACAATACACAGTTCATTTTACAATCTCCCTACTGGTTGCACACTGTTATTTTCAGGTTGGACTTGTGACTATAACCTATGTATGGAAAGTTAGAGGAAGAATCCACGTGTGTTAAAATACTTTATGGTCATCGTGTGTTTAAATGGGCATTTAAAGTACCCCTAAATAATCAACGTGGGGTGAAATTTTTTACTGAAAAGGAGCGTGTAGTTTGTATTCTATGATTTTTACATACACAAAAATGTACGGTTCAGCGAATTAAAAATGCAATTTCATTGACTCGATTTAACATCCAGTTAACAATCACTATCCCAACGATAGGTCATGAATATTTGACGTAAAGTAATGGCTTAAAGGTAAATACTGCCACCTGACAAGGAACATGTTGTTTTGTAAATGCAGCAGAGAAAGATTTGGATTAAATTGGGGGTTTCCTGCGTAATTGGTTGAAAACTAGTTCAACTGATGTGTTAGGTGTCTGAATAAACAGTAATAAACGTTAGCGCAGCCCTTATAACTTACACTACAGTGGACTTATGATTGGAATCAATAAATATACTGAATAAACTTTTTAAGTTAATTTAGTTAGGGCTGTATAAAATAATCCTCTAAGGCGCTTCTTTACGCCATGTCTGTAATTGAGTTGATACATTTAGTTAAAACATCGAATCGGCGAAGTACTTAACAACTGCAAGTTTGACCTAAAGGCATGGACTGTTTCATGTGAGCGGGAATGGTTGCTATTAACATGCAACAGGATGATTAACATCAAAGTAATCCTCTATTTACACAAGAAAAATACTAATAGCATGTTGACTAACAGGTGAGAAGCAGTTCATTACCAGATCCCTGGATTTTCTACATCTGAGCGTTTCTTCTTCGCCTTCCGAAGGCATTGGCCCCCACGTCGGTCGGGACGAAGTCGCTGTTGCCCATTCCTCCGGTCCGGCTGAGGAAGTCAGCCAGGCGGTGAGTCGCACAAGTGGCTGTCTTGCAGGCTCTCTTCTCCAAAGGAATACTGCTTCACAGACGGAAACAAAAACACCTCTCAGGTTAAATCGACAGCCCATGGGACAAAACATTAAGCTTTTCCCTTCAATCATTTGTTGCTGAAAGACCTGGTGTCTAGGTACGATAGAAAGCACAGGAACAGGCCACTCATCGGCCTGTTCCTCCAATCCTTCTGCACCTATCCCTTTTGGTATATCCTAATGTATCTTTCCACCATGTGCATTTTGATTTTCCTTAAAAGCAATTCTGCTGTCACCACTTAACTGGCCTAGATCAGTTATGCATGAATGTATATGTCCAAAAGTCACACAGCTGCTGGCATTGATGCCGGGAATGTTACTCAGTGCTGACGTGATTAGAATGCTTAATGTAGTCTCAGCAGCAAAAAGATGCGATTTCCATTTTTACCTAAGTTGCTTTCTACATCGAACGTACGTCAGACATTGGCTTCTGGCCACAGACCTGGGACTTTAAAAGAGACCGCAAATGCCACAGAATTGCTATCAGAGTCAAAGGGACACAAGAATGTAGAAACAAATAAGATAATGACAGTACCCTGGGAAAGAAACAGAAATATCTACCGAGGGAAAATAATGACAATATTGAGTTACAAAATGTAATCTTTCGTAATTGAAATGGATACGCTGCAGTCAGTCAAAAATGCTTGAAATTGCAAGCTGCAATTTCCATTTCAGTGGTCAAGTATGTCTGGAATCTAATCCATTTGCCAAATTACGGGAAGAACGTGCTAGAGCTTGTGCCGTTCTGAGAGCTTTCAGATTTTAATTCCCCCAGCCTGATGTAAGCAACTCCGCAAGAGCTTCATTTGTGGCCACGGAGCAGGATCCTTTTACTGGGAAGGGTCAACGTTAGATGACACAACCTTACAAAGAAAAAAGTACGGAAAAAAAGGAAGGTATCAAAAAATTAGAAAACCCTGTTTGATAAATGATTTCAAATGTGGAATCATTTAACGTTTTAAAAAACGCTTAGTGAATCAAGTTGAAGAAGAGAATACTTTGAAGTTTGCCTTTATTAGAGCAATCAGTACATCATCTAAACGTTGCAATGAGTGTTGGATCAATTGACTTTTTTTAATTTTCACTGAATATCGTTACTTATAAATATCCAATTGCAATTAAACATTATACATGACGGAAGGAAACTGGCCTTTGACTTTTAAAAATGTCTAATTCACCAAAAACAGAAGTAGCTTTTGGATATTTATAAAGTTTCTCATTTCAAAAATGGTAATGTGAAAGAGTGAAACTTCTGCACTAATTATTAAAAGTCATTGCATCTTGAATCCTTGAGTCTAGCACATAATAGGAAAAAATGTTCCAGGTAGAAAAATAAGTTTATTGAAAAAAGACCCACGTTATGCACGAAGAAGCATTCATTTAATGACACGCTGTTTGGCGCAGAAGGCAGTAAAACTCTATAATGAGAAAATCAGTTTTAAAGCTAAAACTATATTAAAGCTATAATAACGGTTAATACACTATTCTAATTTATGTCCATGTCTAGAATTCTTCGTCAAAAATTGAGATGGAAAAGAAACATAGCACTTAATCAGGCTGTTTATCATTCAAGCATTTAAGATTCATGCATCACAACAAACGATTAGTTGCTTCCAAGTGGCTCTCCGTAGTTTGAATAGCGTTCGTTTTCCAGCTCGGTGAGAATGTTCCTTTTCTTGCCAGGAGTTGTCGCTCCTACGTCAGTGCGCTGGATGGTTTGTAATTTGTGCAACTCCTGGGACAACTTTCCCACCACACAAGTGCTCAGACCCGTGCACCGTTTGACAATGGATCTATCCAAGCTGCAGAAAAAGAACATGCAAAAAAAACTCATAATAACGCATGCGGGGTCATGCATGTAATGTATGTTCCATGTAACTACAAGCAATTGTTACATGCAAAATTATCTACACTGAGAAATGATTATTCACTGTTGAATGCTATATACTCGTTATTGCATCAAGGTGTCTTGCAAAAAGGATGGCCATGCACTTTTCTTCGGTTCGAAAAATAGAATAACAGTTTTGTTCCAAAGTCTATTCATGCATTTTGAACCAAGTGCTGAAATAAAACCGGCTTTATATATTTTTTAAATGAACATGCATAACGTTTGCACCCTATCAAGCATGGTTGCATACTTGTTCCTGTAATTTGCAGGCATAACAACTTTTCCATCATTCTTTTCCCATGCAAGGTCAAGACAGAACTGAACTTTTCTTTAATAGAGTATGTCGCTTATTGAAAACATACCTTTTGATCCCAATCTTCCTTTTAAAATAATCTATTGATTTTCCTCAAAATTTCAAAACCATTTTGACGTTTTATATCAGATAATTCTGGGTGATTCACGGGAAAACAAGTTAATTGAATATTATTTACCAAGACTGTTATATTAGAAAACAATATCTCTGCACTTTTCCAATCAACATCTGCTGATAGAAGTGACTCCACTCTTAAAGCAAATCTGAAAACATGTTCTTTGTATTATTTAACAAGTATTAAGTCTCATACAATATCACTGAACCATATCCAAGACCCTTCACTGCAATCCAAATATATGCGTTCCCTTACCTATTGGCATCGGCTACTTCTTGTTCCAGCTCTTCTGCCATCATTTGAATGAATTCCTTAACGAGCGCATTCAGTAGTCGTCGAACTTCGTAATCATTGAGCGCCACCCTGCCTGAAGCTGACTCCAGCACAGATCTAAATCAAAACCTCACAAAATGAGTACGGACTGTTTTTCTATACAAATCAATAAATGATCATTAGCCATTCCATTGTCGCTAAAGTATAAAAGCCAGGACTTTTGTGCAGTTCTAATTGATGATGTAGGACTCAGAGAGCAAACATCATTACCACCCTGAGCGTTAAATCACTTCAAGAGATCAGACTTGTTTCAGTTGCACCAGTCATGGCACCAGCAGTGTTTGATTTATTACTACTAAATTCAGCCTTGGCTCAGTGGGACATTGTCCCGCTGACTCAGCGTTCAAGCTTCATTCCAGAGAATGGAAAGCATACTGGCTGTCACTCTAGTGCAGGAGTCACTACAAGAAGTGTTGTCTTTGCAGTCAGACATAGCCCCTTCTGTCCTAAAACAGCAAGTGCTGGAGAAACACAACAGAACTGACGAGGGGACACTGGGACAGGAAACATTTACTGTTTCTCTGTACAGATATTGCCAGACTTGCTGAGTTTCTCCAGAAATTCCGGTTTTCGCTTTAGAACTCCAATATCCGCAGTTCTTGGTTTTTGTCCTCTTGGGTGAATTTTTAAAAATCGCTTATCACTCAATCAACATCTCTAAAATCAAGCTTATCTAATTATTTAGCTTCTGGCTGCCTGTGAATTCCTGCTGCTTCCGAATTTGGCTGCTGTTTTCCCTACGTTATGACAGTGATTAGTCCTCAAAAGTACTTCACTGGAAGTAAAACTTTGTAAGACACCTCGTCATGGTGAGAAATTTAATCTAGATACTTTTTTTGCTGCCTCTAAACTTAAATCCATGAAAAGTTAAGCATGCACTATATGCGAAAGTAGTCTTGATATATCTGCATATTTTAAGTTCCCTCTTAAAACCAATGCCTTAACTTCCGTTTCCATTTCGACTGTTTTCTTAACTTGTTTCCAGAATTCCGCCTCATATATGGTTTTCATCAACAAGAACAGAAATTGCTGGAGAAACACAATGGGTCTAGCAGCATCTGTGATGAGAAAACAGAGTTAACGTTTCGAGTCCAGTGAGACTTCCTCAGAACTGCAAAGCCCAGATTCTGTTTTCTCTCCACAGATGCCGCCAGACCTGCTGAGTCTCTCCAGTAACTTCTGTGTTTTTGTTTCAGATCTTCAGCATTCACAGTTCTTTGCTTTATTTTAGTTTTCTTCCTTGCCGCTTTTCAAAGAGGATAAACCGTCAATAAAACAGTGCAAATGTTACATACACATTACTGCGAGCATAAACCCGAACAAGCGAACAACTTTAATTTGATTTTACTAGTTTCGGATTGTGTTGACTGCATCCGACTCAATACTCCGTGGGCAACTAAGTTATTAAGGGGTAATATTGATTATGTGATCAGTAAATACAGCTACGTCCATTGGCATCCGATTAACACTACGAGAGAAAATGCAGAATATTGTACATATTGTGCCTACCTGAGGGGAACTGCATGGGAACGGTTTATCTGACATACAAAAACAGCACAAACCACAAAGAAAGCGGAGATCTTCAGCAGAACCATGTTTCTGAAGGCAAGACAAAAAAGCACGATTACCCAAACCATAGAGCATTGTACTGCAGCTCTCAAAATATCACTCCAGGGCGCCACCCCAAGGCACTTCAGCAAATGACATGTGCTGCGTTTCCTCCCCTTTTCTAGGGCTGAAACACGAAATTGTCGGAGTGATAGCCAACATAAAACGTGAGTAAGAAAAAAAAAGGTGAAAAAATGTACTGAACAGAAAAGATAACGGTAATAAACTTAAAAGGTGCTGGTATCCAAATTGGATAAAATCAGAATCTGGGCAGAAATATGCAAGAATTATTGCTCAATCGATAAAATTTGACAGCACTCGAGCTACCCAGTTAAGTAATGGATTGTGTAATGAATTATCAATGCTGCCGATGGCATTACACCTCGGCTTCAAGCACCTAAAAGTTCAACTGAATGATGACACGGCTGTCATCGTGGCTTATTGGACTAATGATTTACTCAAAGTCGAGCGCTGCCACAATTTAGCCATGACTGATCTAACAATGACTAGTTTGCGACTTCATTCAGAATATGCTCGATATTCCACTCAGAAGAAAAACCAGCTGTAAGAAAATAGCTATCGGTGGGGAAATGAGTACAAAAGATTCTTGCCAAAATTGTTTTACAAATCTATACGTAATTAAATCTTGCAATGCCTTATCTTTCAATGCAGCGTTTTGCTAAATCTGACTTAGGCAATATACATACTTACAAACAAAAACAGAAGTTGCTGAAAAAGCTCAGCAGGTCTGGCAACATCTGTGAAGAAAAATCAGTTAATGATTCGGAGCCTTCATGAAGGCCGAGCTTTTCCAGCAACTTCTGTTTGTTTCTGATTTACAGCATCCGCAGTTCTTTCGGTTGTTACCTATACATAGAGTTTTCTAGACTGGTCTTATATCAAATAGACTCATTCAAGTTATTTCCAAAGGACTACCGATAACAAAGCAAATCTTATGCTATATAAAAAGGAGGTAAATATCAGACCTTCCAGTCAGGTGCAATGGTAATTCTTGGCGGCATCATAACGTTTGCAGAGAAATATATTGGTGAATAAAAGCTAATGTAACTGGCATCTTGACGTTTCTCTCGTTATAAGCAAAGATAAATGTAAAAACATTGATTTCCAGACTACCCGGTATTAATTAAAGCACACCAAAGTTTCGGTGGAATATGCAGAGTCAATTAACATGCAGCAAAGTAAAGGAGTGTAGGCAAAATAGCGAACGTCGTTGACATAGCTTTTTGGAAAACTATATAAACGACTAACACAGTTGCATCCTCTTACCTTTATGATTCACAAAGCAAGTTTCTTCTTTAACTTGGCTTTTTTAACTCTGGTACTGTTGGTTGCCGAACGTCCATCCTTTTATATCCAACGTTGCCGGCTCTTTGTTGTTCAGTGAGTGGGTGTACGTTCGTCAACAAGCTGCCAATCATAAATCTAAACTGCAGCAAAGTGCCAATCCGCGGGGGCCAGCCGCCTCGCCCCGCTCATGACGCTGTCATTCCCCGGCGCTCCATTCACAAAGTTACCTATCACGTGACCGGTCGGTCCAGGTCTACTTGCATTGAGGTCATTTAGCGTAAAGCAAATCAGACGATTAATGGACAGTCTAGAAAATCATCTCGATCAATTAGTGTTTTATGGTTACTAAAACTGTAACATTACGTGACTCCTAAATGCCAAGAGTCTGCTTGGTCGGCAAAGAAAGCAAAGGCTGGTCACTTTGTACAGAGCGACATCTGCTGCTGAATTCATCCAGTACAGCGGCGTAAATCTGCCGCATCGAACTCCATGGGCAATTACAGTACATTCAGTAGTACTTGCCTCGCTGTACTTCCAAATACAAAATTTCATAAGGATTTGATTAAGACATGTTAAAAATGGGTAAATACTTTTCCCTTTTTTGTGTAAATTGTATGCTGTAAATTACAACAAACGCTGCAGCCAGCCTAGCAACAATTTATTTTTATGGTTGCATTTTGTTCAACCAAATGCCCGTGTAAAAATAAAGTGAAGAACGAGTTTAATTCTGATGTCACAGTGCTTTGATATCAATTCCAAAATTCCATTTTGCATCAATTCAGAAGCGCAACGATTTTAGAAGTCTGTCCCGGGTGCAGTAAAGTTTGTATGTGGGTTTTGCCCCGTAAAACTAGCGGTGAATGTGTCATCAGGCTGTGATTTCTAACGTGCACCTAACGAAAAACAATGGGCAGATCGAAACAGAGCAACACTTCAGCACTAAAAATGTTTTTGATATTCTTTGGGAGAATTTGAAAGTGGTTTCGCATTTGAAAGTATTGGATGATGTTCATCTTTATTGAAGCCGGGACTATCGTGTAACTTAATAATTCACTTCAGCGAAAATCTCGAGAAGTCGTGTGCCTTGTATTTTCTATTCTCAGTTTTGTCAGAACACCCGTTCAATGGATCGAAGCAGTGCTGCTTGAATTGTGCACTCTATCATTCCTGTTGAACCGAAGTTGCCGAAAACTATTTGCCAGAGTTGCAGAATCAAAAATAAAAGGATTAGGTAAGGCGATGAATCATTTGGTAAAGGGCTAGACTGGTACAAATTGATTACTCCGGAAACACTCACAATTAAATCAAGAAAAAGACTTATTTTGCCAGTTTTTTTCATGAATAACAACCGTGTCATAATGCGTTTGACTAGCAAGTGCGCCTTACGTCATGTTCGTGATCCATTAGGAGTATCTGAGCTTCCTTGCAGCTGAGCTAAGTCAGACAGAAATAACTGCGCTCGTAAATTACAGTCAAAGGAAGGCTAGACTCCAAGCTCTGATGCTTGTAGCTTCGAACTGAGGAGAGGCTGCGTTTGGAGTGAAGTGGGCTCACTCGATGAGCTCTCTGTGGTGCTGAAAGGTCGAGTTCCATTTCCAGTCTTTCTGAAAACAATAATGATAGCAGGAATCAAATTGCTTCCTGGAGCTGGGCCGCGAGTTTATGATGAACAAAGACAGTGTTTATTCAGCTATCCATTAAGTTAATGCGCGGGATTATTTCTGTTTGTTGTTCTTTTTGACCGGTGGAAGCGGTAATTAAGATCTGTGCAGCTGCAGGATGTGGATGACATTATTTGGGTAAAATGTGAGCCGGACTTTGAGAAGGAAATGGGGTTGATTAGATAAAAGCGGCGGGTAAACTACTTTTAATAGAAATTAATCAATTGGGAAGGCAGGCGTCCATTCATTGGGCGCTGTTAGTCTAAGTGCAGTTAAAGACCGAGTGGTAATATAACTCGGATCATTAAGACAGTCAAGAGCAGTGTTGATTTTGGAAGCAATATTTGCCTCTTTCACGTGATCATGAATATGTGGCACACTCCTCAGAAACCGGGCCCACTTCCCCGGTAGGTACTCTTTTGGGGGAATAAAGGCTGTATGCAGGTTTCGTGTTCAGCTGGGCAGGATATCAAGCCCACCAGCGTTTGAAGTGTATTACGGTGGTACGAGCCATTCTAAAGTTGACCAGCTCAGTGCAATCCTTCGCTGCCCCTTTTCCTAAAATCCCGGCTAGAAATGGTAGGGAGTACAGTTGAACATTAATGTCAATGAGGAAACGGAATTTGTTCCATTGCTTTCCAGGATTGCATTGATTTCATTGTCAGCCCTCGAGAAGACCAGACATTGACTTTGAGCAATTTATTAAAAAGCACGGAACTTAAATTTTGGCTAACGAGGAGGCAAAAAGATCGGAAAGATTGGATATTGAAATATTTAAAATAGAACGATGTGTAAAGAGCTGTTGCTGATAAAGTAATTTTGGAACCTTTATTAGAGTCATACAGCATGGAAACAGACCCTTCAGTCCAACTAGCCCACGCTGATCATGTTCCCAAACTAAACTAGTCCCACCTGCCTGTGTTTGGCTCATATCCCTCCAAACCTTTCTTATTCATGCACTTACCCAAATGCCTTCTAAATGTTGCAACTGTACCTGCATCCATCACTTCTTCTGGCAGCTCATTCCACAAACGAAATATCATAGTCTTTCTAAAACTTTCTCCCCTCTCTTTAAACATATGCCCCCTAGTTTTGAACTCCCCCACCCTAGGGAAAAGATCTTTGCTGTTCACCTTATCTATGCTCCTCATGATGTTATGAACCTTTATATGGTTAGTCCTCAACCTCCTACGCTCCAGTGGGAAATAGTCTCAGTCTGAAGAATACCGAGAATACTCATTAATATTTTAATAGACTTATTACTCTTATCTCCTGAAGTCGAATCTACCAAAGAGTGATTGTTTTTTTTAGACGAGTTTGAACAATATTTCTCAGCGGAGCGGTGCTTGTTATAACAATGCTGTAGAGGTTGTTGACGATAAGGGCACTTGTATAGACTCACTTCGCTGTCACCGGAACATTTCTACATGGTTCAGTGTTTGATACTTTCTCTCAGGGACTAAACGTGTTGTGTGATATTTGCTGCACAATAAAATGTTTGTTGCAAAGTACCTGTGTGCGCAATTCCGCAATAAGTTCGTGTCATATCTATTCGATGGTCACTTTTTGTCAAGTTATTTGAGACATTTATTATTTACTACGTACTTACTGAACCAATTTATGCCGACAACCCATTTCTGCGGTTGAAGTGTGTAAACAAGATTAGGTGGCGCTCCTTGGAATACAATGAGCCCAATGTCTATACTCACTCTGGATGGTGTCTGAGCGGGAACCTTGTAATGATAGCACTCTGTTCGTTTGATTGGGGTTAGATTTGAGCACCTTTTCGAAGACAAATCCGGTGTAAGAAAGTAACCCGGCCATTTCAATGTTTATTATTCAGCCTTTAGTTAGGAATCTAATTATAAATCCTGGAGATTTTGGGAAAATCAAATACTGGTCAGACAGTGAACTAGTTGGATGTACTGAGCTGTTCCCGCTATCCACAAGGGGCAGTTTGTGTTCCTAAGGGTCAGATTCCAAACTCCACCCACCTCCCCCCAACCCCGCCCTCCCCCCCGCACCCCACCCCCCACCCCGCCACAAAAGAAGCAAAGAGCTTCAGCATTGACCTCGCGTTCATAAGTCATCTCATATTCTGGTCCTGGTTCAAATTATTTATTTCCCCGACTTAAATATTCCACTAGACAAGTACCTCGTGAGGAAAGAGAAGCATATAGGAAGGAGAATGTGACCACAAATAAAACAATCTCAGTCACTTCGTAAACTATTGAAGGGGGTTCAGTACCCTGCAGGTACCCTGTAGGTCTGCAGGGTTTATCAATAACGTTCCTGCGTCCAGATTTAAACGTTAATGACAATTGCGGTTGTTTAGATTATTCGCGCTGCAGTACACTGCTCCTTCAATTCCTGATCTTCAAAGCTACGGCAAGCATTTTTTTTAAAAAAAATCAACAGAAGGCGCTCAGTTTCCTTCTACAACACCTAGACCTCCCTTCATATTTTTCTGAGCGTCTATACTCACATCCCCATCCACCTTGGAAACCTTGCAGTATCCTCTCCTGTTTCAATCCCATTCCCAGAACAACACATAAAATCAGAGATTTACTGGCCCTCTCTCCACCCAGTGACAAATATTCCCTTATGACGTTTGAGTCCACCCTTCAAAACCCAAAGCTTGTCTTTAGACCAGCCTTGTCAAATCGGGCACATTCTTCGCCTCGCACAATCGAAAGAAAGCTCTCCAGAGAGGGACAGCAGAGAAATTGTTCGCCATGATCAGAATTTGCCAATGGGTGTTATCCTGGTCTGCAACTCCAAGTTAAATTAAGCCCTTCATTTTGGGATATTTCGCCATATTTGCTGGAATCCTTTAACTGGAGTTAAATTATTTTCCCCAATATCAAGGAAAACTTCAGGTTACCGAGTTTCACGACAGTAACCTCCCTCTGGGACGGGATTAGCGTAGTGGGAGGAACATTGAAATCTCACGAATGTAACACGCTCAGTTAGTATAGGAGACAGAGCTAGAGTGTAGTGGGCAGATTTTATAAACCACATTTGGACTCGTCCACTCCCGGACATATTGTTTTACCGGAATCCGATTTGAGAATTCCAAAAAGTGCATTTAACTAAACCCTTCAGCATTTTGAGTAAAATCTTGCTTGCTCACGAGGCTTATCGGGTCCTCAAATGAACGCAGAAGGTTGGTGGCACAATTGGAAACGGCAGAGTCTCCGTGGCCAAGCTAGTACCACTGCAGCATTCTCTCCAGGCTCCCTTTGGAAACAGGAATTCAGCTTGAGGAGGACATACGGAGTCTCTGAGAGCACAGAATGGAGATCGAAATACTGCACAAAATCCAAAAAAAAGTTCCTGCGCCTGAGCTGAGAAGCGTCAGAAATGTTCCTCCAAGGGACCTTATCATGAGATCCGAACAAACAGATTCACCTTCTCATCGCAAATTGTAAAGTCCCAATTCAACTCGCGGTTACACCTTGACATTTCGGTGAAAAACATTCCTTATAGTATATGGAAACTCTCTAATTATTCCACGCCTAAGAATGCCTCCCTTTCTGATAAAGTCTGGGGAAGGGAGACATACGACATTACTAAAAAGCTCTCCAGTGTATAAGCAACCATCAGCATTTATCTTTTGGAACACGAGTAAGACCTTTTGCTGATCTTTGAGATACTACCTGAGGACACATGGACCATTACCATTTTTCCTTGAATCTTCATTGGAAAGTCAGTTGAGAAACTGAGAGACTGAAATAAGGTTAAAAAAAAGGTAATCCGGTCCTAATGTGACAAATATAAAGTCATTTCATAATTCTTTCGATGACGATTTCTTCAATTGCTCATGACATGATGAGAAATCTTGTGTATCAAATGGTTGATGCATTTTATTGAATGTTTTTGATATTGCAAGTGCTATGTTACACTTTAAAGTACTTAAAAGGTTGTAAAATATGACTTCAGATATCCTAAGATCATGAAAAGTGCAAGCTTTTCCTTTTTTTCAAAATTTCAAACAAAAAGGACACAATCACTGATAGACATCTACACTGCAGCAGCCCATGTGAACAGAGCCCCTGCATATCAGCAGTTGGCAAACAAGAGATGCTGTAAAAAAAATGAGGCTGAGAAGGTGACAGCAGCAGAATCTTCAAAATAGTGTAATCTTTAAAATTTTATGATACTCCCTCAAACTCACCCACAATTTTTTCAAGCACAAATAGAGTGGATAGCCAGAGACTTTTTCCTAGGGTGAAGGTAGATATTACAAGGGGGCATAGTTTTAAAGTGAGTGGAGGTAGATATAGGGGAGACGTCAGAGGTAGGTTCTTTACTCAGAGAGTGGTCGGGGCGTAGAATGCATTGCCGGAGAGGGTAGTGGAGTTGGCCTCATTAGGGGCATTTGAGTGGCTATTAAATAGGCATATGGATGATAGTATAAGGTAGGGGTGGAGGTTAGATAGACCTTAGGTTTAGGGTAAAAGTTCGACACAACATCGTGGGCTGAAGGGTCTGTACTGTGCTGTTCAGTTCTATGTTCTATGTTCTAAATGTTCCCATCTGCTTAAAGGGACAATCTCTTCTTCACTTGATGGCATAGAGAATGCCATGGCTGAAGATGTCACCTAGGTTGATGACCCCTCTACAACTTTGTGAGGCATTGCATTGCCACAGTCACATCTCCAGTTTCTGCCACGATAGCAGCAACTCTGTAAAGGCATCTTAAATGTGAAAGGACCAACAAATACCTGCCTTGGAGGAATTGGTTAATGTGTGTAATAAGCCAGACCAGACCCCCTCAAAATATATTAAAAAGATAGTCTAGACACACCTTTTTCTTATTTTAAAGGTAAGTGTAAGGTGCTGCATTCAGATGCAATTTGATTGGTCAAATGACCAGATTTGAAGCAAAATATACTTTATTCATAAACTGTAGCTAAAATACAACAAAAGAAAAAATAAATAAAAGGATTGGCTTAGCTGTACCTCTTTGGGAAAACATAACACAGCAATAGATTAGTTAGCTACCAAAAATCTCCTGTTTCAATACATTAACATTCTATTAACACACCCTTGGCAAAAGACAAATTCAGAAAATAGATTGTCTCACATGCAACTCCAGCAGCCCAGGAGGAAAGACATCAAGAGAACTCTGAGAGAATGTAGCAGGGAGAGATGTACTGCAACAACAGACCCAGCAACAACTGCTTCCAAAAAACGAAGAAAACTAAAATCCCTGGTTCTGTGAGAGCTTGATTGCACCTATTCAGGCTGCTTCTATTGTTCCAAATTTTTAAAAATCCAAGCCCTTACAAGCTGTTTACTTTCTTACAGACTGCTCAAAGCCTCTCATTCAATCTCTCTCTTAAAAGAAACCAAGATAAAATACACCTCTTGAAGCCACAATGTCATCACATGTGGCATTTACTAGTTTTGCTAATTAAAGCATTAGACATGACTAAGGATGAAATCTGGGAGTACCATTCCACTACAAAGGATGGAGAAACAATCATCCAGATCCAGAGTCAGGCCAGTCTTTTAAAAGAGTCATGATTAGTGTATATCAGTTTTACGTGAAATACATATTTCCATGCATGTGGTAGAAATGGTAAGTAATGGGATGAGTCTACTATCTACACCCACAACAAACTGCAGAATATTTCCTAAGCAATGCAGAATAACAGGAAGTGTGTGGCATCCCAGAGTTTTTGGTAACAGTAGATACCAGGGGAAAGTACGAGGGACAATTATAAATACAAAAGAAATCAATAGAAATAGAAATTTGGAGATGTAACACAACTTACAATCATCCATTTTATGCAATTCCAAAAAGTCAACATCTACCTACATCTGTGATCATGACTTAAGCTCATGCTTATGGCTTGTGTTGATGAATTTCGGAAAGACCATAATTGCTCAACTTGTGACCTACCTCAACACATTTATATACCTAATTCCATTATAAAAGCACTGCCTTTTGCATAACTATTCCCTCAAACTTTACCAGAAACAGGATGTGCAGTAGGCCTATTGAAATGCCTGGATTCTTAAATTATCCAAGTCTACGTCCAAAAATCTGTTTCTTAGAATTAATTCGCAAACACCTTAAAAGTCTGCTTTCCTTCCACAGATAAAAAAAATTAAAAGCAAATGCATGTTACATTTACCAATCTTGGTAACCATTTCTACAGATCCACCAGAGGGAACCTTCATGTGTTTCTTAACGTTTTCACCCGTATTCAACAGGTATGAAATTATAAGCTTGAAGAATAGCAAATTTTAATAATGCAATTCATACTGTTGGCAAGATTGACATAAGAACATAATGCGGCTGATCTCCCTTTAATGAAGTTATAAGTTAATTGACCCCTTCACTTCCATGTCACTTGTAGTTGCTGGCTCACAAGTTAAATTGGCAAATATAACTATCAATATCTCTAAAGTTAGCAACAGATTTACTTTAACAAATAATGGACCAGAGGTCAGTCACTCCAATTACCAAACTTACTACTCATGCAGTTTCGTTGCCAGTTCAAGAGCATAGTGATACTTTCTCCTTGTTCTGTTGTTGACACTATTTTTTTGCTCTTGTTGGCCCCTGCACTGCTTTCATTCTTTCTGCAAGTGAAACTGTTCTCCCGTCCCTGAACCTTTTGACCTTTAACCTGAAATTCTTTCCTTCACATACTTTTTGCCACTTGACTTTTTATTTCAATTTCTGTCTCCTATGATCTGTCAATGTTGTTACATTCTTTTCTATTTCTGTTCGGTTCACTTGAAAATTTTAAGTGCTCTGACTTCCATTCGCAATCAACATAACTTGGAATTTAATTGATGTCATCAGTTGTTACAACAATTTTATTAAAACAACTTTAAGTGGGTTGGTTAGCTCAGTTGGCCTTGCAATGTAAAGTAATGCCAACAGCATAGGTTCAATTCCTTTATTGGCTGAGATTACCCTTAAGGAGTCTCCTTCTCAACTTCTCCTCTCACCTGAGGTTCGGTGACCTTTAGGTTAAACCAACATCATAGAACATAGAACATAGAACTTAGAACATAGAACATTACAGCGCAGTACAGGCCCTTCGGCCCTCCATGTTGCGCCGACCTGTGAAACCAATCTGAAGCCCATCTAACCTACACTATTCCATTATCATCCATATGTTTATCCAATGAGCATATAAATGCCCTTAAAGTTGGTGAGTCTACTACTGTTGCAGGCAGGGCATTCCACGCCCTTACTACTCTCTGAGTAAAGAACTTACCTCTGACATCTGTCCTATATCTATCACCCCTCAATTTAAAGCTATGTCCCCTCGTGCTAGCCATCACCATCCAAGGAAAAAGGCTCTCGCTGTCCACCCTATCTAATCCTCTGATCATCTTGTATGTCTCTATTAAGTCACCTCTTAACCTTCTTCTCTCCAACGAAAACAGCCTCAAGTCCCTCAGCCTTTCCTCATAAGACCTTCCCTCCATACCAGGCAACATCCTGGTAAATCTCCTCTGCACCCTTTCCAATGTTTCCACATCCTTCCTGTAATGCGGTGACCAGAACTGTACGCAATACTCCCAGTGCGGCCGCACCAGAGTTTTGTACAGCTGCAACATGACCTCATGGCTCCGAAACTCAATCCCTCTACTAATAAAACCTAACACACCATACGCCTTCTTAACAACCCTATCAACCTGGGTGGCAACTTTCAGGGATCTATGCACATGGACACCGAGATCTCTCTGCTCATCCACACTACCAAGAATCTTACCATTAGCCCAGTACTCTGTATTCCTGTTACTCCTTCCAAAGTGAATCACCTCACACTTTTCCGCATTAAACTCCATTTGCCACCTCTCAGCCCAGCTCTGCAGCTTATCTATGTCCCTCTGTAACCTGCAACATCCTTCCACACTATCCACAACTCCACTGACTTTAGTGTCATCCACAAATTTACTAACCCATCCTTCTACACCCTCATCCAGGTCATTTATAAAAATGACAAAGAGCAGTGGCCCCAAAACAGATCCTTGAGGTACACCACTAGTAACTGAACTCCAGGATGAACAATACCCATCAACCACCACCCTCTGTCTTCTTACAGCTAGTCAATTTCTGATCCAAACTGCTAAATCACCCTCAATCCCATGCCTCCGTATTTACTGCAATAGCCTACCATGGGGAACCTTATCAAATGCTTTACTGAAATCCATATACACCACATCAACCGCTTTACCCTCATCCACCTGTTTGGTCACCTTCTCAAAGAACTCAATAAGGTTTATGAGGTGCAGGGCTGGATGAACACAGCAGGCCAAGCAGCATCATAGGAGCAGAGAGGCTGACGTTTCGGGCCGAGACCCTTCATCAGAAAAGGGGGAGGGGAAGGGGGTTTTGAAATAAATAGGGAGAGAGTGGGAGGCGGATAGAAGAGGGATAGAGGAGAGGATAGGTGGAGAGGAAACAAACAGGTCGAAGAGGCGGGGCTGGAGCCAGTAAAGGTGAGTGTAGGTAGGGAGTTAGGAAGGGGATAGGTCAGTCCAGGGAGGACGGACAGGTCAAGGGGGCGGGATGAGGTTGGTCGGTAGGAGATGGAGGTGCGGCTTGAGGTGGGAGGAGGGGATAGGTGGGAGGAAGAACAGGTTAGGGAGGCAGGGACGAGCTGGACTGGTTTTGGGATGCGGTAGGGGGAGGGGAGATTTTGAAACTTGTGAAATCCACATTGATACCATTGGGCTGCAGGGTTCCCAAGCGGAATATGGGTTGCTGTTCCTGCAACCTTCGGGTGGCATCATTGTGGCACTGCAGGAGGCCCAGGATGGACATGTCGTCTGAGGAATGGGAGGGGGAGTTGAAATGGTTCGCGACTGGGAGGTGCAGTTGTTTATTGCGAACCGAGCGTGGGTGTTCTGCAAAGCGGTCCCCAAGTCTCCGCTTGGTTTCCCCGATGTAGAGGAAGCCACACCGGGTACAGCGGATGCAGTATACC
>NC_063348.1:30070331-30123425 GCF_021869965.1 Rhincodon typus | reverse complement strand
AATGGTATCAATGTGGATTTCACAAGTTTCAAAATCTCCCCTCCCCCTACCGCATCCCAAAACCAGTCCAGCTCGTCCCTGCCTCCCTAACCTGTTCTTCCTCCCACCTATCCCCTCCTCCCACCTCAAGCCGCACCTCCATCTCCTACCGACCAACCTCATCCTGCCCCCTTGACCTGTCCGTCCTCCCTGGACTGACCTATCCCCTTCCTAACTCCCTACCTACACTCACCTTTACTGGCTCCATCCCCGCCTCTTCGACCTGTTTGTTTCCTCTCCACCTATCCTCTCCTCTATCCCTCTTCTATCCGCCTCCCACTCTCTCCCTATTTATTTCAAAACCCCCTTCCCCTCCCCCTTTTCTGATGAAGGGTCCGGGCCCGAAACGTCAGCCTCTCTGCTCCTATGATGCTGCTTGGCCTGCTGTGTTCATCCAGCCCTGCACCTTGTTGTCTCGGATTCTCCAGCATCTGCAGTTCCTACTATCTAAGGTTTATGAGGCACCACCTACCCTTCACAAAACCGTGTTGACTATCCCTAATCAAATTATTCCTTTCTAGATGATTATAAATCCTATCTCTTATAATCCTTTCCAAAACTTTACCCACAACCAAAGTAAGGCTCACTGGTCTATAATTACCAGGGTTGTCTCTGCTCTCCTTCTTGAACAAGGGGACAACATTTGCTATCTTCCAGTTTTCTCGCACTATTCCTGTAGACAATGACGACATAAAGATCAAAGCCAAAGGCTCTGCAATCTCCTCCCTAGCTTCCCAGAGAATCCTAGGATAAATCCCATCCGGCCCAGGGGACTTATCTATTTTCACACTTGCCAGAATTGCTAACACGTCCTCCTTATGAACCTCAATCCCGTCTAGTCTAATAGCCTGTATCTCAGTATTCTCCTCAACTACATTGTCTTTTTCCTGTGCGAATACTGACGAAAGATATTCATTTCGTGCCTCTCCTATCTCTTCGGACTCCACGCACAACTTCCCACTATTGTCCTTGATCTGCCCTCATCTTACTCTAGTCATTCTTTTATTCCTGACATACCTATAGAAAGCTTTAGGGTTTTCCTTGATCCTACCTGCTAAAGACTTCTCATGTCCCCTCCTGGCTCTTCTTAGCTCTCTCTTTAGGCTCTTCCTGGCTAACTTGTAACTCTCAAGCGCCCTAACTGAGCCTTCACGCCTCATCTTTACATAAGCATCAGTCATCTCTCTTTCGCGAGAGAGCAGGACTATGGTCCAGTAGGATTATGGCACCTTTAGCTTGTATGACAATTTGCCAAAGACCTTCTCCAAGTGCAGAAATTCCAGTCAATTCATAGACTGTGTTATGTTTAGATGTCTGCCTAAACTAGTCAATACCAAACTATGTGATAGCAGAACCTCGAAGCATAATAATAGCTCTTATTGATCTGAAACAGCTGCTTATATTTTTTACACATGTGCTTGGGCAATCTTGGACCAGGGAACACTTAATAAAAATGTTAATGTATGCTAATGTATAAGGAAGTGGAAAAGGAAGTAAAGAATGAACACTCAAAAGCTGATACTAATTTCTGAGTGAGAGATGTCTGCTACTCTCACCACACCATCCATCTATTGTCTCCATGCTTCTAATCTCCAGTGGCCTCTCTGTTGAAGTAATGGATGGTTACAGCTTTGGTTAGATGGCCTCATCCCCATCTACATGCCACCTAGTCGTTTGCCATGTACAGGGCAGAGATGATCAGAATGGTTCCCACTTTCTCAGCTCTTAACTGACTAAAGACAGTGTATTTTGTAAAAATTACAATATGTTACAACTCCTCTGTGCTGTGATTGTCGGGAACAGGTAAATAACAGGTCTTCTCATAAGTTTTTAAAAAAAGATAAATGTTTATTATTGAATACCTAAATATGCACACAGCCAAATGCATTCACTTCTACCAACACATGTACTAAAGAAAAGATTATGTATATTAAAAATAGCACACATTTAGGTCTTTACAGTTTGAGATTTCTTTGTCACACTTACTTTAGCCTGGCATGAAGTATTGAAAGGATACATGCCTATAAAGCTTATTTGGTCAACTGAAGAAAAGATTATACAGTAGGATGATGAATATATTGTTGCTTGTTGTTTGCAGTCGGAGATTCCTCTTGTTTCACTACAGGCAAGGTACAGCATCAAAATGCTATGGCAAAATACTAGTTTGATTCATCAAATGGAGAGGTTTGAAGCCAATCAATATCTCTGCCTACTGATGTTCCTGAAGCAAGGTCTTGCTCTTTGGCTTGTCTGGATGTTTATCCCCTCTGCTTCAAAAATATTTGCTTTATTAAACCCTTTTATCAGATATCTAGGGTTGAATTTTACCAGAAATCTGCTAAATGTCAATTTGGCAAGCTTGAATGGAGGGTTTCACTTGACCCCTGTGAGATTTCTCATGTTAGTCTACAAAATTCACCTCATTACCTAGTAACATCTAAGGTGCCCT
Organism: Rhincodon typus; assembly: GCF_021869965.1. Lineage (NCBI taxonomy): Eukaryota > Metazoa > Chordata > Chondrichthyes > Orectolobiformes > Rhincodontidae > Rhincodon > Rhincodon typus. The sequence goes on along the minus strand of NC_063348.1, from coordinate 30,120,937 downwards.
CCACAGCCTATCATCCTCCTCCCATAGGTAGAAGTACCCGCCACTGCCAGGGAGCACCCAGGATTCCCAGCACTGGTGCTGGAGCAGCGGAGCTCCTGGCAGCCAGTAACTGGCCTTCATGGTGCATGTAGTGGGAGGGGAATAAAAAAAAATGCTTCTCAGGGCACATAGGTAGCATGACTGATACTTCATTAAAAATATAACTGCACATTCATTAATGTGACCATTGATGATGCCTCTCCTGCAGTAACTCATGCCTTCCAATGTCATTCAGCAACATATCCACCCTCCCTTGACTGATAACCGATGACTATTGGCAACATCAACAAGATTTTGTGTGTGCACTAAACAGCAAGGCAAGACAGAAGCACTGTGTGACTTCAACCACTGACTGAGAGGGCAATGTGCAAAAAGACAAGGCAACAGTGTTGTGTGTATTCAAGTGAGTGCAAAGTGAGTGAGCATGGAAAGACCAAGCAAGGAGCCCACAAAAACATCCTTGCCCAATGCAATTGGTAGGTGCCTGTCTCCGCGGATAACATGTCCTGGCAGCAACATTACAATGATAGGTGCCAGTGCACTCCAAAGTGCAGCATTGACATGCAACCACGTAGGTTCCAGATGTTCCATGAGATTGCAGAGAAGCTTGTACCTATCTGATGGCAATTTCCATGGATGGGGACATAGGCTATGACTGCTCACGGAATGTACCCTGAGATGCTGGTGCCTGTTGACCAAGATGGGGGCCCAGAGGAACAAGTGGTGAATTGGAGTCACCTCATAACGGCACTGACATTCGTGTCAGAAATTCTCACTGTCCAGTTTCTATTTGGCAGATGAGAGAATGGGAAATTGCATATCAATGTGGTGAGATTGCATATTCCTGGCATGCTTAAAGTCTTAACTGGATGCAATCAGACCTCTTGTCATTTAATAACAAGATTCCTGTCTCACTATTCACAATTTGGTTGGAGAATTTGACTTTTTTAAAAATCTTAATGTGAAGGATCTCATTTCTGCTGATCTCACCTTATTTTCCCAACTGACTTGCAATGCCCATTCATTCAGGGGCTGGGAAGATTCTTGCGCTAATTTTTGTCATGTCACCAGAGTATTCCTTTTCACTGTTCTAAGGCTTGGAAGTTATCAAAGGGGTTATCACTCATTTACAGACAATCAAAAAATAGTTTTCTTTTCTCATCCTTCCCCTGGATTTTAACTCTAGAGTCAAAATGTCTCAAAATTCTCAACTTTAATTTGTTTCAATGTGTCCAATCAGAGCTTTCATAATTTCATAACTTCACATTGCATGAGTGTGATAAGTTGCATCTGATCTTATGAAAGAAGATAGACAAAGGGTATATGCTAGCTCAATATGATAGAAATTATGTGACACACAAATGCCTGGTCAACAGCCACATTATGTGATTAAGTGAGCATAGTGCAGACAGGTGACTGGTACTGTCTGCTTGCAATATTTCATGGAGAACAGAACAATCATAAAAATGGCAAGAACACAGAAAGTTCAAGTAAAATATGGGAATTTGGAAATTATATGTATCGTGCAGAGTGATTTTAATTCTTTTCTGTGGTGCTGTCCTGTACATTGAGTAAGGGAATTTTGCTAAATTAACCCAAGTGTGAACACACAAAATGTGAACACAATTTCACGGAACTCAGTAGATTTATTCCTCAATTCCTTCCAATAAGAAGCATGAATAGGCATACCATATGATCATTCAGCAAACTCCATCCAAGTTGCTCTTACAGTATTTTGGATGAATGAGTGGCTTTCCATTAGAAAACTGCCTCCCTTAGTTTTTTTTTGTTGCAAATTCTGCAGAAGTGCCTTCAAAGCAGAATTCTGAAATAATGGTCTCCTGTCTTTGAATCATGATTCTGCTCTTTAAAAAATTGTAGCCATTCATTTTTCAGAAGAGAATAGATACCCATCAAAAGCTAATGGTGCTGGGTGTTGAGCATTGCACATGGTGCACAATAAAGACTTAACTGAGTGGATCTCACTCACAGCATGAGGTCTGTTCTGTGCAGAGTAGGTGCATGCAACACCACATGAGGATGGCCACAGTATATTTGCATCAGAGAACTGAGTGTGACTTTGAACAAAGTGCTAGTAGTTGTGAGTAACTTAATTGCTGTAAAAATTTAATTTTGTTTGTATTCCACATTTTGAATTACCTGAAATCTACTCTTCAAATTCTAAATTTCATCCAGGCTGAAGCATGAGACCAAGCTCCCCACTGGACAGGAGCTGAAGTTAGTACATTAAGAAACTAGCTTTTTTTTCCTCTGAACCTGGTGCTAAACTAGCCCAGAGCATACGATCACAGGCATCTCATTGTGACATCGCACTGAGTGCTGTTATAAAGTTGAGATCCATTTTTAACTTTATTTATAGGACCTAAGTCAAATACAATTATTGAGCTGAGTAAGGCAATCTTAAAGTTATTAGTAGTTACGAGCCCTTTTCAGGTACAAACATGTTTTCACAAGTTTTACAGATATTATTCATTTGATCCTAAAAAGCACAACAAAATAATAGTTAATCAAAGAGTCATTTTTCAGTCTGTTCACTTTGGGATACCAATTTGCAACACTAGCTAACTGGGAACAAGGCTCTTTTTGACTTAAGCTCTCCTTTCTTATGCATCGATTCTTATCAACCCCTGCTCGCCACAATCTCCTGTGCATAATCAGAGACATCCTGAATTTTAATTTGCCTATGAATAGATCATGAATTTGCCTATGGATGAAATTTAGAATTTGAAGAGTAGATTTCAGATAATGCAAAATGTGGAATACAAACAAAATTAAATTTTTAGAACAATTAAGTTACTCACAACTACTAGCACTTTGTTCAAAGTCACATTCAATTCTCTGATGCAAATATACTGTGGCCATCCTCATGTGGTGTTGCATGCACTTACTCTGCACAGAGCAGACCTCATGTTGTGAGTGAGATCCACTCATTTAAGCCTTTATTGTGCACCATGTGCAATGCTCAACACCCAGCACCATTAACTTTTGATGGGTATCTATTCTCTTCTGAAATTGTGGATTTGTTAGGTAGTGTTTATCCAATTCCTGATTGGATTCTTCAACAGTAATGAGCAACACAGTGACATCACTTCCTATTGTCTCCGATCGTCTCAGTCCTGGATACGCCACTTTATCAGACCATAACTTTTATTACATCTTGTCACCCTTACTTTACCAACTCCTTTGATCTTTACCAAGAAGATAGGGTAGCACTTGCAAACAATTTATGTCCAATGAAAACAGCAATTCCCGGAAAATAAATTCAGCGGGTCTGGCAGCATCTGGAGAGAGAAAGCAAAATCAACGCTTCACAATTCTGAAGAAGGGTCACTGGATTCAAAACATTAACTTTGCTTTCTCTCCCTACATGCTGCCAGACCTGCTGAGCCTTTCTAGCAATTTCTATTAATGTTTCTGATTTACAGCATACGCAGTTCTTTTAGTTTTTATTCCACAGTTCTTTTCTTTTTATTGAAAAATTTATGTACCTGCTTTGAGTATGTAGGGTTACCTCCCAGTGGTGTCAAAAGTCCCAAATGATGCATTTGAGACAAAAAAGCGAAACAGGTTTCAAACTACAAAACTCATTCAGAACCTAATTTCAAAGTGACAGATGCACGCACATATAATAGACTGTGACAACAAGGCGTAGAGCTGGATGAACACAGAAAGCCAAGCAGCATCATAGGAGCAGGAAGGATGACGTTTCGGGCATAGACCCTTCTTCAGAAATGGGGGAGGGGAAGGGGGTTCTGAAATAAATAGGGAGAGATGGGGAAGTGGATAGAAGCTGGATAGAGGAGAAGATAGGTGGAGAGGAAACAGACAGGTAGTTGCAGTGGGAGAGAGATCCCCTGAGGTTTGTCCGGAGGGAGGAGAGTAACTTCTTCAGGGTAGGCATCCTTAGAAGAGGCTTTGCAGTGGGGTTAAAATTGTATCAGAGATAGTAGGAACTGCAGATGCTGGTGAATCTGAGACAACAAGGCGTAGAACTGGATGAACACAGCAGGCCAAGCAGCATCAGAGGAGCAGTAAGGCTGACGTTTCAGGCCTAGACCCTTCTTCAGAAATGGGGGAGGGGAAGGGGTTTCTGAAATAAATAGAGAGAGAGGGGGAGGCGGATAGAAGATGGATAGAGGAGAAGATAGGTGGAGAGGAGACAGACAGGTAGTTGCACTGGGAGAGAGATCCCCTGAGGTTTTTCCGGAGGGAGGAGAGTAACTTCTTCAGGGTAGGTATCCTTAGAAGATAGTCATCCCTATTTATTTCAGAACCCCCTTCCCCTCCCCCATTTCTGAAGAAAGGTCTAGGCCCGAAACGTCAGCCTTCCTGCTGCTATGATGCTGCTTGGCCAGCTGTGTTCATCCAGCTCTACGCCTTGTTGTCTCAGATTCTCCAGCATCTGCAGTTCCTGCTATCTCTGATACAATTTTAACCCCACTGCGAAGCCTCTTCTAAGGATGCCTACCCTGAAGAAGTTACCCACCTCCCTCTGGACAAACCTCAGGGGATCTCTCTCCCACTGCAACTACCTGTCTGTTTCCTCTCCACCTATCTTCTCCTCTATCCATCTTCTATCCGCCCCCCCATCATTTATTTCTGAACCCCCTTCCCCTCCCCCATTTCTGAAGAAGGGTCTAGGCCTGAAACGGCAGCTTTTCTGCTCCTCTGATGCTGCTTGGCCTGCTGTGTTCATCCAGCTCTACGCCTTGTTGTCTCAGATTCTCCAGCATCTGCAGTTCCTACTATCTATAATAGACTGTGTTCATTGCCAACATGACCGCTAGGTGGTGCAGTGACTATGAATAGACAGAAACGCAGTTTTGTAGCCAAACTCCTAAGCGTCGGATCCCTGAAATCAACAGCATTACAGTGTGGCAGCATTGATTTATCATTAAAAGGTATTATTAGCTTTGCAGCACTGCACTGATAAAGCATCCGTGGAAAAGGTGTCCCTGAAATGAAAACAGTTGATTCAATGGAGTGCTCAGGAAGGGCCCCTGGTTCCTTGCCCACTGCCTCCTCGGTTGCCCAACTCTCTGAGTGAAATGTCCAGCTATGCTGAGAAGGATACAACTAACAGCAGCAGGAGATAAGGGGAGGGCATCGTCAGCCAGAGCGCAGGGATTGGGGAGGGTCACTGGGATGTCTGGAGAGGCAACCAGAAAACTTTAGAACTGTGGTCTGGCATCATTGATGCCATGTGCACGTGTCCTGGTGGCCATCTTTGCCAGCCAGTTTAGCTTTGGCAACACACTCTGCTAGATACAGCTACAGGCCTATTACATACTTTAAGTTACAAAACTAAACGAACTTAAAACACAGATGTGTTTTTTAGTGAGCTTTTTTTATTTCAAAGCATTTTCACATTTGGTAGTTTAAATTCACATAAACCTGAACCATACAACAGACATAAAACCACAAACCTTCCTTTTGACTTGGACACATGGCTTTTTTTTTTCACAGTAACTATTTTGTAACTAACCACAATTAAATAGAACATAATTTAAATCGTCACTTGTTTTATCAAGTCAAAATTATCAATTATGGAAAAATAAATCAATCCTACATTGCGGCATTGAACACTGTGCTGGAAATTGGACGAGTAAGGGAGTTATGTGAAAAGGAGAAGGAGGTAGTCCTTTGATTTGCCTATTTTTTTCAAACTTTACAAAGTCGTTCCTGGTCTGCTGCAGGAAAAGACTACTGTGTGGTGACTATCTGGTGAATGATTAAGGTCTATTCAATTCCTATGGCTTAAAATTGTACAGAGAGTGGTGGTAAGATTAGTAAAATATAATAATAAAAACGGAAATAAAAAGTTGGATAATATAAGAATAACAGAAAATAAGGAAGAAGTTAAATAAAACACATTAAGGATGACAGAAAGTGGTGTGTCATGGATGTAGCATGTGGGACCTCCTGGATGCTAATACGATCAAGAACAAGTAGACATTTGTGGGTCAATAAGCTTCAGCTCAGAGCCAAAGGCTTAGCTGCAGACACTCCAACACAATAGGGAAGGGGTATTTACATTGATAAGTTGAGCTAAGAAATAGTTCTGATTTGAATCAGTGATCTGTACATGAGGCAGATAAAGGGGCCCAAAGGGCAGGAGTGCAGTAGCCTCAGCTTTACAATTGTCCAACAGGTTGGAGGTCCTGATTGTCCCATGAGGGGAAACATTCAGCATTTACCCTGTCAAACCTTAAGAACCCGATATGTTTCAATGATATCAACTCCCATTCTTCTAAATTCCAATGTCCCAAACTGTTTAACTTTTGCTCAAAAGACAATCCGTCCATACCAGATCATCCTAGTCAATCTTTTCTGAACTGCCTCAAATGAAGTGGTATCTTTCCTGAAATAAGGGGATCCAAACTGCTTACAGTACTCTAAATGTGGTCTCACCAACACCTTGAACAGTTGCATTAAGACTTCCCTACTCTTACATTTCAAACCATTTGAAATAAGAGCCAACATTTCATTAGCTGTCTTGATTACCGGCTGTGTTCTAGCATTCTGTGTTTCATGCACAAGTATCTCCAAGTCCCTTTGTTTTGCAGTGATCTGCATTTTTCCTCCATTTAAATAATACTCTTTGCCTTGTTCTCCTTTCCAAAGAGAACAACTTCATTTTTTCTACATTATACTGAATTTGCCAACTTTTTGCTGATTTACTTAACCTATCAATATCTTATTGTAAATTATTTATTATCCCTCTCGAAACGTGCTTTCCCACCTATTTTACTGTCATCCGCAAATTTTTTTCCATCCTGCAAATCAGTAACACATGTTGTAAACAGACCCAGCAATGATCTCTGTGGAACTCTTCTGGTTACAGGCTGCCAACCTAAAAAGCACACCTTATCGCCACTCACTATTTACTGCCTATAAGCCAATTCTCCATGGATGCCAATATACTACCTCCAGTACAGTGGGATCTTATGACTTAGCCCATGGTGAGGTACCTGATCAACCATCTTCTTGAAGTCCAAATATGATACGTGTACAGGTTCCAGACTATCCACACTGTCTCAAAAAAACTCCAATAAATTAGTCAGGCATGGTTTCCTTTCATGAAGTCATGCTGATTCTGATAGATTAACTTATGATTTTCCAAATGTGCAGCTATTGCAAAAAAATGAAAAATTCACAGGGAGGACACACAATATTAGTTTGTTAATTGTGACATTGTGCAATGGAAATTTCCAACTCTCTAAATGCATTTGGCCATATTGCCTAACAGTAACTGGTGACTGATAGAATTTTAGATGGCTGAAAATTCACATCTCTTTTACCTAAATACTTTTCTCTTGATACCATTGACACTTAAATTGTGGAATGCCATACTAAAACAGAAATGAATACAAAAGCATTATAGATGCCGGAAATCTGAAATTAAAACAAAAAAACCTTGAAAAATCATCAGGTCAGACAAGATCTGTGGAAAAAGCAAAGCTACCCTTCTGGGTCTCCTATAATATTTGCTTTTTCTCCATAGGTATTGCCTTGCTGAGTTTTCCAGCATTTTTGTTTTTCTGCTACAGCAAAGCTAATTTAACATAAAACTGAAGAATTTGAAAAAAAGAAATTAGTTAACATAGTTAACTAACAAAGTTAAAGATAACATCAAACTTAAAGAGAAAGCATATAATTATATAAAGATAGATGACAAAACAGAAGATTGGACAGAATATAAAAAGAAACACAGAATTAGAAAAAGCTAGCTAGAAATATAGAAACAGATAGTAAGAGTTTTTGCATTGATGTTAATGTTTCGATAGATATTAAAACCAGCTCCGGATCAGTGAGGTTTAAAACAGTGTGAAAACAGTGGAGAGAGCAGAATCACTCCTTGAAATATCGAAAGATCAGGTTTTGGGAAACATAGGAAATCAGAAGTATGGCATCACTGGAAAACAGTTTCAAGGAGACCAGGAGTTGAATAGGAGGGTAAGTTTCAAAATATTCTGGAGTAACATCACAGAGAAAAGACAAGCTCATCAAGCGTGACTGGGAGCCAACGGAGAGTGAGTAGTGACTTCACTAAGTAATAGCAGGTGAGTATTTCTATGTCCAGTGTTATAAGTAAAAATCAGTCCTTTGTTTGGGTTAAGAGTGTTTAAAGTATAAGCAACAGGGTAAGGTCACTGGTACATGTTTAATATCTCTTACACCGGAGGAAGTAAACAGAAAGTGAGGAATTTAAAGTTAAGTCATGGCAAAGCAGCTTGGCTTGGTGGAAAACTCATGCTATATGCTATGGAAAGACAGGAATGCTTTCAGTATCCAAGGTGACCACATCTGTGGGAAGTGTATCCAGCTGTAGCTAGTGGAAGTCTGCATTTCAAATCTGGATCAACAGCTGGAATCACTGCAAAATATCTTCAAGACTGAAATATTCATGGGTAGGACATAGAGTAAGGTGGTCACACCACAAGCAAAAAGTGAATGGGTGACTGTCTGACAGAGTAAAAATACCAGGCAAGTGCTACAGGTGTCCCCTGGGGCCATCTCCCTCTCTAACAGATTTTTGTTTAGAATGCTGCTGAGGGAGATGGCTTCACAGAGAAATGCAGCAAGAACCAAGTCTAAGGCACCAGGAAAGGCTCAGTTGCATGGGAGAGGGAGTAAAAAGAGTGAGAGTGCACTACCAATAGGATATTCTATCAAATGAAGAATTGATAGATGCTTCTGCAGCTCAGATGTGACACCAGTGTGATATTGCCTCCTTGGTGCCAGGGTCAAGCAAGTCACTGATCAGCTACAGGACATTCTAAAAGGGGAGAGAGGGCAACAAAAGGTCTTGCTCCAGGTTGGTACCAATGACTTAGGTAAAAAGAGGAATGGCATACTGCAAGCAGATTATAGGGAACTGGGAAATAAATTATAAAGCAGGATTTCAAAGATAATCTCAGGATTATTCCCAGTGCCTCATGCTTGCAAGGTCAGGAATAGGAGAATAGACTGAATGAATGCATAGCTGGAAGGATGATGTAGAAAGGAGGGATTTGGATAGTTTGGCCATTTGAACAGGGTCTGGAAAAACCAGATCTATACAAATTGTGTGGGCTGCACCCCTGCTGGCTCAGAATGAGAGGCATTTGCTCATATAGTAGAAGAGGGTTTAAACTAAAGTCAGAGAGAGATTGGGGCTGGAGTAGGGAGGCAAGAGTGAGGGAAACAAAACGGATATGAAATAAAGAAAAATAGACAGCAAACTGGAAGGCAGAGGCAGCAAATAGGCTGTAAGAAATGTGTTAAAATGTCAAAAAAGGAGTCTAAAGACTAAATCTGAATTCATGGAGCATTCATAATAAGGTGAATAAATTAACAATGCAGATAGTTGGGATTGGTGCAATATAATTGCAATTACACAGACACGGCTGCAGGTGACCAAGTCTGGGAACTGAACATCCAAAGGTATTCCATTCCAAGGGGAGGACAGGCAAAATGGAAAAGTAGGTTGTGGCATTGTTAATGAATGATGAAATTAGTGCAATACTGAGAAAGGATATTGGTGCTGGAAATCTGGATGTGGAATCAGTTTGGGTGGAGCTAAGAAGCAATAAGTAGTGGAAAGCGTTAGTGGGAGCTGTCTATATGCCTCAGTGGTAGTGGTGAGGTAGGGGATGGCATTAAGCAGGAAATTAGGCCAATATACTAAGAAACCAACTCAGGAACAGGCTATCCTAGATTTTGGTTTGTGCAGTGTGAGAGGATTAATTAAAAAGCTTGTTATTAAAGCTCTTATAGGGAAGAGTAACCATAACATGATAGAATTTTCCATTGGGATAGAAAGTGAACTAGTCCAATCCAGGAACAAGGTCCTAAATCTAAACAAAGGGAATTGCAAATATATGAGGGATGCGTTGACCGCAATAGACCAAGTAACATCAATAAAAGGCATGACAGTGGATAGACAATGGTTAATATTTTAGAAATAAAAGCATATATTGCAACAGTTATGTATTTCTTTCAGGTGAAAATACACAACAGGAAAAGTGTCCCAACCATGGTTAACAAAAGAAATTAAGAATACATTAGATTCAACAAGGTGTCATAAAAACATTGCTAGAGAAAGTAGCAAGTCTGGGCGTGGGAACAGTTTAGAATTCAGCAATAGAGGACCAAGAGGTTTATAGTGATTGTAACAAGGTCAGTCAGGTGGACCTCATTTAATATGAGTTCCCTGATTGGGGCTATTAATCTGGTCCAATTAAGGATCCCTGGCTGACAGATAAAGACAGGAGTGTCAGACATCCTGTTCACTCTGACATTTGGAGCTGGATCATTTCAAGGACTTTCCACATGTAAATAAAGGGTGACTTGGTGACAAAATACTGGTGTCTGTGAAGTCATGTCAAGGTTGGTTAAGAGGGGTATAATAAAGTGAGAGTAAACATGCAAAGAACATAAGGGTGGGCTGTAAATGCTTCTGTAAGTATGTATGAAGAAAACAACTAGTGAAGATAAATGTAGATACATTACAGTCTGAAACAGGAGAATTAATAGTGGAGAACAAGGAAATAGTTCAGCAATTAAACAATTACTTTATGAAGACTGAAAGAACTGTGGATGCTGTAAATCAGAAACAAAATCAGAAGTTGCTGGACAAGCTCAATAGGTCTGTCTGCATCTGCTTTGTTCTATCTTCACAGCAGAATTTGCAAATAACTTCTCAGAATACAAGGGTCTTTTGGGAAGGAAGAATTGAAGGAAATTAATATTAGGATTAAAAAGTGAATATGTGAAGAGAAATTAATGTGACTGATATCTAATGATCCCCAAGGGTGGGTACTAATGGAGGTGGCCAAGAAAATAATGGATGGGATGGTTTTCATCTTCCAAAATTTTAGAGATTCTGGAACCGTGACAGCAGATTTGATGGTGATGTGGATGGTGGTCGTGGCAAATGTAACATCATTATTTAAAAAAGGAAGGAGAGAGGAAATCAGGAATGATCTGTTCGGTAACCTAACATTACTAATGATAGAGATGGATACATTATGAAAGATATGAAAACAGTGGGACTACACAAAGTTATGAAAGGGAAATTATGTTTGACAACCTACTGAAGGTTTTTTGAAGTTGTATCCAGTAGAATAGATCAGGAAGAACCAGTGAATGTGGTATACTTGGATTTTTAGGAAGTTTTTGTATAGTCCCAATAAAAGGCATAGAAATTATTATGCAAAATCAAAGCGCATAGGATTGGTGCCCTGATTAGGTGATTTGGAAATGATCTAACGAAAGGAATATAATGTATGAAAATGTGAAATTTTCCATTTTGGCAGGAAGAATTAGAAAGAAGTATATTATCTAAATTGCAAGAAATTGCAGAGTTTTGTGATGCTGAGTGATCTGGGTATCCTCATGAATGAACTGTAAAACATCAGTATGCAGTTGCAGCAAGTGTTTTCAAAAGCTAATAGAGTCCTATTGTAAATTGCAAGTAGAATTGAATACAAAGCAGGGGGGTTATCCTTTAGATATACAGAGCACTGACGAGACCACTGCTTGTAGCATTGGTCTTTTTATAAAGGAAGGATATACATGTATCCGTTGCAGTTCAGTTAAGATTTATTAGATTAATATCTGGAATGACCAGTATATTATGAGGAAAGGCTGGACAGGGTAAGCCTTCATCTGCAGGAATTTAGATGAGTAAGAGACAACTTGATTGAAATATATTCGATCCTGAGGGATTTTGATAGAGTGCACGTGGGAAGGATGTTTCGTCTTGTGGAAGAATCTAGAACTAGGATAACTGTTTAAAAAAACACAGTTGACTTCTTAAAACAGACATAAGGTGATCTTTTTTAGATCTTCATGATTCTTTGGAAAGCCCTCAAAGGTCAGCGGAAGCAGAAACTTTGAACATTTTTAAGGCAGAGGCAAATGGATTCTTTATAAACAAGGAGGTGAAAGGCTATCAGGGATAGTTAAGAATGTAGTTTTGAGATTACGATGAGATCAGCTACATTCATATTGAATAGTAAGGCAGGCTCCTGGGCTTGAATGGTCTACACTTGCTCCCAAATCAAATATTCACATCTATGCACGTATATTGCTTATTATGTCTTACATGTCAAAGGAGTCCTGTCATGATGAAATAATATATCATTCAACTCACTATAAACAACGTTCTGACAGTTCAAAGCAAATTAATTAATGTATTTGCTAAGATAGTGAGAAAAGAAATTTCATTGAAGCATATTGACACTTCTGTATATTACTACTGCAGTGTATAATTTCACCTCATTAATGATTAAAGATAGATGATTTTATTTTTAATAAATGTTGGCATTAGTAAGGATTCTCAAATCATGATAAAAGATTGTAAATTTATTTTATTAGTATATTCATTACATAATGTCTGCTAAGAGATGATTAAGCATAACATTATATTTAGGTAATCCAATTTTCAAGGTACATACTTAACCTAAATCACTGAATGAATCAATTGCCCTGCAGTCAGCTTTTTCTACAAAATATATTTCACATTCATAACACATTCCACTTCTGCTTTTACTTTTCTTTGCATCTACCAGGGTTTTTCCATCTTTAGCCTTCAGATCTTGAGCTCCAGCAAGTAATTTGAAAGCTCTGCAAAAATGAACTGTTAAGCACCTTTTCAATGGGCAAATAGTGCAACGAATGTTTGAGGTAATTTCTCAACATGCCTTTACATACTAGGAGTACAGCCAAAGAGAAGTGCATGAGTCTCCTTTCATTTCACTTCCTACTACAGATACAGGAATGCTTAAGCATCTAATTGAATGTCAAAGTATGTGTATAAATTTTTCATGTGTTCAGGAAACCAGTTTTGCAAAAATAATCAAGATGATCTGTTACAGCAGCTGGTACTCTAAATTTAGCAATGCGGCCCAGAATCACTAGTAATCATAAGTAAATGTGAAAATCCACAGTAATAATTGTACCTAGACAGGGAAAAACATTTCAACAAGCCAGAATCATAGTTTTAAAAACGGCAAAAGCAAGGAAATTCTGCTAAACATTTATTCATCATTGAGTCATAGAGATGTTCAGCATGGAAACAACCCCTCCAGTGCAACTCATTCACACTGACTAGATAATCCAAATTAATCTAGTCCCATTTGCCAGCATTTGGCCCACATTCCTCTAAACCCTTCCTATTCATATACCCATCCAGATGCCTCCTAAATGTTGTAATTGTACCAGCCTCCGCCACTTCCTCTGGCAGCTCATTCCATACATGCACCACTCCCTATGTGAAAATGTTGCCCCTTCGGTCCCTTTTAAATATTCCCCCTCTCACATTAAACCTATGCCCTCTAGTTTTGGACTCCCCTATCCTGGGGAAATGAATTTGGCTATTCGCCCTATCCAAGCCCCTCATGATTTTATAAACTTCTATAAGGTCATCCCTCAGCCTCTGACACTCCAGGGAAGATAACCCCAGCCTATTCAGCCTCTCCCTATAGCTCAAACCCTCCAATGCTGGCAACATCCTTGTAAATCTTTTCTGCACCCTCTCAAGTTTCACAACATCTTTTCTACAGCAGGGAGACCATAACTGAAAGGCCTACCCAATGTCCTGTACAGCCGCTACATGACCTCCCAACTCCGATACTCAATGCCCTGACCAGTAAAGGCATCTTAAAATGCCACTCTGTGGGAAGTGAGGGAAGAGATTGTTGGGCTCCATGCTGAGATATTTGTATCATCGATAGCCACAGGTGAGATGCCGGAAGACTGGAAGTTGGTTAGTGGCATGCCATTATTTAAGCTACAGTCTGAACATGTGCAATGCACACAATGTATCAGGAAGTAATGGTAAATTAAATTGCTTAAATATTTCACATCAGTTGTCAATATCTCAATTCTACACTGTGCCAATTTATAATGAATGTGCAGTGGTAGCTTCTATCAGTTCTTTTAAATAAAGATCTAACATATTTGAAAATGCATATTTTACAAAACTGCACAATTACTGCAAACATGGGTTTTTATTATCATAATTGTGCACATGAACAAAAAGTGGATAATTCAATTGAATGACATTAAAATAAAACATAAAAGGCTAGAAATTGCTGGCGATTAAATTAGCAGACAAACACAATGGAATAGATCTTAAATCCCTGCACTGAATGTCAAGGAGCAAGGGTCAGAGAAGAGGATGTTAGATCATCAAACTTGAAAAGCCTGAAATGAACCCTTTGCAAATATGCTTGTTTCATTTTACCTACAGAATCCACCAAGTAATCGATTCTAGAGAGTCAGATCCTTAATCTGAATTCTGAGATAAGTATTATTTCATGACATTTTGACAACAATTTAATATTAGCAACCAAATATCATAAGCAGGCAGGGTTAAGATATATTCCATGGGGTTGGTTAGGTCAGGAGTGTCCACGAATAATGGGTCGGATGCACAGCGCTGCTTTCAGTTCTGTCTGGGAGGCAGATTGGGGAGATTACCTGTGTGAGACACTTCCTTGTTCAGTTTGGAAGTGTTCACACAAAGAGTGTCAAGTTGTAGCACCGTGACTTCAAACCTGAAAAACAAACAACAGCCAAAGCAGTAAGTGTGTGCTGTGCAAGGAGCTGCAGACGTACAACAGAATGGGGAGCATCAAAAGGGTTGAGTTTGCTGCAGGCGGTAGGGGGTAATAAAAGAGGATCAACTTCCTTGACTTCTCTGAAGAAGAGCTTGTGAAGGCTAAGATTCTCACTTTCAGTGGTTGTAGACACCTCAGCCTCCGAGATCAATATATGGTGGCCATGCATTACCAATAACTGGGAAAGTCACCACTGCCCTCAATTTCTTTGCCTCTAGTTTCTTTCACGACACTACTAGAAAGATATTGAAAGTCTTACAGTTGGCTATGTGGGCAGGAGGCAGGGTGAAGTCTAGATTGTTTCCCAGTGCTGGAAGATATGTAGAGTTCCCTGACAATGGGAATGGCCAGAATAAGCAAGAGCTGTATTCACATTGCTGGCTGACTGGCTGCCTTCCCAAAGGTGCATGGCATCATTGCTTGCAGAGACATTGCAATCCTAGGAGCTGCAAATCAGCGGGAGCATTCATTGTCAAGTGATAGTTAAGCATGAATGATATCTGTTTAAATCAGAATAATGCTTTGCAGAGTTAGCAAATGAGTTACTCACTGAAGAATGGCTACTCTGTGCCTGTTCTTGTAACTACATATTTATATGTCTACTCATTAAGATATTGGTAGTGGGAGTTCAGCAATGGTAATTCAATTGTACGTCAAGGGAAGAAAGGTAGATTCTTTTTTGTCAGAGATGGTTATTGCCTGACATTTGTGATGTGCAAATGTGACTTGCCTCTTTACGTCCCAAGCCTGAATGTTGTTCAGCTCTTCTTACATGTGGGCACGAACTGCAAAGCTGCAAATTATACAGGACACCAATCAGCCCCACTTCTGACCTTATGACAGAGGGAAAGTGGTTTTTCAAACAACTGAAGATGGTTTCACTTCAGACACTACCCTGAGCAGCTCTTACAGATATGCCTTGGAGCTAAGATAATTGGCCTTGAATAACCACAACCGTCTTTTGTGTTAGGTATGACTCCAGCCAATGGTGAGTTTTCCCATTTGTTCCCATTGACTCCAGTTTTGCTAGGGCTTCTCGAGCCACACTCACTCACATAGTGTCTTGCTGTCAAGGGCAATCTCTCACATCTCAACTCAGGAACCCAACTCTTTTGCTCATGCTTGGACCAAGGCTATAAGGATGTCAGGAGTGCCCCTGGCAGGAGCTGAAGTGAATATTGCTAAGCAGCATATTCCTCAGCAAGTACTACTTGATAGCCACTGACACCTTCAATAAATTGGTAGCAATTTACTAAATTGGATTTGACCTTCTTTTGTGGACTGCACAAACAATATCCATTAGATGGATGCCAGTCTCATAGTACTGAACCGGTGTGACAAGCAGTAATGCTAACTCAAGAGCAGAATCTTTAGTATTCCTGCTGGAATATTATCGGGGCCTATAGCCTTCAGCTGTTTCTAGATGTTATGTTGAGGGAATCAACCCTCTGTCATTGGCTGATTAATTATCCAACACATTCATAACTGGATATAGCAGGACTGCAGTTTTGATTTGACCTGTCAGTAGTGGAATCATTTAGCTCTGTTTCTAACATGCTTGTAGCCTTGTGTTGTAGTACCATCAGGTTGGCATCTCATTTTTAAGTTTGCCCGTTGCTGCTCCTGGCATGTCCTCCAACATTGCTAATTGAACGTGCATTCATTCCCCGGCTTGATAGTAATCTTATAGTGAGGGATATGTCCAGCCGTAGGGTTACTTATTATAGTTGAACATAATTCTGTTCTTGCAGATGGCCCATAGCACCTCATGAATGTTCAGTTTTGAGATGTGAACTCTGTTCTAAATCAATCTCACATGGAACAATGGTAGACATCACAATGGAGGACATCCTCAATTTCTACTTTCATCTCCACATCCACCATCATCCCAGTATTAGTGGCAAATCATTTCCATCATTCTTCAAGGGAGACCTTGAATGTATGGTAATGTATGGTAAAACTACACCAAGGAGTACAGCCGTCTGTCTAAGGCAGAAGAAATTTTGTTATTTATTGTTGTCAGGGCTTGCAGGATCTTATTGGGTGCTGTAATTCAAGAGGGGTGCACTTTTTTGTGGAGTCATTCTGGCAACAGCTGTTGATATCAATCCATAAATGCTTGAATTAGACCCTTCCATTTCGTTTGGTAATGTGCAAAGCATTGTTAGACTTAATTCAAGTACCTCACATGTTTACTTATACCCGCTATCATTGCCTCAGCTTTAACATCTCTGTACAGCTGAGCAAAGCTAGGAGAGGAGTACATCTCAATGTAGATTCTCCACTGATCTTCCTGTCATTAGTCTGTTCAAACTCACTTGTGATGCAACATACCTATGTAAGAGGACCCCACCACCCAGGTGTTTATATCTACACACATCACAGGTAAGGATACATGTGACAGTGCACCCACAGAAGGGATCAGTTCCTCTGAGCAAACATATTCTGCAGAGGGCCTATGCCACTGACTTTCATTAGGTCATCCTGGATGAGATAATAGACAGATATGATCCAGATAGAAAAGCTTTAAATTTCTTATAGTAAGTTATAATATTTATTTTGATGGCTGGTTTGCAACGCAGAGTGATTCCAATAGTTTGAGATGTGGTGACCCTCAGGTTAAACCATCACCAGTCGTCCCTCTCTGATGACAGAGCAACCCTATGGTCTGGTAGGACTGTGGCAACTTTACCTTACTTCTTACTGATAATAAATACAATAAACTGGAGTTTTCTTGGGTGCAACCTGGAAATTACAGCTGAAATTGCCTAAGGCTTTGCCTATTTTGTTATTGTCCAATTACACTCGAATGTTCTCCCAATCTCATGAGAACATGCCAGAATTTAAAGTAGATACAAATGAGCATAATGGCCTAAACCATCAAAGTCCAGGAAAGCATCAAGCCCACATCGGTTAGGTGTATGTTTTGAGTCTTAG
Source organism: Rhincodon typus (assembly GCF_021869965.1). Taxonomy (NCBI): domain Eukaryota; kingdom Metazoa; phylum Chordata; class Chondrichthyes; order Orectolobiformes; family Rhincodontidae; genus Rhincodon; species Rhincodon typus. The sequence goes on along the minus strand of NC_063348.1, from coordinate 30,103,331 downwards.
AGTAATAGCATTCCTCATATTTTACCATCATTCATGCATGTCAGACATGTTTAAGAACTTATAATTAGGTTAGCTTTACAATATCAAAAGAAACAAGTAATAGAATGAAGACATTTTTCTACAAAATGCTCATAAGCAAATAATTGCAAAATGCAATTCAAAGTTCCTGCTGAACAATAAAATTGGGATGCAATGTTGAGACTCAAAAATAGGTGCAAATGGATGACGCTTGTATCTGAGAGTTTGGGACACAGCTGTTTCTGTGAAAAGATTGATTCACATCCAATTTAATGAACAAATGAATCAAGATTTTAAGTTGTGAGTGTATAATATTTTTAAACTTAACTCATTTTTCCCAAAGTCTGTAATCTTATAGACCACATAATTGTTTACCATCTAGTTATACTTGTATCTGAATACAAGTATGGAGATGATGTCAATTTTGCATCAAAGCAGGTATTTCACCTGATGCGGCAATGCTTGTTATCTGTCCCAACATAAGAAGCTAGGCACAGATAATGTGGTATTGAATGCAACATGCATTTATTATAGCCTACGTATATACAAATATTACAGAGACAGGCTCATCAGTACTTGGGCTCATGTTAAGCCATTAGGATACAATGAGCAGCATGCTTCCATTAGTATGTCATGCTTCAAGTGATCCAACTTAAGGTGGAGTCTCAGACTTTTATGCCATCAGGTCACATGCTATAATACAGTGATAATATCATGAGCATGTATCTTAAAGGCATACTGACATATTACATCTCTGTACACTGACTGTGAGACATAAAACAAAATACCTCTTTTTCCACAGATAAAAAAGTTATCCCAAACAGATGCACATGGTCGTAACATAGGCACATGTTGTTAAATCTAGTAATTAATCAAACAGCAAACAAAGTTTACTAGATTAATCATTCAAACATCAATATAATGTTTTGGAAGTTTACAGCTTGTGCTGATCTGGTGATCATCTAACTCTCTGGACAGATACACAATATTCTCTGTTGCTCTTGGTTGACTTGTTGCTGGTTGCAGTTGCTCAACATCACAGCACATTTAATATCATCAGTTTTCTTCCTCATTCTCTTTGTGCATGATTGGTGTTAAATATTGGTCTGAGCTGGTGTCTGTCCCATTGCAATCTAACACTAGGATTAGTAATGACTTTATATGACCTGGCTGATTATATATTCTAGATATCTGTGCTGACATCTGAGTATTTGCATTGGTATTTCTAGCTCAAATACTCTACCCAGTGCACACTTTTAATAACTCTACCCATTTAAGGCTTTTGCAAAGGTTTGTAGCTCGGGTTATGGGTGAGGTTGTTGACTTGCTCGCCGAGCTGGCTTGTTTTCGCTCAGATGTTTCATCACCATGCTAGGTGACATCATCAGTGAGGCCCCCGATGAAGCGATGTTATTCTACTCTGCTTGGAATTTATACTGTTTGGTCTGTTATGGTGAGTAGTACCATTTCTGGCTCTGTTCTGCATTGGTTTGTATATGGGGTACAATTCTATATGTTTGTTGATTGCATTATGGTTTGAGAACAATGCCTCTAGGAATTTCCATGCGTGTCTGTGTTTTGCTCAGGCTATTCTGGTTACCTTGCCCCTGTTAAACTGATGGCCTTCATTGTCTGTGTGTACTGATATTAGGGAAAGTTTGTCATGTCGTTTTGCTGCTAGCTGATGTTCATGTATTCTGATGGCTAATTTCCTTCTTGTCTGCCCAATGTAATGTTTGTGGCAGTTGTAACAAAGTATTTTGTAAACTACATTGGTTCTGCATGTCGTGGGAATGGGGTCTTTAATCCTTGTGAGTGTTTGTCATATTGTGGCTGTGGGCTTGTGTGCTACCAGGACTCCTAGTGATCGAGGAGGAGTCTCGTTGTCAGTTCTGATGTGTTCTTGATGTAGGGCAGTTTGGCCAGTGTGTTAGGGTGTAGTGTCCTCTTGTTATTGTCTATTTAGTAGGCACTTGCAAGTGAAGTTGTGGCGATATCTGTTCACAGCGAAGATTTGGTATCGGTGCTCTTCCTCTTTCCTGTGTAGTTCTGGCATGTTGGCCCATTTAAATAGTGTCCTAGACAGCTTTGTTTGTGGACGTTGGGGTGGTTGCTGTGGAAGTTGAGGATTTGGTCAATGTGGGTTGCTTTCCTATATACCGAGGTTTGGAACTCCCTGTTGGTCATACGTTCAACTTTGATGTCCAGAAACGGAAGCTGATTATTGTTTTCTTCTTCTCTCATGAATTTAATCCTGGCAAATATGTTGTTGATGAGGTGATGGGTCTCTTCTAGTTTGATGCCAGCAGCACCATCAGCCATCAGCAAAATGGCATGACAAACTTTCCCTAATATCATTACATTCGGACAATGAAGGTCATCAGTTTAACTGAGACAAGGTAACCATAGTAGCCAAGCCAAACATAGACACACATGGGAATTCCTAGAGGCATGGTTCTCAACCCATAATGCTATCAACAAACATATAGACTTGGACCCCATATATAAATCCATACAGAACAAAATCAGAAATGACACAACTCACCATAACAGATCAGATAGTATAAATTCCGAGCAGAGTAGAACAACATCTCATCATTGGAGGCCTCACTGATGATGTTACCCAGCATGGTGACAAAACGTCTGAATGAAAACAAGCTAGCTCAGCGAGCAAATCAACAATCTCAGTGTACTCATTTCCTTGTCATGTATCTTTTTCGTGCTGTTCTTCACCCAGAATGGTGAGGCAGTTCTGGACAAGGTCATTCACATTAGTGTTCCAAGAATAACCTGTGCTGGAGATGGTCAGGAAAACGTGCAATGCAATGTGAAAATCTGATTTTGCTGTTTGACAGTTGATGATCATTGATATGACAGAGTCTATCTTACATTCTAGTGAACAGTTTGATCTTTTCTTTGTGGAATGAGCAAGTGACATGGGTCTCTCCCCATTTAGTAAACATGCCTTGCAATGGTTTGCCAGTGAATTGGGTTCTGTTGCCAGACACTATCCATTCTGGGATACTGACTAAATTAAAAATGTTTTCCATTGTGTCAACAACAGTTGTGTTTGCTATGCTGCTAAGTCATTGATCAATGAGAAATTGGGAGAAATAATCCATCACAAGAATATAACCTTCCCCATTCACTGTGAATATGTCTGTTGCTGCTTCCATTCAGAGAGTGGATGGAATATCATGTGGTTGCCCCTCTGCTGTTGAGGTTCATATATTTGACAAGCCTCACGTGTATTTATGAATCATTGAATCATTTATGAATCATCCCTGGACAGTACAGTCATTTGCATGCTTGCTCTCTTGTACATTTAGAACATGGTGTAACATGGGCATGGTATCTTAGTATAATGCTTTTGGTATTGGAACTTGTTTGCCCTTGAAAAAGGCTTGTTGTGATCTATAAAGTTCACCTCTGTCTGCCAAAAATGAATGAATCCTCTCAGGTACCTCTTCAACACTGTCAGATCATCCCTGCATAATGGTCTTTTGCAACACTTATTGCTTATCTTCAGCAGTTTCCAATTGCAACTGTTCACATCAGCTCTGGCTAAAGCGTAACAGATCAACTTTAAGGACCTTTTCAACTTCAACTGATTTGATTGTGTCATGTATGGTTTGTCCCAGCATTGTGGGTGTGGTTTGACACACATGAATTGTGATAGCACTGATCTGTGCTACTCCTGTCACTGCTGGAAATGTGGTCAGACATACTATGGCATGAAGGCACCTCAGAAATATTTGAGTCAATGGGAATCAGAGGAAAAGAATATTCAAAGGAGTAGAAGATGCGAGAGGAAATGACAACATGAGCCTTTAGAAATCCGTCAGCAAATGACCTTATATTAGCAGATGATCTTTTATATTGGGCTGGTCAGAAGTGTCCTTCTTGCTGCATTTGTTTAAATTATATGTTGAAAAGATAGAGTCACCTGGAGTGGTGAGTTCCAAAATTCTAGAACTGGAGTCAGATCAACATTGACATTACGATGTGCCTATTCTGCATTTTTTCCAGCAAATGCACTCTGCTCTCATCTGCAATTTTACTGCCCTAGGTCCTGCATTTTTCAAAGTATTCAGTAAGAGCATATTTCTTAAAACGTATCTGCACCCCTGTCAGCACCCCACATCTCCTGTACACACAATGAGAGACTATAGATATTCAGACTTGAGCTTTCTGATTGGTTCCCATACATAGGGAGTCATTTGGGAAGGTATTACATACACATGACAGGTGATACATGAAGGAGCCAGAACCTCAAATCACAGAAGGAACTGGTTGGGATTTAGCACACTTCCCAGCAACACAACACCCAACATCCTACCCCTCCAACAGTCAATGTTCTGATTAGATCAGCACTACCTCATTAAATTTCTTTTAAAAATGATGTCATTTAGAAGCAGATTGAATAATTTTCTGCCAAGTCACTAAACAGGGTACTGCGCAACTGCTGTGCACTGCACAGGAAAGCAGCTGCTTTTTTATACATCATTCAAAATTTTATTGCTTGTACTGTAAAAGATCCTGAATATATTCATTATGATTGTAAATTGGAAAGCATGGCCTTCAGAGGTAGTTAATGCCATAATTACTTCTAATGTCTGTATTAATTGTTTATAGTTTAACTAATCATGAGATTGATTGAACTAATTCTCTGTATCTACAATTCTATGACAGAGTCTGAAATGGTACAAAAACAGAAGTTGCTGGAAAAGCTCAGCAGGTTTGGCAGCATCTGTGAAGAGAAACCAGAGTTAACGTTTTGGGTGCAGTGACCCTTCCCTAAAACATGGTAGTTTGTACTTCGCAGTTTAAGCCACAAGTTGACAATATATTCACATTTGTAATGAAAATTGGCTTCAGCCAGCAAGCTGGTCCCTGTGAAAGGGAGCCCTCTCACAGACAGGAAGGGGTCTGTCAGGAGGTTGAACTCTTTGTCTGCTACTTAAGAGTCCACCTCCAGCAGCTGAACTGTCCCTCACCAGGAGCAGAAACCCGCAAACTGACTGGAAAATCCAAGCCAGCCTCTGTTAACATGCCTTAATCAGCAGGTCCCCACCATTCATCCTACCTCCAGGAAAATGGTCAAATGGCAGGCTGGAACCAAGGAACCTGCATCCAGTCTTACAGTGTGAAGTTCCTGGTCCACCTACCTCCATTCCCATCCCTGACGGGAGCTAAAAATGCAGCCCCATGACTCAACTCTGCTGGCTTTATTCAAGTTGAAGAAATATAATGCTGAGTGCACTTTATTTAGCTGTTTTGAACTGTTGAAAATAAAGCTGAGCTTTGCAAGTTCTTGACGCATTGCTATCAGCAAGAAGATATTAAAAGCTATTGTCAATGCCCCTCCTCCCACTGCCACGTGGACCGAATATCTATAGAATGTACAGTCAGAATGAGTAATGTCTGACCTCTCTGTAAGTGTGGAAAAATATTAAGTAGGCTGGCTGTGTTCCTGTTCCAACAAGAAGCCCCTCATAAACTCAACAAAACATCCCACAGATGAATGTAAACTTATAATAGAAAAAGTGTGAAAATTTAGGCTGTTTGAGATTAACAACCCAGTCCCAATAGCATTCATACACAAAGTAGAGAAGCTCCTTTACCCTGCAAACTAGCTGCTATCTCTCCCCAGGAAAAGCAAACAGTTTCCGACTTATATGTAGGACTACTCATATCAATATATGACAAAGGAAAATTCTATAATTAAATGTGATCCAGTGTAAAATTACAATAAAAATATAAAATCAGCTCCCTTGTTCCAGATGTGTAGGTTACAATTTTTGGAAAGCTGTACTGTTTTCAATAACAAAAACAAAGTTGCTGGAAAAGCTCAGCAGGTCTGGCAGCATCTGTGAAGGAGAAAACAGAGTTAACGTTTCGGGTCCGGTGACCCATCCTCAATTTTCAATAATGTTCACTTCCACAGCTCTGGAAATTATATATCACATCAGTTTCTTTAAACAATCTTTACAGTTTCATCAATTTCTAGGCTGCCACAAGTCACAGGATTAAAAAATGAACGTTTGTTCTTGTTAAGATTTTAGATATGTCTTCTGCAAATGTCTGATTCCAAGGTTTACCAAAAATCAATTCCCTGAAATCACATTATCAGGTTTTCAAACTATTTCTCTGGCAGAGCAATAAATAGAGCTCAGACTTTTTTCAGAGATAGTAAGAACTGCCGATGCTGGAGACAGAGATAACAGAGTGTGGAGCTGGAGGAACACAGCAGGCCAGGCAGCATCAGAGGAGCAGGAAAGCTGACATTTCGGGTCAGGACCCTTCTTCGCAAATGGGGGAGGGGAAAGGGAAAGGGAGCTCTGAAATAACTCGCTCCACCACCCCCGGCAACTTTCCCTCCAACCGCAGGAAGTGCTCCACCTCCCCATACACCTCCCCCCTCACCTCCATCCAAGGACCCAAATAAACCTTTCACATCAGACAGATGTTCACCTGCATATCCACTAATGTGGTCTATTACATTCGCAGCTCCCAATGTGGCCTCCTCTACATCGGAGAGACCAAGCGGAGGCTCGGAGACCGCTTTGTAGAGCACCTGCACTCGGTTCGCGACAAACGACAACACCTTCCAGTCACGAACCACTTCAACCCCTCTCCCACTCCCTGGATGACATGTCCATCCTGGGCCTCCTCCAATGTCACAACGACACCACCTGGAAACTGGAGGAGCAGCACCTCATATTCCGCCTTGGGAGACTACAACCCAATGGTCTCAATGTGGACTTCACTAGTTTCAAAATCTCCCCACCCCCGGCCTCATCCCATGACCAACACTCCCTCTCATCCCCGCCTCCTTGATCTGACACAACCTGACCATCTTCTCTCCCACCGATCCACTCCTCCCACCTCACTGACGAATCCCTACCACTGCCTACCTGCACTCACCTATCACCATCCCACCTACCTTCCCCAGCCCCACCCCTCCTCTCCCTCCTCCATTTCTGAAGAAGCATCCTGACCCGAAACATCAGCTTTCCTGCTCTCAGGCTGCTTGGCCTGCTGTGTTCCTCCAGCTCCACACAGTGTTATTGTTGACATTTTTCAGTTGGGTTTCAACCTCAATTCCACATTAGAAACTGGGAAGTGGCCGTGGAGAGATAATGCAATTTTCCTGAGGAGAGCAATTAAGAAGCCTATTCCAGTTCAATTAAGGATGACATTCAGACTGAGGAAGCAAGAGGTACAATGGAAGGGTCTAGAGTGAATACTGGTCTGCAACTGCATCAGAAGAGCTGGACACTGGTGAGGTAAGCAGGAGACTGAGGGCATCTCAAAATGCAAGGGCTTTCTATAACAGAGGGAAAATTCAATTGTCCAGTATCATTGTGTAGGTGAATCCTATCTAAGTTGGCTAATAGCCACGGCTATGGTCATCCCATCTATTGGTCTACACTGGGGTGATTTAATGGAGGCATTGATGACTCCCCAAGATACTGCACAGTGACTTGCAAAGCTCCAGCTTCAACAGGAGGCCAAGCTGCTGTGAGGAAGATTCCAGGTTTGCCATAAATATTTCCCCAGTTAGACCAGGCCTCATTAAATGCATCTAATTTCCTATCTAATGCTGGAGTGTGGATTGCCCCAGCCAGATGGACCCCATCTTCATCAAGATTACTTGGTGACAGGAATGTCTCAGATGTCAATGCACATGTTAGCAAGTTAAAACTGACAAGATAACAAGATGTGAAGGTGCCCCAGTGTGGACTGGAGTGGACAAAGTCAGAAATCACACGACACCAGGTTATAGTCCAACAGGTTTAATTGGAAACACAAGCTTTCAGAGTCTTACTCCTTCTTCAGGTGTTAATGAGAGAGGTAGTATCAGACTGATACAACCTCTTTCACTCTTACCTGAAGAAGGAGTAAGACTCTGAAAGCTTGTGTTTTCAATTAAACCTGTTGGACTATAACCTGGTGTTGGAAGATTAAAAGATGTTTTTGTTCCACCAACTCATTCTCACGTATTTCATTAAAAGCTTAATACGTGAATCAAAAATATCACACAACCATTTGGCAAATATTATGACATGATGAAATTTCCATGGGAAAATTTCCAGTTGGCCCTTGTAATTGGAGAAATGATTGAACAGTGCTTACAACATTTCCCCATTCTTCAGCTAGAATTATGGTGAATCTCTTAAAATTCATCTCTGATAAAATGAGTGATGAGGAGGAATGTTTTCTGTGGTGAACAGCCGTATTAAAAATTGGAGATATGAAGATGGGAGTGCCCTGCTGAATTGAGGGAGTTTTTCTGCATTATCTTTGGGCCTTACCTATAAGATTAGGAAGTATTTATACAGAATTTTACATTAAAATAATTAATTAATGGATGGACTATAGCCTCTGATGAGGTAGATTGTGGAAAAGGGTAGTAACTGCCTTAACATGTATATCCTTTCCTTGCTGTATGATTCTGATGGCAATTTTCTGCACAAGATGTATTCAAAATATAGGAATTTTTAAGTGAATGTTTCTGTTGTTTACAGTTAGAGAAAGATATTGTATAAGTGAGGTTAATGTTAAAAACAAAACAAAATACCCCTCAACATTGGCATTTGAATATATTTGCAAGGATGGAAATCCAAATATCAAGCTCTTCTTGCCCAGTAATCTCTCCATCTCAAATTAAATGAGCATTCAATGAGAAATCAATTTGTTTTCATTTAGTTAATAAACTAAATAGGGTGGCACCATGGCTCAGTTGTTAGCACTGCTGCCTTGCAGTGCCAGGGACCTGGCTTTGATTCTGTGTGGAGTTTGCACGTTCTCTCTGTGTCTGCGTGGGTTTCCTCCTACAGTCTAAAGATGTGCAAGTTAGGTGGATTGGCCATGCTAAATTGCCCATAGTGTCCAGGGATGCGTAGATTAGGTGGATTAGCTATGGGAAATGCAGGGTTACGGGGATAGGGTGATCTTGGTGGGATGTTCTTCAGATGATCCATATGGACTTGATGGGCCAAATGGCCTGCTTCTGCACTGTAGGGATTCTATTAATATAGAATAAAAATCTATAATTTATTTTTGGAGTCTTCAGTCATTTCTAACTGAGATAAAGACTTACTGATGAAGTCATTTTATTCTGGCAGTTCATTATGAACTTAACTCCACTTCATTTGAGCCCATTTGTTGAAGGTATTGAATATAATGTCTACATCATGTGTCAACAATTGGTGTCCCTGCTCTTTGTACATAACTTTGTGAATATTCCAACACAACAACTATTAACCGATAATAAGTACAAGGGTTTTTTGCACAATTACATAACAATAGTTTTGCAATAGTTTGCCAAAGAAAAACTGTTTACAACTGGAGAGATGTTGTAATAGCTCATGTTTTTTAAAGCTCCAAAACAAATCTGAGCACCCCTTGATGTGCTAATGATTCCTTGGAAGGTCCCAGGTTCAGAATGTTGCAATATTAATAGGGTCACAGTGAGATACTAACCTCAGAATCCCCAGTCTTACTAGAAGTGGTAAACTGACCGGATTTTCACTCTTCTCACAATTCAGTGTCTCTGGGAAACTACATGTTTTACTGTTAGGTGATGATAGAATCATGTCTAAATCAGCTGATGGTTAAAGGTCGACTACATTTTTATTCTTTTATGGTATGTAGTCAATACTGGCTTGGCCAGCATTTCATATCCATTCTTAATTGCTGTAATGATGAATTACCTTCTTGAACCAAGGTACACTCATAGTGCTGTTAGGAAGGATTTTGAACCAGTGACAATGAAGAAGTGGCAATATAGTTCCAAGTCATGACGGCATGTGACTCAGTGGGGAACATGCAGATGGTTATGCACCCATGCATCTGCTGCCCTTGTCCTTCTAACCAGTAAAGGCTTTGAGAGATGCTATTGAAGGAGTTGATGTAATCTATCTTGTGGATGGTACATAGTGCTGCTTCTGTGTGTTGGTGGTTGATGCGAATATTGAAGATGCAAATTAGGTGGGCTGCTTTGTCCTGGATGATGTCAAGTTTCTTGAGTGTTGTTGCAACTGCACTCATCCAGGCAAGTGGGAAATAATCCATCACACTCCTGATGTCTGGTAGACAGACTTTGGGAAGTCAAGAGGTGAGTTACTCACTCCATAATTCCTAGGCTCTGGCCTGCTCTTGTAGCCACAACATTTATATAGTTGATCCAGTTCTGCTCAATAGTATTCACTACTTAGAGTAGTGATTGAGCAAGGTATGAACCTGAGGGCATATAGATCCAAACATATTTATATTTTCAAGAAGGGAGAAGAAATTCTAGAAGATGTAAAGGAAAGCTTCAAACTTGTAACTGTCTTTCTAATAATATTATCTAAATTCAAGTTGTAAAATGTTAAGAAGCTACTATTGCTGACTACTAGAATAATGTTTTATCAGCAGTAACTAATCAAAAATGAACTTGTGTCTTTGCCCAGTTCTGTAATATTGCTACTTTAACATGGGTATTTATCTTCTTCACACCAAGCGATGTTTCAGCATTAAGTTCATGTACCACCACTACAAGTTCAGTAATCTGATATACCAACAACTCTAAGGGATAGATACCATTATAGTATTCAGTGTTAAAATCGCCATCAAGTTATGCAGGAATGTAGTGCAGCACTAAATGATAAGGAACAGGTTACCTCACATGATGACAGCTAAATAGACAATGTAGAAATGCTCTTAGTGTAATGCTTCCTCGAGGAGGAGATACTGGAAACTCAGCTGATAACTTATGCTATTCCTGTGCATGTTGTAAACACTACTGCAGAGCAGGTCTGGCATAAGATAGCAGAAGTCTCCTGATGATACTTTCATCAGAAACCCATGTATAGTACCAATGGTTTAATTTCCACACACTAATTTTATAAATGTTGGTATTAGCAATACTTTACTGTAATATTCATTTTTAAATGTTTAATAGAATTATTTAACAATATCACAAAGCATATCTATCCATAGTTAAACACAGGGAGTCTGTTAATTGGACAATGAGTTATTTATTTAAATTAGAATTAGCTCAAATCAACTGATGTGGAAGGCACAACAATTAGCTTTTTTTCCCAACTGGAACACAGGAATAAAATAAATTAATGTAATTGTGTTATAAATATGCAAGCATACTGTTTTACATACTTTGTCCTACAGGTGAGGAACTTGAGACAACTTCTGTTTTTTTTTATCCAGCTCTTTTTACAGCCATCTTTGAATTTCCTGGTCTTGTTTCCTATCATTATTTTGGGTTTCTGAGGCCATTTTCTCTGGTCAATGCCCCCTGTACAACAATTTGGGATTATGTAGATATAAAAGGGTGGGGGCATGTAACAACAGTTCTTAGCCCCATAACCCTTCAAGGTGCAGACTTTCAGTAGCATCTCTAATGTAGGCAGAAAGGGTTATATTTGAAACAAGGTTTGAAGTTTAAATTATAAGCAAAAGAGATGGAAATCCTCTTCTGTGTCATCTTTCACTTTTATGTTTGCAAATTACTTGCTAATGCTATCCATTAAGACTATGAGCCCTCAGCTACTTGTTTGCACTTGAGAGGTAAAGTTTTTTTTAATGGATTGGTAGCTTGTATCTTGATTCGTTTGTATCATGAAACACAAAACTTTTGGGCAGTTGAAGAGTGAATATAATCATGTCTTGTTGCAGTCAGTTGTACTGTATAAAGTCACTTTAATGAGCAGTTCAGAAATGAGTTTTCTGTAGCCTCATTTGCCTTAGCACATTGGATGTCCCACTTAGAAAGCCATTATATATTTGATACTCAGAACAAGAGGAAGAAGATGAAAAAAAAACTTTGTTTAAGATCTGCATCATCATTGCAGTAGAATTGTCACTAGCTAGTGTTACACTTAAATAGTCTGAGAGAGGGGCAAACCCTTCAGAAATTGATGCATCATGGAGGCAATGATAGCGCTGTGCACAATGCTGAGAAAATAAAACCTGCAGCTGATCTCCAGGGCAAGGTGGCACTTGCATTTAGTGAAGATGTTAGTTATCTTGAACATTTTTTAAAAATTTTGGATCAGGTTCTTTCCAGAACCATTGGAAATATCAATAATGTCAATTTGCAGTTCGTCTTGGCATGAAACAGGTGAATTGATGGATTGTTTGACAGAGCAAGCAGCAATATCATAGATCCCACGGGAAACACAGAATAACACAAGAGCCAAAGATTCTTTCAAATGGCAGATTCCCAAAAGTACTAGATGTCATTGATGACATCCGTGTTGCCCATGTACACAGGAATGTCTCAAGACTGATTCAGTTCATCATGATTCAGGATATTTTCTCTTAAACACACCTCATGATGCACTCTTTTTTCCCAGTCACGTAAATGAAATTCCTTGTGCATTATTGCTACAATTTTGCTTACATTGTTTAGTTATCAAAAGGCAAAGTTTCTTTTGGGTTGCAGGGTCATTTGTGACCTCAGAATCTGCTCATCCCTGCTCTAATTGTGAGTTACCCTAGGTAAGGGTCCGAATACTTAGGCTTCCGGACCATAATGGAGCCAGTGTTTTTTTTGCTGGAGATAACGTAAAGTATAGAAGCTGAAGAGACAGCAACTGCTTTCAGCAGAGGATCTGTCAGGAATATGACTTGTCTTTCCTTTAAGCACACATGAGGAGATCAATGTGTTCTTTTCCCCAATCAAATTGTTAAAAATTAATTGAAAATAGGAGGGTCCTACAATTGCTGCTCATTTCAAACAAGTCAATTGGACTCAAAATGTTAATTGTTTCACACGCCACAGATGCAGCCAGAGCTTTGAGTTTTTCCAGCACTTTCCATTTTTATTTCAAATATTGAGCATCCACAGTATTTTGCTTCCATTACTCTAGGTTTTGATTTTTTCCATTTTCTGCACTTCTGTTCTCAACAACTCCCCAAAATCAGAATTTGATTCCCTTTTTCCTCACCTTTCATCTCAGTAACCTCAACATTCACTGGATCATCCTTTGCTGTTTCTGTACCTCCAAAATAATGCCACCACCAAACAGATCTTACATCCCCTGTCTCTGTGACAACATTGTCCACTGATCAGATAGCCCCACATCTCCTCCCTTTCCCATGGAATCTCCCCACACAAAAACAAATGATGCAACACGTATCATTTTACCTTCTCCTTCTCATTTAGAAGTCCTTCCAGAAATGGTAACTTAGTAATGCTTCAGTCAACTTAATATACTGCATTGAATGCTCACGGTACTACCTCCCAATCTTGCTGGAGCAATCCTCATTATAGACCAGCTTGTCTACATTACTCATCACGAGGTAGATTTGCTATCACCAGGTTAGGGGCCTCCAGGTCCCACCTGGTCTGGTACAGTAGGCCAAGAGCAAGTTCACTTCCTAGTCTAAATAAGAGGCCCTTGAATGTAATAACCATCTACATGTTATAGAATCCCTACAGTGTGGAAGCAGGCCATTCAGCCCATTGACTCCACAGCACCCCTCCAAAGACCATCTCGCCTAGACCCACCCCATCTCTGTAACCCCGCATTTTCCCCATAGCTAACCCATTTAGCCTGCACATCCCTGGATCCCATGGGGCAATTTAGCATGGCCAAACCACCAAACCTGCACATCTATAACAGTCAAAGGCTAGACACTAGGTTTTACTTCTTTGAGGTCCTGCTGTGCTCGCATCAAGTTCATGTGACATAATCATTTTAGACTCTTACACAACAAGCTACACTGGGGAAAACAAAGCGTGAGTGACTCATTTACGGAACACCTCATTCCGTTTGCAAGCATGACCCTGATCTGCAAGGTTTACCTCTGTGTTGTGCATGGAGCCACGTTTTACAATGCGTGCCCAATGATGTGGACCAGCCTTTCACATTAGGCATGTTAGTGCTGGTAATTTTTTTTTAAATGGCAATAAGCAGCGACGTGTTTTTGCCTTCTTTCCAGTCCCGTTGTATGGCCAACATAAGTAAAAGTCGAACGAAAGTAGCTTTACTCCCATTCCAAATAACTTTACCTTTCAGCCCCTCACGCTTTTCGATCCACAGAGGAATCGTGTCAATTGACTTTTGAAAGGCATCCTACTAAAGTAAACCACTTGTCTCTATGTCTCATTTAAACTGGTTATTGTTTTCAACAAGTTAAACCAGTATAAAGGTGAAAGGTGAAATCACTGGATTACTTTTTTTTAACTTCAAGATGCTCTCCCACTTTGAGGTGGCCTCTAGAATGAGTCAATGCGATGCCCTGGGTTCCTGGACTGATGAGAAGACAAGAAAACGGCGTGAGCACGCCAGCCCGATGAGAGCTGCTGATGCTGGAATCCGCTGGCCCAGGAGCACAGGGACCCCCGCAGAGTCCGGACAAACCGGAGTGATATCACTGTCAGCCAATCAGACCGGCGGTGCTGTTGGATGTATCAATCCAATCCAGAGGAAGTGGAGGCGGGACTGGCGACAGGCTGGATACATGGAGTTCATACCAGAGGGAAGGACTGAGAGTGTGTGAGCAATGTCGGCGCAGGGAGCACGGCCAGCCTTTGCCGTGACACTCTTTTCGAAGTTGTGTACAGCCCTGGGCACTTTGTTGTTTGTTTTGTTGGGTCTGCTGTTGGTCCGGCAGCTCCTTAAACAGAGGAGACCTCGTGGTTTCCCACCGGGTCCCACCGCTCTACCTCTCATAGGCAACCTCCTGTCCCTCATCAATGAACCACACGTCTTCTTGAAGAAGCAGAGTGAAATTCATGGACAGGTATTGAAATAAAATTTGTTTTAATTTTTTATAAAATCGATATTCGACTACGATCAGGGCGGTATCATCACAATAAGACGCTCGGTTTCATTTGTAATATTTGACTTGATATATTAATATTGTTTCTTAAGTGGATCTGTCGTGGATTTCAGCTGTTGTTGTGAATGGTAAACTATGGAAAAAAAAACACATGGACTTTGTACTTTGCGTGTCCGGCTGGCAACGTGATTATCGAGTGTATAGCATCCGTATATTTCATTCGTGTGAAAGTAAGAAAGCTTCGCAAGTTACTGATAACCTGCATTTATATTAGCGTCTTTCCGAAAAAAAGTCAAAATTTGACAATTGAGCAAAGGAAGAGAGATAGCAGGAAGGTGCTCAAGAACTTGAGTGAATTTGTAAGTGTTAAGAAAGTTCTGAAAAGAGAGTAAAGGAATGTGGAAGCAAATAGTTTTGGACAGGTACTGTGCAGCACAGGGTCTGAAGGCAAAGCTAAAGGAATAAAGTAGACAGCACTCCAGGACTAAAAGAACAAAGTTCTCAGTTGGTAGAAGGGATGATAGGAACTTGAGGGTGAGCATCGGAAATTAGGCACAGTGCAGAATAAAAGACGCTATGGGTCACTGAACACAGGGATAATGGATGAGATGAAGTTTATGAAGGATTGGAAATCATCCAGAAGAGAATTGTAGTGATCAAGGCTGGAGTTGACAAAGGCGGTTGGAAGCCTGCCAGTGATCGGAGGGAAGCAGCAAATGGCTATAGCCGAAAACTCCATGCAACTTAAATACATTTTTACTGGTCCCATTGATGGACTGTAAGTTAACCCACTGTGGAAATATTGATTGGTCCTGTAATCCACTTAAAATGACAATTTATATTTTCTACCTTGTTGTGCATTACTGAACAACAGCTCAACAGACCAAACAGAGCCACTCCTAGTCTCCAGTGTTGCTTAAACAGTCAAGATGGAGAATGGAATGTGACACCATGGTTACTATCTCACTGGAAAAAACTTCCATTTTCAAATCCTTTGACGGGATGTGGGCATCACTGCAAGGCTAGCATATTTTTTTGCCCATCACTAATTGACCTTGAACTGAACGGCTTGCCACACCATTTCAAAGGGTAGTTAAGAGTCAATCAGTCATATTTTGAGTGTGGAATCACATGTGCATTTGATAGGGTAAAGCTGGCAGATTTCCTTCCCCAAGAGGACCAGATGGGTTGACATGACAATCAGTGATAATGGCATGGTGACTATCACTGAGACTTGCTTTCAATTTCAGAATTCCTTTATTCTCCAGATGCTACAATGGGCAGATACAATCGACAAAAATGCGCCAGTGTTCCCATTTTAAATCCTGTCTGTTCTAGTGCAGGCTTAGAGATAGGCAGCACAGGAACAACCTGCTGACATAGTCTAGTTCCTAGCTTCCCAGTCATTTCCCATATAACCTTTCATATTCCACCTCAACTTTTGTAAGCATGCATGAACTCTGCTTCATTGAAGGCGTGTGGCATAATTCTATGTTCTAACTTGTTTTGAAAGATTTTTATTTGAACTCCTCTAATTCTTATTTGTCTGATTACCTTAAATTGACATCCTCTCATGGTCTAGGCCCGAAACGTCAGCCTTCCTGCTCCTATGATGCTGCTTGGCCTGCTGTGTTCATCCAGCTCTACACCTTGTTATCCTCTCATTGCAAATTTTTTGATCATTGCATCCAATGATCATGCAATCATGACAGGTATACTTTGGGGTTTTTATAGTTTTTTTTTCCAGATTCAATGTTATCAATGACTTGAGTTAGTGGTTTTTGTGTCTCCTGTGATCTAGAGTATACAGTTTCCTGCCTAATATAAAGATTAAACAATCAGGTCACAGCAATGAGATTTATTGTTCACTGAGATATGTATCATGTGTTGTCACATGATTCTCCTCTTCTCAGAAGCGTGCTGAATATTCTCCCTCAACTGAACTGAGTTTACACTTCAAATCAATGTGGACTTGTCAATGTACGATAGTTGAATGAAGAGTAATTGGCATAATATGGTAAAATATAAATTTTTCTACCTTTCTTGACACACAAAATAATCAAGACAACACATATTTGGGGCAGAATATTTATAACGCCTGGGAGGAAGACCTATGTCCTGGAGTTAAATCTCCAAAACCGGGCATTGGATCAAGATAGTCCTGCTTACTTCTGGACTTGAGCTGGCCAGGTTTGGAGAAAAGTGGAGAATCTCTTGGCAGCTGTCAGGAAAGTCACTGAAATAATCAAACAAGAGACTAGCATTCTGGCTTTAACAGCCCTTGTAAAACTTCATTAAGTTCTCTGTATATCATCAGGTTCATTGAGGCAAATCCACAATGATGAGTGATTGTTTAGTAAAATTGATGCAGTAGGTAATGATTAGAGACTAAAATTGCTTGTCTGGGAGCCTGAAATCTTCACTTTCACAATTTTATATTTTGGTATTACCTCCATGTGCTTTAGAATATATTCACCTCTTCTTAACTTATTTGCTGTCAGTTTTACTGCAGCTGAGAGCATCTTATGCAATAGCAGTCTGAACTTCAGATAAGTAGCAGGGAAAGCCACGTGAGCAGCAGCAGGGAAAGCAATACCAGCAGCAGCTGCATCTCTGCGGTGATGTCCTGCTCCTCATGACAGAGAGAATGGACATGGCGTTCTGTCTTGAAGAATACGATACCCTCAACAGACAGTGATCTTCCTCAACACAGTAGAACGACAGCACTTCAGGAGGCTCTGGCTTTCATGGTGCATCGTTGCAGATATCTGCATCCTACTGGAACCAAGGCCTCTTCCCAAAAGAACCAGATAGCCATCAGGGTCATTAGATCGCTGAAGTTTGTCACCTCCACCTTCTTTGAGGGATCAACTGGACGCTTTTCCAAATAGCTCAACGTGCTGGTTATAAGTGCATCACCAAGTTCACCAACACCAAAGTCAGCAAGGTCACCAGTCATCTGAATGTCATGATGAAGCCAGTTTTTCTGAAGAAGGGTCTAGGCCCGAAACGTCAGCCTTCCTGCTCCTATGATGCTGCTTGGCCTGTTGTGTTCATCCAACTCTACACCGTGTTATCTCAGATTCTCCAGCATCTGCAGTTCCTACTATCTCTAAACACAGAGGCTGTTGGCTTCACTACAGCGGTTGGATTCCTGCAGGTGCGGGGGCTTATTGACAGCATGCATCAGACAATCAGGGTAGCTTCAGACCAGCAAGGAGTCTTCACTAACCACAAAAAATTTCACTCCTTCAATTTCCAGCTAGTTTGGGACCACCAGAAGTTGCATATCTATACTAGCTTTGTGGGGAGCTGCCAAGCCATATTCATTCTGTGGCAATCATGTCTCCTGCAGCTGTTTTCTCATCCATTCAGACTCACTATTAAGTTTCTGGAAGAAGAGGGATACTCATTGAAGACTTGGCTGCTGATTCCTTTGAGGAAAAATACCAATGAACTAATGGAGGGATATAAATGGGGCCACATGATCACCAGGTCATTGAAGAAGTCTTCTGTTTGGTCAAGATGCAGCTTCAGTACTTAGACAGATTTGGAGGCATTCTTCACAGTCTGCCGGGTCTTTCACAATATCACAGTGCAGAGAGGGATGGAGCTACAATAAGGGAGAGCTGCACATCAATTGGCATCCTCCTCCTCTGAGAAAGACCAGATTTCACATGACTTCTGCAACCATACACCTGGTTCCCAAAGAAGCCCACAACAGACTCATCCAGGCACACCATTTAATATCTGTGTGTGAATCTCTCTGATAGTGCCATCAGAAATGAACGTACCCAGAATACTTACTAACCCCTCGGAATGGATCTGGACTTTAGAGTTGCTGAAGACCTGCCAGGACTGAAACATGCAGCTTCTAATGAACAAGAGTGACTGCATTGTCCAGAAACCAGAAGTTCCTCATCTCCCTCTCTTTTATGCCTGCAGGAGAAACCGACCTGTAATGTCCATGAGAGGGCCAAGTCAAGAAGATAAGTTCCATAAATTGTGTGTCAGCACCAGCAAGGTGGAAGGAAGCCATAGACATTGCTAGAATTGCTAACCACAAGGAAGTGAAATGGGTATCCACGGTGGACATGGCGAATACAAGCTGGAAACATGCAATGCATTCCAAACTGTCCAATAGCACCTTGTATGGTGGTATGCATAACACAATTATATGGGAAAGCCTCAATTCTGCAGAGCATCCTGCCCTCCGAGGCTAATTCTCATGTTCTGTTCTTTTGTCTCGGGTCTCAGCATCCAAGTACAATGACTAGCACCATTACTAGCCCAAGCACAGCCAGAGCAGACCTCAGCAGAGGCACCATCACACCTAACATGTGTCGCCTATACAAGGGCAGATATAGTCACCTCAGTGTGGTTAGATAGGCTGACAATTGGTGATGAGCACAGGAGATCCCTGCAGCTGAGGCAGACCCCTCAGAAGATGGAGCACAGTCACAACCGTGTTCAGCTGGGTGAAAACGAAGGATCTCAAGTGTGATTGGGAAAGGGGACTCCACTTAAACTAACAGCAGCAGATTTACTCCTGCGTGTGAAATTGCCCCGAGACAGTGCAGCATCATGTATGTGGCCGTATCACAGGTCATGATGTCACAATCATGCTAGCTTTTTAGTACTGATTTCTACTGAATTCAAATTTCACCATCTACCGTAGCAGGATTGAATCTTCTATATCTTGAATATTACTGAGATACCAAGAACTATAGATGCTGGAGCCAGAGATAACAAAGTGTGGAGCTGGAGGAACACAGAAAATTTTCTGAAGAAGGGTCCTGACCCGAAATGTCAGCTTTCCTGTTCCTCTGATACTGCCTGGCCTGCTGTGTTCCTCGAGCTCCAGACTTTGTTAGCTCGAATATTAGTCTGGTTTCTGGATTACTAGCTGAATGACAATACCACTATGCCACCACCTCCCAATTGCATTGTACATTTTTTAACATTAACTTGTAGAGGGATGTCTGCAGGGATACCACTTAATCTCCAGCTGGTGTAGCTTTCTAGCCCTTTTGGGATGCCATCATCAGCAGCATCTTCCTCAGCCTCTTTGACAAAGGAGCATCTATGGATCAGAGTGCAATGAAGGAGCCCACCTGCATTGAGCACCTAACCACATGCATTTCAGCCTCAGGCAGAGACCAGTGAATAGGCCACCTCCATCTCATCCAAAGCCACAGAAGGAGACCACATAAAAGTGGCGAACAACATGAGCCACTGCATTGTAAAGTGCCACTTGGTGTCTTCTACCTGTAATAGTGTACTGTTTTGTTTATGAAAACCATGTAGTATTGATGAATGAAGCCAGATATGTGAATTTTGTTTCATTCATGGTGGGGAAACATCTGGGCAAAATGCATCCTTCATTAGTGATGAGACCTTCCAATGTAACTCAAAGTGAGTTCCAGATCCTTGCTCCTTCTCCTGGGTCAGAGGATTTCACTGAAAGTCAGCCTGAATCAGACACTCCGACATTAATGACATCCAGGCAAGACCCTAGAGTCCCATTCTGGGCCCAACCACCATCTCCCTGTCCCCCACGTTCCCCGCCCACCCACCCCCCTCCCCCCCCATCCCCCCCACAACCCCCCCACAACCTTACACCCTCCACCCACCCCGAGCTCCAGTTCTTACCTGTGCAGTTGAGGGACCTTGAGTCAATACATATCCTGAAGAATTTATGAACCAATGTACTTACTGTAGCTTTTATTTTGGCATAAATTCCCAGACAGTACAATATTTAGGAATGCTCGTAGATTGTAAATCTCAAATGGTGACAGCAGGATTACCCCCCCCCCCCCCCAACATCAAATACCATTGTATTACAGGAGATATCTATCTCAAAGATTCCTATCCCAGTGGACTCCAGACAACTATTGACTCGGTCCCTTTTATGAGTTGTTAAAGAGAGTTAGTACCAACGTTACTAGCCCAAACTGGAGTCTATTCATTGATCTGTACCAAGGTGGCTTGGAATCAATACTTCAGCTAACTTGAATGAAAAGCAGACGCTGGATCTTTCAGAATTAGATTCTCTCAAACACCCATTCATCAATATGTTGGTGATATTGATAATGACAAAGATATTTTAATTCAATAAATTTCTTCTTATTGATCAAACACAACATAGAAATATACTGCACAGAAGGAGGTCATTCGGGTTTCCATGTCAGCTGTCACTCCACAGCTCTTTCCCTGCAGTCCTATAAATATTTCCCTTCAAGTATTTATCTCATTCTCTTTTGAATGTGACTATTGGATCTTCATCTATCACCCTTTCAGGCAGCACATTCCAAATCACAACAACTCTGTTTTAACATAAATGTCCTCTTGTTGCCTCTGGTTCTTTTGCCAGTCACCATAAATTTGTATCCATTGGCTAACAATCCTTCAGTCACTAGAAATGGTATCTTGCCTCTCCTTAGTTGCTGTCCCAAAACTAGGCATCGTGTTGAATGTTTGTATCAAATCTCTGCCTAGCTTTGTTTGTGTTAAGAACAAGAAGCCCGGTTTCTTCAGTTTTTCCAAATAATCCCGTCCCCTAGTACCACACTAATAAATCACATGCACCCTATCTAAGAACTCCGCACTCTTTTTAAAATTTAGTGCCCAAAAGTAAACACATTACTCCTGATAAGGTCTGCTCAGTGTTTTATAAAGATTGAGCATTACCTCTTTGCTTTCGCATTCTATTTCTCTGCTAATGAAGTCAAGGATCACATGTGCTTTCTTTTAGCAGCCAGTGGACATGTTCTGTCACCTAAAAATATATATTTACATATATCTATTTCTTCATTTATACCTGTACATGCTTTATATATTTAATACGTATACATAAGATATTTTAATATGCAATATTTTGTATATGTCATAATTTCTATAATACATTAGCTTTTGTCTGCATATTTTTATTTATATGTATATTAACACACAATATATACATCAAAAAGTGTTAGTTATAATAGTGACCACTGCGAAACACCAGTATATACTTGCCGTCTAGTCTGAAAAACAACCATCCACCATCACTATTCTTTTTCCAGCCTTTAGCCAATTTTGTATCTGTGTTTTTAATTTTTGTACAAGTCTGGATATTTTCAGCTATCTCTCAATTTGAGAATGGTAAGAACTCAGGTTCATGCATTTCTGCCATGGATCTTCATGTGACTAAACAGGTTGATGTGCAACTTGCATACCTTTACGCATCCAGTTAAAGTCTCAAATATACGTGTGGTGGCACTGCCATTCACAGTGTGCCTCAGCAAGAACAGCAATCAATTAGTGTTGAAAATCTATGAGATATCAGTAATTGTTGGTAGAATTTCAGTTGGAATCAATGTGAAATAAATTGGAGCAGAAGATAGTTGCTGAGGAAGAGAACAAGGCTGCAAAAACGAATTTTGGTAGATACAAGGAAAACAGGAAGTTATGAAGTTAAACAGTTTGTCACAGACAATGCTACATGCAATTTTGATGGTACTATAATCCTAATATCAATTTACTATTTGAAAATGAAGCAAAGAAAGTAAATTTCCATTGGGATTTGCCACCTATATTATTTTCAGCAGTTTTTACTGTTTTTCCACTGTCACTCAAACGAGTGGGACAAATCGTGTTCAAAGTCACACCAGTCTACTTATACTGTGCAATTTCTTTCATTGTTCACCATAAGCAAACATCCTTCATCTTTTAGTGACATAACCCTAACGTTGACTCTTTACAGCTAATATGTCAACAGGATCTTTTATATTGCCCTTTGTACCTTCTTCAAAATTCTACTTTAATCTCTTTTAATCACAATTTCTGAAACCTTCCTACACAAACCTTGAATTTAATTTTTATTATCAACACTGAAAGCATGTATTTGTTAAAATTTAAAGTTTGTTTTCATCCTCTTATTCCATGCAATTTCACATAGAGTTTGGGATTCAGCATAATACAAAATTTGTTGCTGCAGTTAACATAAACTTTTGTTTGCCTCTAAATACATCTCATGACCTGGAAAAGCTGAGTACCCAAAATGATAATGTGTAGTTTTAGTCTCCTTTTAATATGAGGAAGGATGTTCTGGCTATAGAGGGAGTGCAACAAAGGATTCCTGGATGGCAGGACTGACATA
This sequence comes from Rhincodon typus, assembly GCF_021869965.1. Lineage (NCBI taxonomy): Eukaryota > Metazoa > Chordata > Chondrichthyes > Orectolobiformes > Rhincodontidae > Rhincodon > Rhincodon typus. The sequence goes on along the minus strand of NC_063348.1, from coordinate 30,080,380 downwards.
TGAAGTGAGACTACATCTGTTCAAACTATTTTCACTCGAGTTTAGAAGAATAAGGAGGGATCTCATAGAGTCATATTCTAAGGGGTAGACCATTTAGGACTGAGATGCGGAGAAATTTCTTCACCCAGAGAATTGTGAGCCTATGAAATTCTGTGCCACAGAAAGCCGTTGAGGCCACAACGTTGAATGTTTTAAGGAAGGAATTAGTATAATTCTTAGGGTTAAAGGGATCAAAGGGTATGGGGAGAAAGTGGGAAGAGGGTACTGAATAGGATGATCAACTATGATCATATTGAATGCTGTAGCAGGCATGAAGGGTCAAATGACCTACTCCTGGTCCTGTTTTCTATGTTTCTCTATTTTTACCCCAGTTTCCCTTCCCTTGCCTTGATGAGTTACAAATTGTGACAAATTATAAAGTGCAAACCAGAAGGTTGATGAAACAAGTTGAGATGTCAAACCTTCACAGATTCTAAGTATGTTATTTTACTGATACAATGTTATGTTATGTACTAGACTTCCCGCTACTGAGCAAAATTATAAAATATTTGAAAAGTTTGTGGAATATCTTAGTACTATGACTAATTTTTATACTATACATGCAAATCTGTGCCTACCATGATTCCTATTTAAGGCAAATTTCAAAGATTTCAAATCACACAGTTATTCCACATGTATAGTGTACTTTAATTGAATGGTTTATAGGTTTCTTAATTTACTTTGTAAATGTCACTTTCTTGTTTACCAGATTTACAGCCTTGATCTTGGTGGTATATCAACTATTATCGTGAATGGGTATGATGCAATCAAAGAATGCCTTGTTCACCAGAGTGATATTTTTGCAGACAGACCATCTCTACCTCTCTTTAAAAAGCTGACTAACATGGGAGGTAACCTGATATGATAAATACCTTTTGTCATAAAATTACATTTGGCTACATCTTTTGTAACAACTTTTTTCCTGTTAATTTAAATCTGTCAATAGGGTCAGTACATTGGAAATATATGATAAAACTAAAACAGTGAGGAATGCACATACATAATGTTGCAAATATCAAGTTAATTGTTCACAGATTTTAGAATATAACTTTTAGTTTTAAGAATTAACATTGAACTATAGAAAATGGGGATATCTGTTTGCAAACCTAGTAAAAACAATTCTGATGTAAGCGTAAATCAAATAAACCTGGATTTATTACACTTAAATAGTAGCCTTTGTTTGTCTTGAATGATTAGGGGTGCTAGTGAAATATTTGAACAAGGAATGATCCATTTCTAAGCTTGACTGGAGCAAGAGAGTCTGGAGGTGGGGCAGTTAGCATTAGCAATATAGATTATACATAGGGGTTACAGAATCAAAGAATTATTAAAAGTAAAATAAATTGTTTTCATTTCTGATTGAATCATCTCAAAGCACACCATATTATCATTGACACAAATTGTGGGGCTGGAAGGTTGCTTTGTTTATATTATCCATATTTTTGTTAATGTAATCAGTCAAGTTTGTGAGGGTCAAGAACTGGGAGGTTTGCTCTAACTTGCAGGCTGTGGAAGAAAGCTGCAGTGGTCTTGAGAGTGTGTGGAAGAAACCAGTCAGCTTGGAAAGAGCTAAACAGATGCTGCAGAAGCAGGCTGGGGAAAAGCAATCTATGTACATCCAAAGGCAAGACATGGAGTGGAACAGGCCAAGAGTCTTTAAAGAACTTAGTGGAAGGATCCATGTGTAATGTGTATTTTAAGGAATAGCTAGAATAACCAAGACAACTGAAGTAAATTCTGGAGGACAGTAGCATACCTTTGTAGGTCTCAGGAGAAATAAAAGAACCTTCAATATTTCAGAAGGCATGGGAGATCATAAGGGGTGGGTGACGAGTGAAAAGTAACACTTGGGTGTGTAACATATGTTTTTATAAGCTACAATGTTAAGCTAGTGTGCTGGCTTTGTTTAATTTCTATTTGATTTTAAATAAAAACAAACTTTATTTAAATGTGAAATATTGTGACAGTGCTGTTGGGTAATTACTGGGAGTTCGGATTTCTTCAAAATGTAATAGTTCCTAACAGGTACAATGGCCAAAAAAAAAAATTAGAGAAGATGGTTTTGTCAGTTGCAGGCAGTCCAGCACTTAATAGCGATGTCCAGCAATGAGTTAATTGCTGACAAGAAAAAAAAATTTGAATGCACTGCACTTTGGACCACACCAGCATCTTCCATCGCGATGCTGCTACCAGCACACTTTGTGAGCAGGAATAGGAAGCCATCTGATAGATTCAACCAGGTTGCACCTCAGGGCTTCGCACTTGCTCACTTTGCACCTACTTCACAGCATCCCTGCTTTACCTTATATGTTTGTGCTTTGACCCCCTCAGCCAGAGCTTACAGTCTCTCAGGACTTCTGTCTTGCCTTTTCATTTAGGCCAGGCACAAAGCCAGATTGCTTGTCATGGGTGCCAGCAGTGATCAGTCAAGGAGTGTATATGTTGCTGTATGTCACCGTGCTGTGTCAATGTCACACCTGCACCATGTGTCAGCAGTTTATATGGCAAACACACTGAATGTGCTTTAACCAAATGTCCATGTCTCCAAGTCTGAAGAGAATAAATCTCAGAGTTCAATTGAGACAGCCTTCAGCCAGGCATAAGTTAAGGCAGCATTAAGTATCAGCCCAGGGGCTTGGACACGGTCAGTGGGCTGCTTTTCTCTAGGCGTTCACAGGATGTGGGCACTGCTGACTGAGTCAGTATTTTTTTGTCCATTCCTGATGGCCTTGAGAAGGTTGTGGTGACTGCTAGTAGTAGTCAGTGTCAGTGACTTTTCAGTTTGAGGCGTGGACCACGGTTAGTCCTGCCAGTCCTGTGCCGTGGCTCCGGGGATTCACGGGGAGTCAGTCAGGAGGTGCACAAAGCCCAGGTAGCAGCTGGGCCATGTGTCCGTCGTGGTTGTCCAACCAGATCACAATCAATCTTGACCATGTCATAGGCTATTACAGATTGATGATTGTTATCTCTGTGTAGCAGAAGTAATCACAGGTGACCATAAAAGTTTCACTCCTAGGCCACAATTCTGAAAGACAGTCTGAGATCTTGTCTGTATAAAGGCGCACAGCTGAATTCCTCTCACCTTGAACTGTAAATGTTTGACTGCTCTATTATGTAATCCTCCCTTTCTCTGGTGATGTAGGGTGGGGTGGTGGGTACAAGCTTTCAATAATCCTACTGCACTTACAGTCTTCAACTGCATTTGCCTGACGCAGCCTGTGCTGCTTACATTACCATAATAAGTTCCCCATGTCAAAGGTCCACATAGAAGCATTCCATGGCTGTCTTTGTCCAAGTCCTCCAAAGTCCCAGTGTATTGAGGACAATGTTAAACTGTTGTTTGTGTGTGATGTGAATGTTGCCTGTTCACATTACTAAGGACCTGTTCTGTTTCTGATGTTCCCCACACAGGTTCATTGGAAATGTGACTAATGGATCCAGCCACAGCAGGGGCTTATCGTTGTTGTGCTACAATCACTGTAAATTTGTTCCAGTTCAAAAGGCACGCAATCCCTGTCCGCTCCTAGAAGCAACACTTCAGCCAAATTTTCTTTTCTCTTTGCTTTTGCTGTTGTTGAATAAAAATGAATATTTACAATTGTTTGAAGGCATTCCAGTATGTGACGATCCCACACTGAACAATGAGAAGATACTATACTGCACTGGCCATGAGGGAAATAGTACACAGGCTTCCAACATGAATCAGGCTAGGCTCAGCCAACCTCTGTCACCCAGTCCTTAAATGTCTATCCATTTATGAACATACACATGTATTTGTAATGAAATGTCAGCCATGCCATCTGTGTGCCCTCCAAAGCTTTTCTTTTTCATTTACCACTATCTGCACAATGAAGGACTGGCAGCATTGACATGGTGCATGACTGATCTTTGAAAATAGTGCTAGCATTGGGAGCTCTGGGCAATCCCAGTAGTAGTGAGCTCTTCCGCTATTGCTGAGATGAACAAATCATGAATGGGCCACCATAAAGGTGTGGTGCATAGTTGATATGAATGTAGAGAATAGCATGAGAAAACTCACTCATGTTTGCAGAGAGAAACCTGCCATGAAGCTCTTTGAAATTGGCACTTAGCTAATTTCTGGAAAATTTCAGCCAAAATGCCTCTTTGCCACTTCCCTGGACTGATCTGAGCATCTGGGGCCTTAGCAGTATGCAAATTGAAGAAGCAAAAGCTTATAATTTGATCCAACGTACACATCTCTCAACACAGTTTGTGCTCAAAAAGATTCCTCAATAATATATCATTTTCAAATATAATTTTTCCAATCTATGTTTAATTGTTACTGGAAGAATCTTTTCTGAAAGTCTTTCTTTGTAGGAATAGATGTAGAAGAAAACCTATATTAAATGTACAGTAAGGGGGAGCTCTTTGAGTTTAGTGCCCTCTACTGGTGCTTCCTCAGAATTGCTGTGCAATTCACCATCTATCCTGAGGACATCTACAGAAACTGATTGGTTGTACAATTGCAAAATTTTAGATGGCACAAAACTGGAAAGAATCAGTTAATATACTGGTGAGAATTGGTTAACAGCGTGAATGTAAGTAAGGCAGATACAAATTGTATACCACAGGAATCAGTGATTAGACCCAGCCATTCACAATATATATCAACAATTTGGACCAGCAAATCAAATGTAATATTTTCAAGGTTGCTGATAACACAAAGTGAGGTGGTGTTGTGAGTTTGAGGAGGATGAAAAGAGGCTTCACTGTGATTTAGACAAGTTGAGTGTGCACGCAAATGCATAGCAGATGCACTATAACTTGGAAAAGTGTAAGTTAAAAACCGAAAGAACTGTGGATACTGTAAATCAGAAACAAAAACAGAAGTTGGCAGAAAAGCTCAGCAGGTCTGGCAGCATCTGTGAAGAGAAATTACGTTTCGGGTCCAGTAACCCTTCCTGAGAAGTTCCAGCGACTTCTGTAAAACTGTGAAGTTGTCCACTTTGGTAGGAAAGACAGAATGGTAGAGTATTATTTGAATAGATTCATACAATCATATAGGATTGACAAGGACCTTCAGCCCATTGAGTCTACACTGACAAAACTACTCTAAATCTACAGCAGTCTAATCTTCCCACACTTGACCTTTGGCCTTGAATGTTGTGACTTTTCAAGTGCTCATCCATGTACCACACACATGTTGTGAGGTTTCCCGCCTAAACTAACTCCAAGAAAGCATTCAAGATTTCCATCCTTCCTGTGAGTGAAAATTGTTTTCCACAAATCCTTTCTAAAATCCCTGCCTTTCACCTTAAAACTATGTTCCCTCCTTTTTGACCTTTCAACTAGGGAGAACAGCTGCTTTCCATCCATCCTGTCCATGCCTCTCATAATCTTATACACTCAATCAGATCCCCTCTCAACCTTCTATGCTCTAAAGGAAACAACCCAAGCCTACCTAGCTTCTCTTCACAGCTAAACTGCTCCATCTCCGGCAACATGCTGGTGAATCTCCTTCTCATCCCCTCCAGTGCAATCACATCCTTCCTATAGTGCGGTGACCAGAACTGCACACAGTACTCAGTTGTGGCCTAGGCAAAGTCCTGTACATCTCCAACATAACCTCCCTGCTCTTAGAACCTATGCCATGACTGATAAAGCAAGTGTCCCGTATGCCTTCTTAACAACCCTCCTAATCTGTCCTGCTGCTTCAAGGATCTGTGGACAAACACCCCAAGATCGCTGAATTCCTCTTGAGCTTTCTAGTATCCTGCCATTCATGGTATACTTCTTGTCTTGTTCCTTCTTGCAAAGTGCATCACCTCGCACTTTTCAGGGTTAAATTCCATCTGTCACTGATCTGTCCATCTGACCAATCCGTCTTTATTCTACTGTAACATAACACTGTAACATAACGTCACTGTCAACCATCTGGCCAATCTTTGTGTCCCATCTGCAAACTTACTTATTAATCCCCCACCCCCACCCCCATATTGTCTTCTATGTCATTTATATATCACAAACAATGAGAGTCACAGCACTGATCCCTGTGGTACACCACTGGACACCAACTGCCAGTCACAAAAGTAACCTTCTATCACCACACTTGTTTTCTGCCATGGAGCCGATTTTGAATCCAACTTGTCAAGTTACCCTGGATCCCAAGTGCTTTTAACTTCTTTATCAGACTCCCATGTGAGACCTTATCAAAGACTTTGCTGAAATCCAGCTAAAATACTTCAACCACACTATCCTCATCTCTTCATCTAGTCACCTCCTTGAAAATTTCAATCAAATTTGTGAGGCATGACTGCCTCTAACAAAGTCATGCTGACTATCATTGATCAAACCTTGCCTCTCCAAGTAGAGATTAATTGTCTCCTTCCAAATTTTCTGTAATAGTTTCCCTACAACGGATATGAGACTCACTAGCTGTAATACCCTGGCTTATCTCTAAAACCCTTCTTGAATAGTGGAACCACATTAGCTGTCCTCCAGTTTTCTGGTACTTCCCCTGTAGCTAGCTAGGTAGGAATTAAAATGTGAATCAGAGTCCCTGTAATTTTCTCCTTGTTTCCCACAGCAACCTGGGATAAAACTTGTCTGGACATTGGGATTTTGCTACTTTTAAGCCCGCCAAAACCTTCAATAGTTTCTCACTCCCTATGTCAATCTGCCTAAGAACCTCAGAATTCCTCTTCTCAAATTCTGCCCCAATATCCCCCTTCTCCAAAGTGAACACAGATGTGAAATACTCACTTAACACCGAACCAATGTACTCTAGCTCCACACAGATTTCCCCTTACGGCCCTAATAGGCCTTGCTCTTTCCCTGGTTATTCTCTTCCTCTTGATATACTTGTGGAATATTTTGGGATTCTTTCTAATCTTACCTGTCAGTGTTTTTTCCTGTCTCCTCTTTGATTTCCTAATAGCTTTCGCAAGTTCCCTCCTGCATTATTCTAAACGCCACGGTGGCCTCTGTTGATTTGTTCTCTTTGTACCTTTTAAAAGTCTCTCTTTTCCTTCATATCCAGTCCTGAATATTCCTAGACATTAGGTTCTCTGGGCTTGTTGCTCCTACACTTCACTCTAAAAGGAACATGTTGGGCCTGTCACTAATGCCATTTTGAGTGCTCCCACTGTTCTGCTGTAGATTAACTCAGCAATAACTGTTCCTAGTCTATCTTGACCAGATCCTGTCTTATTTTAATAAAATCTGCCCTCCCCTTGTTCAAACCCCTTTCTTTGCAGATGATAATTTTTCTTTTCCATTCCAAACATAAAATATACAAGGTGTTGTGGTCACTGTAACTAAGGTGCTTCCCCCCTCCCCTCTGGCACCTCAAACAACTGTCTGGCTTTGTTCCCCAGAATTAGGCCCAGAAATGCATTGCCCCCTATTGGACCTCCTACATATTGATGTGTAGAAAACTCTCCTGAATACGTTTCAAGAAATCTGCCCCCTCTAAACCTTTTACACCATGACTATACTAGTTAATGTTGGGGAAGTTGAAATCTCCTAATGTAATCACCATATTTTTATCTTAACACACCTCAGTGAAATGTCTATATTAACCACTGACAGTTTGGGGTCCTATAATATATTCCTAACAGTGTGACTGCCCCCATTTTATTCACAGGCTCTTCCTACAAAACCTCCTTTGAAGATCCTTCTAAGATAATGTGCCTCCTTACTGCAGTCCTGCTCTGCCCTCAACCACATCACAACAACATCACAATTCCACATATCAATCCACATCCTTAATCCATCTGTCTTGCCTGTAGTACTCCTAGCATTAGAGGCCATCCCACCTCACCCTTCTCCCTGGAAACTCAACATGGCTGAACTGCCATTGCCTTGGTTCCTAGACTAAACCATGCTGAGTTCCTATTGTACTAATGTTCTGTGTCCCTTCTCCATACTAACTGGTTGAACTCTTACAACAGCAGTAGCATATCCACCTACAAGGACGGTGGCCCCATTTTTGTTCAGGTGCAGTCTGTCCTCCTTATATAAGTCCCACCTCCCCAGAAATGGTCCTACGATCCAGGAATCTAAAACTCTCCCTCTTGCACCAACTCTTGAGCTACACATTCATCTGCCCTATCCCCCTACTTCATTGCTCACGAGCACATGGCTCTGGGAGTATTCTAGAGATTAAAACCTTTGAGTTCCTGCTTCTTAATCTACTGCTGAACTCCCTAAATTCTTGATGGAAGACCTCATGCCTAATTCTACTTATATCATTGGTACTAATGTATACCATAACCTTTGTCTTATTATCCTTTTCATTCTGGATTCCTGAACCTAGCACTAGGGAGCCAAACACACCATTCTTGAGTCATGTCATCAGCCGCAGACATGGTTGTGTGTTCCCCTATCACTCTTCCTTTCTTCTTCCTGCCTTCCTGTACAGTCAGGCCACTTGTGGTGCCAGAAGCTTGGCTCTGTCTGCATTCACTTGAGGAACCAGTGATAAACGGTGATAGATTGAGAAAGGTTGATGTTCAAAGGGACCTGGGTGTCTTTGTATATAAAACAGTGAAAGGAAACACACAGGCATAGCAAGAAGTTAGGAGAGTAAATGATACCTTGGCCTTCATTGCACAAGAGTTTGAGTAGAAGCGAAGAAGACTTACTGTAGCTGTACAGGGCCCTGGTGAGACCATATGTGGAGAATTGTTAGCAGTTTTGATCTCCTCACCGAAGAAAAGATATATTTACCATAGAGGGAGTGCAGACAAGGTTCACCAGATGACAGGTTTGTCATATGAGGAGAGTTTGGATTGACTGGGTTTGTATTCACCATAGTTTAGAAGAATGAGATCTCACTGAAATGTATTAAATTCTGTCAGGGCTGGACAGACTGGATACAGGGGTGACTTTTCCCCTGACCAGAGGTCCAGGACAAGTGTTCACCATTTCAGGACGTAGGGTTGGCCATTTCAGACATTTCACTCAGAGGTGATGAACCTCTGCAATTCTGCAACACAGAAAACTGTTGGAGTCTAGTCACTGACTATATTTTAAAAAATAGATGGATTTCTAGAGGCTAAAGGTGTCAGGTGGTATGGGGAGTCAGCAGGATGGTGTTAAGTTAGAGGATCGGCCATGATCATGTTGGATGGTGAAGGGACTGTGATTGATTAATTGGCCTTCTCCTGCTCCTACTCTCTATGTTTCCATAATTAACTTTAACAGAGAACTAAACATTTTGCTTCAGAGATAGTAGGAACTGCAGATGCTGGAGAATCCGAGACAACAAGGTGCAGGGCTGGATGAACACAGCAGGCCAAGCAGCATCATAGGAGCAGAGAGCCCCTGATTCCAGGGTTTGTCAAACTCACTTATTTTGTAGTAACAATAGTGCCTTGAGCATCCAAAAATCACTCTCAAAACATCTCTGCCACAGTAAAAATCCCTTTAAGTGCCTTTTTTCTAATCAAGTGTATTTCTGTTTATTTGGCCCAGCCTTTATTTTTTTCCCTATCTTGGGTTAATGGTCTAATTGTGCTTTATAAATGCATGTCTTAGCTCTAGATGTTTTTATTGATGTAGATGTTTTATTGATGAAGGTTATATTGGTGAGCTCAACAGTGCTTTATAAAATATAATGCTGTAAACATTACATTTAAATAATGCACTAAGAAATTGAACGTGGACAGCGCTTTTTTTTCATTTATTGTTCCACAATCTTTGCAGCAACTGTGGCCTTCCTTCCTGTACAAATATCAATTAAATAAATGCGAGTACAGTGCCGTGAATAAAAAAAAACTGCAATCTAAAACAAAACCAACCCTTCCTCAGAAGTTAGCCTAAGGGGCTTTTCATACAGCAAATAGACTCCAATTTCACTGTTTGTAATATTGCAAAGACTGAAGTGATGTGCACTGCTGATGTCAGTCCCATCTCTTATGCAGCAAGCAGCTCCAATTTGAGATTGTCAGCATATTTCTTTTTCAGGCAGGAGCTAATGACTGACTGTGTTACTTTCTTATTTCTTAATCTGTCTAGCTGTGAAATAGATAACCCTTTCTGTTGCC
>NC_063348.1:30051866-30065331 GCF_021869965.1 Rhincodon typus | reverse complement strand
TGTCCGTCCTCCCTGGACTGACCTATCCCCTTCCTAACTCCCTACCTGCACTCACCTTTCCTGGCCCCATCCCCGCCTCTTCGACCTGTTTGTTTCCTCTCCACCTATCCTCTCCTCTATCCCTCTTCTATCCGCCTCCCACTCTCTCCCTATTTATTTCAAAACCCCCTTCCCCTCCCCCTTTTCTGATGAAGGGTCTAGGCCCGAAACGTCAGCCTCTCTGCTCCTATGATGCTGCTTGGCCTGCTGTGTTCATCCAGCCCTGCACCTTGTTGACTTAGGAAGATAGTCGTGGTTGTTGGAGGTCAGTCATCTCAGCTCCAGGACATTGATGCAGCTTCAACAACAGGCAAGAAGCTCAACGCCATCCAGGATAAAGCAGCCTGCTTGATTGGCATATCTACAAACGTCCACTCCCTCTACCATCTTCAAGGAGCACTGCAGAAATTCACCAAGGCTCCTTAGACAGCACTTTCTAGATCTATGACCACTATCAACTGGAAGGATAAGGACAGCAGATATGTGGGAACACCATGAACTGCAAGCCACACACCACCTTGACTTGGAAATATATCACTGTTTGTTCAGTGTCTATCAGTCAAAACTCTGGAACTCCCTCCCTAACAGTATTGGGTGTCTGCCTACATTAAATGAACTGAAGTGGTTCAAGGAGGCAGCTCAACACCATGTTCTCAAGGGTAACTATGGAGGGGCAATAACTGCCAGCTATATCCACGACTCATGATGAATGGAAATAAAATCACTAGACTAACAGATGATCTAACAAAAGCATTAACTTTATTTCAGGGCTCTTCAATGTGAATGTTTCCTTTGGCTGGAGAGTTTAGAATCAGTCTTGGAATATGAAAAGTCTATTGAGGCTTGAGATGAGAGGATATTTTTTCACTCAAAAGTTTACGAATCTTTGGTAATATCTATACCAGACAGCTGTGATGTTCAGTCACTGAGTATATTTAAGACAGAGATTGATAGATTTTTGGCTACAAAGAGAATTAAGGACTTTTGGAGTAGTGAGGAAGGTGTGGTTAAGGGACAAGATCAGCCAGGATCTTACTAACTGGTGGAAATCTCCTATTTCTTATGTTCTTAATTTCTAGATAATTTATAATTTACTGCAATTTGGAAGACTGAGGCCATTTTACAATAATGCCACAAATTCAGAACCATCTTGACAACATTTTATAACTATTTGAAGTGTAATATCTTTCTCCGTTTTCATTATTTTTAACTATTATTGTATTTCTTTAAATGATTCCCTAGAAAGCTGTTGCAGAACCTTCTAAAAGTAAATTTGCAGATGTAGTTGGTTTTACTGCTCAGTTATAAATTGTTCAATTATGTTAAATGTTGAACCCTCTTCAGCAAGTTTTCCAAAAATTATAATTTTTTTTTAAATTACTGGATAATGAAGATAAATTATTAATAAAGCTTCATCATGAAGAATTTTAACTTTGGTTTCTTTTCAGAAATTTTCCTTAATTTTTTGAGAACTAAAGCTAAAGAAGTTTTATATATTTCAGAATTATCCTATTTTTGCTGTAAAAAATGTTTTCAAGCATTGAAGTGCCTTTAGATGAAGAAATACTGTATTCTAACTTTTTGTACAAATGGAGGGAAATCTGTTTTCTTGAGCTGTTTCCCTGCCCTTTGCTGTGATTTCTAGCACGATGACGGATTCACGCCTTTCTCATTCTTCTGCAAGATCTTTTTCCCCATTTTACATAGAATAAAATTGCATCATGCTGACAACTTCTTAAAGAAATATTTTCAGTCAAACAATGAAAGAAATTTGTTTTTGCCTCCAAGACAAATTTGAATAAAGCCTTCAGTTTTCCATGAGATTGCTCAAATTAAACTGCTGTTGTCCCAATTTTTACAATAAAGTTCCTTTTTTATAACAAAGAATTATTATAACAATACTTGTTTGCTTAATATAGCATGTTAATCCTCCTTTTTGCCTCTCAGTCTAGAATTTTTTTTTAAAGGTAAAATATTTCACCCTTCCTTTAAGGAACTTAACTCATACAGGTTGTCTGATATTGACCACTGTCACTGAAATTCTGCTTTGTTATCACAAGGCTTTTTCAATGATTCTAATTGATTTGAGATTTTAAAGGCAGACTTGGTGCTGTGATGGCTCATACAGTATTATCAATGCTGGCTGCTGCTTTGGCGGAAGCTAATTAACTTATAGAATCCCTACAGTGTGGAAACAGGCCATTCAGCCCACCAAGTCCACACCAATCCTTTGCAGAGCATCTTACCCAGACCCACCACCCTACCCTATCCCTGTAACTCTGCATTTCCCATGGCTAACCCACCTAGCCTGCACATCCCTGGACACTATGGATAATTTAATATGGCCAATCCATCTAACCCTCACATCTTTGGACTGACAGGCTCTGTGAGTTATTAGGCTGCTGAATATTTAAAGATACATTCTCAGATATTTTTGTTCTTTCTTCTCCTTGGATAGTTATATGTTTGTAGTACTGAAGATTACTTTAGTCTACCGCCGATGCTAGCATATTTTATGCGACCATGGTGTCTGCCATTGCTACCATCTCACATAGTTCAGCTAAATGAAATCTTCAGATGGCTGCAACTATCACCATCACCATTGTGTGTATGTTGGTTCTTCCAAAACTACCTGGGTTTCTTGGATAGAGTCACTGTCACCAATCGTCCTTACTGGTATTAGCCCACAATACAGATAACATGTGGGGAATGATGCCCACACAATGTCTTCAGCAGAAGATATCCTCAATCTTGACAAATGATAAATAGGTTTATTATATATTACTTAACAGCTCGGAAGATAACATCTATTGTACATGGTGGTCTCTTGTGAGACATGAGCCTGAAGTTAAAAGTAAGTTCACATTACAGCTACTGAAACATTCTCACACTGCATTGGTTACAATCACAGAGCTCTAACAATGCTGAAGAGCTCCTCAAAGGAATGGACCTTTATATCCTGATTGGCAGAACATCTCTCATGATGTTAGTTCACACTTTCAGATCCAAACTTCCTGATACAACAGGAAAGAGACCAAGATTGATCATTTGCTCAAGACTACTAGCTGCATAGGATCCTAAATGTTTCAGATTTATCTTTTGCTAGTTTATTTCATTCTTGAGGATGGGATGTTTGTGGAGCCTGTTCCTATTGCTTGTTTATTGTTCATTACTATTCATGATTGGGATATGGCAGAACTCCTAAGCTTTGATCTGATCCACAGCTTGTGGAATAGTTTAGGAACAAAATCAGAAGTTGCTGGAAAAGCTCAGCAGGTTTGGCAGCATCTGTGAAGAAAAAAATCAGAGTTAACATTTTGGGTCCGGTGTTCTTCAGTTCTTTTGGTTTTTATTTTGTGGGATAGTGTAGCTCTGTTTGTAGCATGCTCCTTCTGCTGTTCAGCATGCGTCTCGTCTTACGTTATAGTTTCTCCAGATTGGTACTTCATTTTTAGGTGTGCCTGGTGCTACTCCTGACATGCTGCCATACATTCTCAATGAATGAGGTTGATTCCCTTGCTTTATGGTAATACTAGTGACGGGTATGCTGACCATAATAAAATTCTTCTGCTGTTGCTGCCCTACAGTGGCTTGTAGATGGCCAGTTCTGACTTGCCTGATCTTTTCTGGATTAATTCCATTTATGTATTGATAGTACCACACATTACATTAGAGGATGTCTCAATGTGAAAATGAAAATTTGTCTCCACAAGTACTCCTATTAATGTAGTAATGGACAGATGCAGCTGTGATTGGTAGATGGATGAGGACAAGATCATTATGTCTTTTACTCGATGGTATTCTCACCTCCTTTGGCAAGATCACTCTGACAAATATGTTCTCTAGGACTCAGCCAAATGGGTGAGTGGTGGTGCTATCAAACTTCTTTTAGTGATGGACATTTAAGCCCCTCAGCTAGAGAACACTGTTGGCCCTTGCTATCCTTCATACTTATTCCAATTATATCCAACATGAAGGAATACCGTTCCATCAGTTGAGGGAGATAGTACATGATAAACAGCAGCATAGATCCTTGTTTATGTCTAACCTGAAGCCATGAAACCATTTTAGAATCAATAGTAAGGACTCCTAGGGCTACCTTCTCCTACCTGTATATCATTGTGCTACCATCTGGTGGATGTGTCCAACCAGTGGGATTGTTAATTAGAAAAGAAATGGTCCATGATGATCAATTTTGTCATTTGTGAGACCAATTCTAATCTTAATAACTTTTGCTAGTTAACATGATGACATTGATATGACTATGGTATTGTAATTTTTTTAAATAAAAATATCTGCTCCTAGGGCTGTTGAACTCCAAATATGGTCGTGGCTGGACTGATCATCGTAAGATTGCTGTCAACTGTTTTCGCTGTTTTGGACCAGGTCAAAAGGACTTTGAAAACAAAATTTCTGAAGAGTGTATGTTTTTTTTAGATGCTATTGACACATACAAAGGGAAGCCTTTTGAAGCCAAGTGGCTTGTAACTAACGCAGTTTCCAACATCACAAACCTAATTATTTTTGGAGAGCGTTTCACATATGATGATAAAGAGTATCAGCACATGATTGAGATATTTAGTGAAAATATTGAGCTGGCAGCCAGTGTGTGGGCATTTTTGTACAATGCTTTCCCTTGGATTGGGATCCTGCCTTTTGGAAAACATAAACGCTTATTTAAAAATGCAGCAGAGGTGTATGACTTTTTGCAAAAGATTATACAGCGGTTTTCACAAAACAGAACATCACAGAAACCCCGGCATCTGATTGATTCATATTTGGATGAACTGGAAAATAACATGAATGATCCTGAATCTTCCTTATCAACGGAAAACTTAATTTTTACAGTTGGGGAACTTATTATAGCTGGAACTGAGACTACAACTAATGCACTTAGATGGGCCATCTTGTACATGGCACTGTATCCAAATATTCAAGGTGAGTAAACAGCAATAGAATTGGACTGCTATTTCACAGAAATTGAGAGGATGGAATATTTAATTTTCAATTCTTATTGTGAAATTCAAACAGCTTCATTCTCACTTGGGTCCTTGTGGTAAAGCTTTCATCAAACATAATTTGAAATGATTAAATATCACTTGCATTCATTGATAATATACAATTGTTTTTTCTAATAAATCTTGCCATGCAGTTCTACTAAAACAGAACTAGTTTCAGTGCAGATGTCTTGTTATGACTCAAAAAGCAAATTTCCCAAATGCAAGTTTATTTTTGCCGATGAATTTTTAAAAAACTCATTGTAAGTTACTGTAAGTGCAGCAATATATTTATTCATGTGATCAGTGGTGAATTCCTGAGATCCCACACCATTTTGATCATTGTCCAATAGAATTTAAAAACAAAACTTTGTACCTATAGTTAAAGTTCATTTATTTACAGTAATATAAAATAATGGGTGAGTTGGACAGTGTAGTTTTTAAACGATGGGGAAACTTCAAGGTTGAACCTTCAAGATTTTATTATTTGAACACCTTAATCAGCTTAGTATTTTCTTATAAATTCCCACTTAACTACAGTAATTTGTATAATACTTCTAAAGTGCTCTCATGATAAGTGTACTTCCTGAAATGAAAGAAATATATCATTGAGTGTTATTTCTGCCCTTTTCAGAAAAGGTACATCAAGAAATTGACAGTGTAATGGGAAAAAATCAACTACCTTCTCTGGAACACAAGCCACGGATGCCATACACAGAGGCAGTTCTACATGAAGTTCTTCGATTTTGCAATATAGCTCCACTTGGTATTTTTCATGCAACTGCCAAGAATACAGTAGTTCGAGGTTATTCCATTCCAAAGGGAACCACAGTTATAACAAATCTTTACTCTGTACACTTTGATGAGAAATATTGGAGTGCTCCTGACGTATTTTGCCCTGAAAGGTTTCTGGACAGCAACAAACAATTTGTGAAGAAGGAAGCATTTGTTCCATTTTCTATTGGTAAGTAATAAGCTGCGTGCAAACATGCTGCATTTGGATACAAAACTGATGCGGGTGAATTAGAAAATTTTCCTTTGCCTAACAGTTCCAAAACCTTTTTGATTAGTGAACGTGATAGACAGAGCTAAGTAATCCCACAACAATCCATGGATCAGATCTAAGCTTCAGTCCTGCCGTAGTCAGTCACGAATGATGGGGGCGGCACGGTGGCTCAATGGTTAGCACTGCTGCCTCACAGCACCAGGGAGCCAAGTTCGATTTTATCCTTGGGCAACTGTTTGTGTAGAGTTTGCACCTTCTCCCATTGTCTGTGTGGGTTTCCTCCAGGTGCTCCAGTTTCCTCCTACAGTCCAAAGATGTGCAGGCTAGGTGGATTAACCATGGGAAATGCAGGGTTACAGGGATAGGGTAGGGGGTGTGTTTGGTTTGGACATTCTTCACAGGGCTGGTGTAGACTCGATGGGCCAAATAGCCTGCTTCCACACTGTAGGGATTCTATTTTTAAAAAAACTGAACAACTCACTGAAAGAGGAGATTTTACAAATATCCTCATCCTCAATGATAGAAGAACCTGGCACATCAGTACAAAAGATAAGGCTGAAGCATTCATAGCAATCTTCAGCCAAAAGTTCTGAGTGGATGATCCATCATAACCAGCATCAGATACCAGTCTTCAGCCAATTCAATTCACCCTACATGATATCAAGAAACTGTTAGAGGCACAGGATCCTACGAAGGCTATGGCCCCTGACAACATTCTGGTAATATAACTGAAGACTTGTGCTTCAGAACTTGCCGCTCCCCTAGCCAAGCTCTTCAAGTATACCTGACAATGTGGAAAATTGCCCAGGTATGTCCTGTACACAAAAAGCAGAACAAATCCAACCCAGCCAATTAGACCCCATCAGTCCACTCTCAATCATCAGTAAAGTGATGGAAGGTGTCATCAACAGCGCTATCAAGCAGCACCTGCTCAGTGATGCCCAGTTTGGGTTCTGCCAGGGCCACTTAGTTCCTGACCTCATTACTGCCTTAGTTCCACCATGGACAAAAGAACTGAATTCCAGATGTGAGATAAGAGTGATAGCCCTTGATGTCAAGATCACATTTGATTGAGTGTGGCATCAAGGTGCCTTAACAAAACTAGAATCAATGGGTATCAGGGAGCAAATTCTCCACTGGTTGGAGTCATACCTGACACATAGCAAGATGGTTGTGGTTGTGGTTGTTGTAGATCAGTCATTTCAGCTCCAGGACATCTTGGCAGGAGTTCCTCAGGTCAGTATCCTCGGCCCAACCATCTTCAGCTGCTTCATCAATGACCTTCCCTCCATCAAAAGGTCGGGAGCAGGGATGTTCACCAATGATTGCACAATATTCAGTGCCATTCGCAAGCCTCACTGATGAATATACAAAAAAAATGTTAAATACTTTATGAAATGCTTTCAAAACAAAAGTACAATGCTGCTTTAGTAGTGGTATTGCACTAATACTGCAATTGTCATGGAAAGGGCCTTGCAGAACTAAATTTGGAAAAACAAATTTTAAATGTGCTTTTAGGGAACTCTGCAAATGGCTTATTAGAAAAAGAAGCATCCATAGGCTAGAATATCTCAGTTCCGAATTAACTGGGGTACAACTGCAACAAAGAGAAAAATCATCAAAAGTTCCTGTTTTTGGAAATTATCTATTGAACGCTGTAGCAGGGTAGATCAATGAAGATTTCCAGTGAGAACTGTAAGAAGCCTGCCTTTTACATTTGAAGCAGCTCGCAATCAGAGATTATGTAATACATTAGAAATGGAACTATATCACCATTCCTTTACTGCCTCTGAGTCAAAATTCTGAAACTCCCATCCTAACAACAGTGTTCCTGCACGTCAAGCGTTGCAACAGTTTAAGAAGGCAACTCAGCCCCTTTTACAAATCAATTCGCAATGGGCAATAAATGTTGTCTGAACAATGATGCTCATGTTCTGTGAACAGATTAAAAGAAAACAAAATATATTTGCATGATTACTAGAGCATTACTTGCTTCTGTGAAATCATGTCTCATTTGGAATGAGAGACTTTAAAAGCCAAGTGAAACAATAAAAAGCCCTTAGTGCTGTTGGATTCCCAGATTTGGATATTCTCATATCATTCTAAAATCCTAAACCCACGATGAATATGTCTAAATGCGGAATTTATAAACACTTGGACAAGGAGCTGTTTGTTGGATTTGTATTTTCCCATTATATGGGACTTTTTAATGGCCAATTGCTATTAACAGGACATCCAACCAGTATTACACCATCCTTGGGGTATCTGAAATGTTTAGGAACAGACCAAACAACCGTACACCTCCCTAACCAAATCAGCCAGATTGAAGAATTGTTAATGAGCGGTGCATATTTGAATCAAGCAATGTAAGTTAGAGTAATGAATTCAGTGTCAAACATTCAATATCAGAAAGTGGAATAAATATAGGGAAACAAATGTTAAATTGAGATTGAAGTCACGCGATTTTTTTTTAATAATCACTAACGATAACTAAAAGCTGTAAGATTATGAATTCATACTTGTAAAAGCTTTCAGTGCTGTAGATTTTTGGCAATAATTAGGATTTATCATACCAGTGAAAGGATACTTAGACTGGAATGGCTTGACCTCATCTTTTGTGGCAAATTTTGTGTACAATATAAGTGCAGAAATTTCATTTCTATTCATCTCATGCACCTTTTTAAGATGCACTTACAGACAGGAACTTCTGGATTTGCATATATATTGTGCAACTTCAGAAGCTGATGTCTAATTTGCACATAATAAACGATGAGCACTGTCAGCCTTTCTGTTATTTTTACAAGACATATCTCATGCATAGTGTACAATTTTTTTGTTGCTTTGTTAATAGCTTTGGACTGGAGAGTCTGAAAGTGATAATATTCAATGCTTTGGGCAGGAAGAAGAGGTATTAAACAATTATACAGTTTTTTTTCATGAAATTGAGTAACTAGTCAACAATTCTATTTTTTGTAGGACGAAGGAATTGTCTTGGAGAAAAGCTTGCAAGAATGGAGCTATTTCTGTTTTTTACCATGTTATTACAAAGATTTCATCTTCATTTTCCCCCAGGAACTATTCCAAATCTGAAACCTAAAATGGGAATGACATTGCAGCCTTATCCATATCTTATCTCAGTTGAAAGACGCTGAAATAAAGGGAGTGTTACCTCCAATTAAAACAAGAAAGAAAAAGCAATCTAGAGTTCAAAATGTTTGGTGTAATGAATTCTCTTTCATTTGTCTAAATCTATACTTTAATCTTGTGATCTAAGCTATCCTGAATGGAGGTAGTGTAAAGTGCCCAAAAAAGTTAGTATCTCACAGTGCAAAAGGAGATCATATGGCAGGTAGCGTCTGGATCACCACTTTAAAACCACTATACATTTTATCCATGCCTCTACTCTTTCCCTGTAGTCCTACTAATTTCTCCTATTTATGATACACATATTTTGAAAGTTCCTATTGAATCTGCTCCTACCACCTTCTCAGGCAGTACATTCCAGATCTTACTACTTGCTGTGCGAAAACTATTTCTTATCGCTCATCTGTTTCACCAATTATCTTAAATATCTGGTTACCAGTCTTCTTGTTGGCAGAACACTTCTCCATCAAAACCCCTCCCCCTCAACAATCATTTATGTCTGATGAATCCGATCTT
The DNA here is from genome assembly GCF_021869965.1 of Rhincodon typus. NCBI lineage: Eukaryota > Metazoa > Chordata > Chondrichthyes > Orectolobiformes > Rhincodontidae > Rhincodon > Rhincodon typus. The sequence continues at coordinate 30,055,629 of NC_063348.1, read as the reverse complement.
CTGTAGTGTCTTCATGGAACTGAAGTCTTTTATCCATGCTATAATTCTAGTAAATAACCTTTTTACCTTTTCTCAGGCATGATATAAACTATCAAAAGTGGGGTGTGGAATTGCACACAACAAGCCAAATGAGGCCTCACCAATAATTTCTCAGGTTTCAGCATCACTTCCTTACTGCTTTATTCTGTATCTCCGTAAAATCAAACATCCCATAATTTTAACAGCCTCATCAACTGGTTATAGACTTTTCAAAGAGCATGATGTGCTGAATAGTTTTGTATATTATCTATTCTAATTTATCGTTCTATCTTCAAAAACCGCCAGCTGTTTTTGCATCTTCTTTGAAATTACACTTTTTTGCTTTCATTATGCTCCTTACTTTTCTTTCTAAATTGCATCACTTCATACTTCTCTGCATTAGACCTGCAAAATTCATATCTTTAAACTAGGTGATTAATTCCAGTAACGGCATCCTTGTTTTCAAATACAATTGTAACATGGAGAACATGAAACAGTTAATTCATGCGAGCAAACTGCCTTGCACCCAGATATTTTTAGTTTTTGGTAAATTGCATGTTTTTCTCAAATCTCTATATTGACTTAAATGGAGGTGATCAGCTGCTAAGCCTCTGCCAGCATTGTTCTATAACAAACTACCAGATAATATTCAACTAGTCTTTAATAACCAGGTATCCTTCCTTTCTATAAAGAAGTGTTTTCCTTTATTAACTCAGGAGAGTGGATATGATTTGTATGCTAGTGCCACTTTATTCTTGAATGCCTTCTGTTCAGGGTTGTGAGTTTCTGCCATGGGTCTGTATGCAAATAATCAGGCTAATTCTCAACCTATAGATCTTGGACAGATGGGATTGGATGTGTCAGGCGGTAGAGGGATCAAGAGTGCAAGATTATCTTCTTTTCTTCTCTAACTTGACTTTGCTTCCTCGCTAAGGCATTGGGACTCAAAGCATGACACCATTCTGAACAATTAGGAGCAATCTCCTTCCAGTCATTAAGATCAACATCACCATGATTCTTAGCATCTTTGAAGTGTTTTCTTTGTCCTTCCCTGGAATGTTAACCATTTAAGCGCTGATAGGCTCCTCTGGCAGGGGAAATGGATTTTGGCAATTCAAACAAAGTGGGCAGTCAATTAAAGTTTACTCTTACAGGAGACTGTATGAAAGCTTATGGACCTTGCTTGAAAAAGGACACTCCCAATTAAACAGAAATGAATCATACCTAGAAAAGCAATCTACTCCGATCCACAATCATCCTCCAGCAAGTGTTTGTTGAGAACACTGTATCTTTTGTTAAATAGTAGTTATTTACGGGATGACTGCAGAATTAACTGCAGCACTGTTTCTAACTATGATGGTTAATAATTCAGTAGAAGAAATGAGAACAAAAAATGCAATCTATATAATCTTTGACTGTAAATACAATATTCCTACAGTTAAAATTTTTATAAAAATATTTCACTCTGCTGTTGTTGGTCTGGTGTTCTTGTGTAGCTACCACATTAGTTTGTTATTGTTCACATAATTACATGTATTTGTTGTATTAGAATTTAATTTGTGGGAGCATGTATGCATAGAAAATAAATGTGATGTCCAAGAGATTAATAACAGGATGCAAAATGAAGCTGTGAAATGCATTTCTGATCTTGGAACTGAAGCAGACACCATGGCAACATTTAATTAGAGTAGATGGTTGAAGGAAAAGGTAAAATAAATGGATCTGTGTAGCATAAAGGCACAGGAGATTAAAATTACAGTTTGCGTGAAGATTAGGAGCAGAAGAGACGGGAGCAGGTTCTTCAGCTTTACAAGTCTCTTCCACGATTCAAGTGAATTATCTTACACCTCAACACTACCTTTCCATTATACCTATGTCCCATAAATGAGCACTCACACTAGTTAAGCTTATGTACCTATTGAAATTTTGTGAATGTATTTCTATGATTCAGCATAATTTCAGCTATTTATATGTAACTTGTTTTACATGTTTTGAAATGAGTTTTGCTTTTTGAGATATATTAAATGTATAATATATAAATTAAAGTGTGATATTCATAATCATGATCGAGATGGTTCTTTCACTGCACTTTCCCCTTTCCCCTCTTTGATTGTTTGGGAACCAGCTTGATTATTCACGTTAATAGCATTTGTTGAAGTAAGCTATTGCTGAAAAACATTGAGAGCCTACCTATTCCTTTACTGCGCTTTTAAACAATTGATCCAGATATTGAACTTAAAATATTTTGCTGTATTCCTGTAGCATAGAAGCAATGCATATTTTAATGATAGTAACTGGCAAGGTTGTCCATTGCAAGGTACCTCTAATGACAGGTAGATCATCTGTTCGACATAATAAACATCCAGGCTGTCTACTTACAATTTATGACTATGCTAAACTATGCATTACCCCAAAATGATTATGTTTTGTATTGCATTCTCTGAGTAGATACAGTAGTTAAATGAGAGACACCTCCACAGTATTTTGCCCTTCGGCCTTGTTTGCTTTCTATGTTTCTTTGACAGATTAGCATGAGAGTAGTTGCCTCGAAGCTGCACATTGAATAAGTTTCATCTCACCAGCACAGGATATAGATTTCTTAATTTTTTTTTGTAGAATACTGATCAGTTTCATAAACTTGCTCAGATGATGCAGATGACTTGCAACATGAAGAGAACAAAATAATTACTCATGTTGTGCAAATATTAGCCTTTAATTTGAGAAAATTTCAGTTCAGTGCAGGATCCATATTGGTATCCAATTATTTATTTATGATCCTTCAAAGGATAGTGGCACAAGAAATTGTCATGCATTGACATTGATGATTTTATGAGTTAGGGAGCTCCTCTACATATCAAGTTTACTTGAGTATGATAGACAAATACTGCCCAAACTTTGTTACAAAGGGAACAACTTGGGTTCTTGCAAGCTCGGAAAAGTAGCACTGTTTGAAGTTTGGGTGCCTTCTTCAAGGTCTTAGGTTCTAAAGACTTACAGCCCACTTAACATTTTATGTCGGCTTGTTGCTGCTTCGTGCTGAAGTTATAACAAATACACCATCTGCCACATGCTGCAGCTTTTTTCTTCTTGTCTGTTTTGGAGTAAATGGGAATAAAGATGTAGAGTTAAGAGTAATGGGCAGGAAGGATACTATAGATCTCAACGAAGGAAGCAAAGACAGCAAAAGTGAGGACCTGCAGTAAGTGAAGGGCTAAGACATGTTAGTTACAAAGACTACAAGCCATTTCATATTCTAATACAATATGCATTATTAAATTTTGGCACTTAAGTCTCTGGGTGTGAATTAATTAATCTTTCCTGGTAAATTAAGGCTTTTGCATTGTTATTAATCTTGAATTGTACATATCAAAGTGGCTGATTAACATCGATATGTATAACACAAACTTCCACGCTTACTGTTATTCAATGTCCTGCTAATTACAAAGGAACTATCACACCACAACAGATAATGCTGAAAACTATAAAAATATAACTTAATGATTTTGATGTGAATGTAGGAGGTATGGTTAGTAAGTTTGCAAGTGACACGAAAATTGGAGGTGTCATGGACAGTGAAGAAGGTTATGTCAGAGTACAACGGGACCTCGATCAGAGATAGTAGGAACTGCAGATGCTGGAGAATCCGAGACAACAAGGTGCAGGGCTGGATGAACACAGCAGGCCAAGCAGCATCATAGGAGCAGAGAGGCTGACGTTTCGGGCCTAGACCCTTCATCAGATGATG
>NC_063348.1:29991352-30051466 GCF_021869965.1 Rhincodon typus | reverse complement strand
AGGGTCTAGGCCCGAAACGTCAGCCTCTCTGCTCCTATGATGCTGCTTGGCCTGCTGTGTTCATCCAGCCCTGCACCTTGTTGTCTCGGGACCTCGATCAGATGGGCCAATGGGCCGATGGGCCGAGGAGTGCAGATGGAGTTTAATTTAGATAAATGGGAGGTGTTGCATTTTGGTAATGCAAATCATGGCACGACTTATACAGTTGATGGTAGGGCCGTGGGGAATGTTGCTGAACAAAGAGACTTAGGGGTACAGGTGCATAGTTCCTTGAAAGTGAAGTCACAGTTAAACAGAGTGATGAAGGAGGTGTTTGGCATGCTTGCCTTCAATGGTTATTGCATCGCATATAGGAGTTGGGAGGTCATGTTGCGGCTGTACAGTACAGTAGTTTGGCCATTTTTGAAATACTGTATTCAGATCTGGTCGCCCTGCTATAAAACAGACGTTGTTAAACTTGAAAGGGTTCAGAAAAGATTTACAAGGACGTTGGCGGGATTGGGGGGTTTGCACTACAGGGAGAGGCTGAATAGGCTGGGGTTATTTTCCTGGAGCGTCACAAGCTGAGAAGTGACCTTATAGAGGTCAAGATGGCAGCAGGATAAGTAACTCCATTTGCAGCTCCACTCTGCTTGCCAGTTCCCTTTCTTTTCCCCTTCTTCTCTCTCCTCTCTGCAGTAATTCTATCCCCTTCAGCCCCTGCCCTTTTAACTACCTACCCAAGGAGTCAGGTCATGACCGGGAACCGCATGGCGGGAGCTGAATGCGTGGGCTATCTCCTGCAACTATGACAGTGAGAACGGGCCGGTGAGGGGGCAGTGGGCGGTGAGAGCGGGGCTGGTGAGAGCAGGGCCGGCGAGAGGGCAGTGGACGGCGAGAGGGCGGCATTCGGCGAGAGCGGGGCTGGTGAGGGGGCGGCGGTCGGTGGCGAGAGTGGGCCTTTCACATGGCAGCAGCCTCCTGGGTGTCCTCGCGATTGGAGCGTTGCTTGCACTATTGTGGAAATGGGACTTGGGACTGTTGAGATGTGGACTTTTTTTTTTCTTGCTTACCTTTTGGCTCTGTTAAAATCTTTTAATTCTGGTTTTTGTAATCAAGTGGTCGCCAGTGAATGGAGACTGTGCACTTTTTGCTGCACTTTTGCATTCATCTCAATAGTGTATGTGACATGTAAATTAATCTAAATCTAAATAAAATTATGATGGACTTGGATAGGGTGAATAGCCATGGTAGAGGTGTCCAAAACTAGAGGGCATATGTTTGAAAGGGAAAAGATTTAAAAGAGACCTGAGGGGTAACTTTTCACACAAAGGTGATACGTGTATGGACTGAGCTGCCAGAGGAAGTGGTGGAGGCGGGTACAATTACAGCATTTAAAAGGCATCTGAATGGGTATATGAATAAGAAGTATTTAGAGGCATATGGCCAAATGTTGGCAAATGGGACAAGATCAGTTTAGGATCTGTTCAGCATGGATGAATTGGACCAAAGGGTCTATTTTGATCCTGTATAACTCAATGATTCTATAAGTCTTGACTAGAGGCAAACTGTTGCAGATTGAAATCCTACTCTGGAGTCCTGATGCAAAATCTAGTCTGACATCCTATTTAGTACTGAAGGAATATTACATGATTGGAGGAACCATCTTTTGAATGACATGTTAAATTAACATCCCACTTGCCCTTTCAGGATTTGATCCATTGATGATATTTAAAAAGTAGACAGACACATTGCAAATAATATTTATCCCTCAATGAACATCCTTACTTCTGATGATGCGGTCATTATCATATTGCTGTTACTGGGAACTTGCTGTTGACAGTTTTTATCATTATAATAGTAAAAGCTTTTTAAAACATACCTAAGTTGCTGAAAGTGCTTTGGGACATCCTTCAACCATGACAGGTGTTATAGGAAGATAGGAAATAGGAGCAGGAGTAATCCATTCAGACATCAAGCCATACAACTAAATCATGATTGATAGTCTACCTGATTTTTTTTTTACACTACCTCCATATTCCTTCATAGCTTTAATAGTACAAATCTATTGATCTCGCGTAAACTCAATGACTGAGCTTCCATGGCCTTCGAGGGTAGAAAATTTCAATGATTCACCATTTTCCCAGCGAAGAAATTTCTCATCTTAGTCCTAAATCACTTCCTTCTTATTCTCAAATTGTGTCCCCTGGGTCGAGATCCCATTGTCAGGAGAAACTTCCTTTCTGCATCTACTGTTGTTATGAGGAATCCAGTGATATTTTTCAAGCCCCACCACTCCATAAGCTGTCCCAAAAGTGTAAGTGTTTTATTTAATTACCAAAATGGTCAATTTGTCCAGTTTTTGCATTGCTATCCAGAGTAAAATAAACGTCCAGTAGGCTTCTGTAATTAATTCAAAAATAACGTTTTTTTCAATAGCAAGACATTTTTTAAACAAGTTGGAAAAATGGTTAACTAAACTACTGCTCAGAATTAAACAACATCCCCTGGATCTGAAACACAGATATTTATGAAGACAAGACAACTCTTCTCTGCAGAAATATTATGGGTTTTTAAAAAAAAGACAAGGAACAAAACTCCTGTGGGGAGGGGTACAAATTCAGATGATAGAATGGATTTACTTCTCCAAGTTCCTCCAATTCTCTGTTGACAAGTTCAAATTGCTGACAGTAACAGAATGGTGGAAAATCTTCAGGCTAATGTTAGATTCAGATGGGTAGTGGTTAGGAACCCTGATTTTTGAAACTTCATCAGGTTTCATAAATACTTCACTGAGACCTTTCATATGGTTTACTTTGTCTCTTACTGACAGAGAGAGAGGGCTCTGCTTTTCCTTGCAAACTTCTCTAATACGTTCGTCTGTGAAAATATGCATCAATTTCAGTCCAGAAGCTGATGTTAGACACTAAACAGTACAGATCTTGTGGTTTTTTAAAAAGTTTGATTGTGCAGCAATTAAGCACCACCTTAAATTTTACCTCTCATCTCTCATGAAAGTTTTATTGGACACCTCCCAAAATTAAACTTGCTTTTCCAGTAAAAGAACAGATAACCCACAGTTCTCTTTGACCTTTTGTTCCCGAGAAATCACAGGATAAAGTCTCTTCAATCCAGAAACATCTAAGCTGTTCCATATTCCACTTTCTCACAGACCGTAAACACACATATATTTCTAACCTTACCTGTTTAAGAATTTTGTTTCCTTCATTTCGAATCATTCTATTCTTCTAAAATTGAGAGAATACAAGTTCTGCCTACTCAAAAAAACCCTGCTATTTCTGGAATCAACTGTGCAACCTTTGTTACACCACACTCTTTGGCAAGTACATTCTTCCTTATGTAAGTTAGCCAGAACAGCATACATACTACTCCAGACTTTCCTGTAAACAGGCAGCCTTTTGATTAATTTAATGATACAAAACATGTGATCCATCCTGATTCCTTTCTTTCTTTTTCAGCCCTTATATTATTGAGCTGAGCAGAGATATCTCCTAAGAACTTAAGAGCCATAGAGATGTACAGCACGGAAGAGACTCTTTGTCCATGCCAACCAGATATCCTAAATTAAGCTAGTCCCAATTGCCAGCATTTGGCCTGTATCCCCCTTCCTATTCATACGCCCCTCCTTCATCTCAGAAATGATATTCTTAAGTTTGGATTTACCCAAGTTGTCATTCAGACTTTCCTTCTTTAACTTTCACTTTTATCTCCACAGCAGACGGCTGAAATTTTGGCCCCACTACTTCAGAAGTGGTCTCCCATTTTTCTTTCAGTTCAGCAAATGTTTCTTGAATTATCTACTGCAGATGCTGTGGTTTCTGATGTTGACTTATTCCTCCTCCACTCTGAGGAAGGGTCACCGGACCCGAAATGTTAACTCTTTTTTCCTTCACAGATGCTGCCAGACCTGCTGAGCTTTTCCAGCAACTTTGTTTTTGAGTCATCTCTCTTCCTGCCTACGTCATTAGTATCAATACGGATCACAACCTCTAGCTGCTCACGCCCTCCAGAACGTGTTGTGCCCACTTACAGTCAACCTTCACCCTAGCACTAGGGAGGCAATACACCACCATCCTGGAATCTCACTCGCAGCCACTGAAATGCCTGTGTACCTGACTATAAAACTCCCCTATCATTACCATTAGCCTTCAACTTAACCATCTCTGCTGTACTGCAGAGCCACAGTGCCACTGATCTGGCTTCTGCTGTTGCTTTCCCCTGAGGACCTTCCCCTCCCCCCACACACAGCATCCAAAATCATCAGCACTTTTTCCACCATTGATTATTAAATCATGACATAGAGAACAATCTGTCATCAGGAATTGATGAATTCCATCAGTTAGTTGATTTAAAATAGTAAAAATAGTTTTGAAATAGACATTACTGCAAATTGATTGATTTATATACACACTGGCTGCCAGTCCTGCTATGGTCCTGTAAGCTATCACAACTTTGTATATACACAGCATGTGAAGTCCTTGAAGGTGTACTGTCTGTAAGGAAATGTATGCATACAACATGTATCTGTTGTGCTTGATCTTGGCAGAGGTCACAGGTTTGGACAGTGCTGTTTAAGGAGACATGGTAAGTTGTTGCAGTACATCTAGTAGACGGCAAACAATGCTACCGTGGTGTGTTTATGGCGAAGGTAGTGAATATTGAGGCTGTTCGATTGGGTGCCAATCCTGGTTGGTATCAAATTCCTGTCTTGTATGCTGTTTTGTGGAGTCAGGTGGCTAGTCACTCATTGCAGAATTCCTCGTCTCTGACCTCATCTGGTAGTCACATTATTTATATAGTTGGTCCACTTCAGCTTCTGGACAATGATCAACCCTAAGAGGGTTATAGTGGGGTATTCAGTGACAGTAAAGTCATTGAATGTCAAAGACAAATTATTAATTTTTCTCTTGTTGCAAATGGTGTTGCTAGATTGCTATAAATGTTCCATGCCACTTATCAGTCCAAGTTTGGATGTTGTACAAGTTTAGCTGAATTTTGACACAGACTGTTTCAGCATGTGAGGAGGTCTGAATTCTGCTGAACATTGTACAGTCACCAGCAGGCATCACACTGACCTCAGGATGGAGGCACTGTTATTGATGAAACTGCTGAATATGGTTGGGCCTAGAACACTACCCTGAGAAACTTCTACAGTGATAACCTATAGCTGAGACGATTCACCTTCAACTATCAAAAACATTTTCTTTTGTGTTGGGTACAAGTTTAACCAGTGGAGAGTTTTCCGCAATTTGCATCTACTTTCAATTTCTTGAACTCCCCGAGGACAACTCAGTCAAACCGTGCCTTGACACCAAAGGCAGTTACTCTACTCTCAGTTACCCTGTTTAAATCACATTTGGACCATGGCATCATACAGACAGAAGTTGTGTGGGCCAAGAGGAACCCAAACTGAGTGTCAGTAAACATATTATTGTTGAGCAAGTGCCAAGACTGGCAATGAGATAGTCAACAACACTCTTCATAACTTTGAACATGGAGTGTAGACTGATGGGATGTTAAGTGGCCACGTTGGATTTGTTCTACTTTCTGTGGACAGGACAGACCCAATGATTTTTCATTGTGACATTTACTATTGTTATAGCTGTACTCGCACATCTTGCTTTGAGATCTGAGATAGCAAGAACTGCAGATGCTGGAGTCATATATAACAAAAAGTGTGGAGCTGGAGGAACACAGCAGGCCAGGCAGCAGAGCAACAGGAAAGCTGATTTTTCTCAGGATGGGTCACCGGATCCAAAACGTTAACTCTGATTTTTTCTTCAGAGATGCTGCCAGACCTGCTGAGCTTTTCCAGCAACTTCTGTTTTTGTTCCTGATTTACAGCATCCGCAGTTCTTTAAGGTTTTTATTTAGATGTGATCCACTGGTTTTGGACATCGCTTCCACATACCAATATAAATCCACTCAATTTTGTTGGACCTATAAATGTTCACTCTGGAGATATCAGAGCTTCATATTCTGCAATAATTTTCCACATGTTTTCCCATCAAATCATGTTTCCAGATTTCTGATCCAGATTTTTCACAAGTTGATTGGGAGATTCCGCAAGTTACAAATAATATGAAAAATTACTTAAGTACGATATTGCCTGACAACACAAAATGGACATATTATTGGATTTTAAAAAATGCTAAACATGAGAGTAGCTACCATGTTTTCCCAGGTCAGATGGATATTTGTCACATGGCCCAAGCTTGGTTTAAATAGCTTAAAAAGCAGAAACTATCTGTAATCACTCAAATTCTTCATACAGTAGATTATAAAATGTATTCGTAAATAACTGTGCGGATAATTTTCAGTTGTGACATTAATGATTTTGACAGCATTACCCTGTCGCTCACTTACAATATTTTTATCTTCTGTTGCACATGATATTTACCTTTAAAAATGCACACTCCTGTGAATAGCAACTATTGTTTGAACAATTCCTTCATTTTTATTAATACTGTTAACCTATTGATGAAACAGCACTGAAATAAGGTAAATTCCAACAGTTTTGCAAGTGGTTTGACATATCTTGCAGCTCATTCCTGGACTCTTGATTAAAAATCTCAACAATGCACTTAGTAAATTACAAAAGATATGCGGTTACAGTCATAACCAACAACAGGACTCTCTTCTTAGCCAATGTGGGAGCACAAGGGGGAATGCCTGTCAAGAATATAGCAGTTAAGTTTTCAGATTCCAGTTCATATTTTGTGAAAACTGAAAAAGGCAGGATCAGTGGATTTTTAACAAATAAAATGCTCAAATTGCATACAATATCCCCTGAAGAATCTAATGATATAGATGACAATAGCAAGCATTTCAATTGTATATAGTGCACAAAGCCTGCCTCATTTTTATTTATCTGGTCTTATTTTAATGCTTCATTGTGAAGATATGATTTCTCCAAAGTTAATACCCTGCACAGAATCATCATCTTCACATGTGCGAAACTCAGAATCTGTATGTGGATAGGATTGTATCATTGTTCTATATGGCTGAATAACTGTCTGTTGCAAAAGTTTGTACTCTGAACAGCCAGCTTGTCTTACACCACTGAGCTGTAAAAGAATTAACCCTAGAGCACATCCTTAGTTCTCTGATTGGATGAACTAACATTGAAACCCCAAATAATACCTGGAATCCAAAAACAGGACGTGGCTACTAAGAGGAAATGAGAGGTAAGTGGAGTAAAACATTTGTTGAACATCTTTAATATAAGTGGCAGTATAGTCCTCCATATTGAACACACCTTTGTCAGAACCAATAAGGGAAGTAAAGGCACAGAATGCAATCTGGATGGTGGACTCCAAATGTTTATCACCAAGAATCGCACAGTAAGCATTCTGATAGAACAGGCACAGCCCTGAAAGGCACACTGCCAGAATGGGCCTGAGCCAGGTTGTAAGAAAACCCACAAGAGGAGTCAAATAATCTTGATATTGTTCTCGAGATCCTATATGTCAAAGGAAAATTTGCCTCAGATATTAATGATAATGATAATGACCATCACACAGTTCTCATGGAGACAAAGCCCCATCTTTACATCATCCACTAAGCTGTGCAACATTACCACTGTGCTAAATAGTAAAACTTGGAACAGATCTAGCACCTCAAAACAGTGCTGTGGGCCATCATTATCAACAATGCATTTCAGCAAAATGTATAACCTCATGGCCCAAAAAAAAGCCCTCACTTTACCACTATTATCAAACTTACAGGCGAAAGACAGCCTGCTGCGAGAAGCAGCACAAGACGTACTTAAATTAAGTTGCCAACCAGGTGAGGCTACAACAGAACTACATGCATTCTGCAATACCAGAAATAACATGTAGCAGAGCTAAGCAAACCCAAAACCAATTGATTAGCACTGCAATCCTGTCACATCTGGTTGTGAGTGGAGATGACCAATTAAACAACTAAATGAGGATTCATGAACATTCCCATTCTCAGTGACGATGAACTCAGCAAGTCAGTGCAAAAGACAAAGCTGAAATGTTTGCAACCTACAAAGAGGGGTTTAAGTAAACCGATTCTGATCTTTCTCCTAAGGTTCCCAACTTTATTGATGCCAGACCAGTAAGACTCACTCCATTTAATATCAAAAACAGCCATATGCAATAGATGTAGCCAAGGCTATGGGTGCTGGCAATGTCCCACCTGCAGGGTTGGAAGACTTGTGTTTTATAACTAACTGTACCTCCAGCCAAGCAACAGCACTGGTATCTAGCTGACAAATTAGAAAATCAACCAGACACATCCTGTTCACAAAATGCAGGACAGATCCAATCTGGCTAATTACTACCCCTTTGTTCTACTACTGAATCAAGAAGATATCAGCAACAATATTACCAAGTGACATTTACTCATGAACAACCCGTTCACCAATGCTCAGGTCAAGTGCTGCCAGATATCCACTTAGCTTCAAGTGTGAATATAACCTTTATCTAAACAATGGATGGAAGAGCAGAATTTCAGAGCCAAGTTCAGAATGACTGGCCTGGACACTAAAGTAGTTTTTGACAATGTTTGGCATCAGGGACCCCAAGCAAACCTTTAGTCTGGGGTAAAATGCACTATTGGTTGGAATCATACTAAGGAAGAAAGTCCTGGTTGTTGTAAGCCAATCATCTCAGCCCGAGGACACTGCCGGAGTTCTTCAGGGAAGTATCTTTGGCCCAGGAATCTTCAGCAGCTTCATCAATGATCTTCCCGCAATAAAGTTGGAAGTGGAATTTTCCCCGATGAATGCAATGCTTCAGTATCTGAGGAAACCTGTATCCATATGTAACAAGGTCTGCTAACAACACTCAGCCTCAAGTTTATGAGTAATTAGCAACAGATGGGCACCAAACAAGCAATGACCATCTCCAAAAAGAGAGAATCGAAGTATGACATACGATGGTATTACTATCACCAAATCCTTCATGTTTATCCTCTTGGGTGCTTACCACTGACCAGGAACTTAACATACAAACACTGTTCTTATTACAGCAGTGTAGACAGCAAGAATCCCACAGCAAATAACTGACCTTTTAACTTCACAAAGCCATCAATAATGCACAAGTGAAATCTATGAAAGAATACACCCCAACTGCCTGGAAATGTGCATGATAAACCATTCTTCTTGACTGGCAACCTATCATGGACCTTAAACATTCACCACTTCCACCAGTGGCACATTATCACCCCAGTTAAATGTACCATTTAAAAGATGAACGGCAGCAACTTGTCAACTGCACTTTCTACACTTGTAAACTTTACCACCTAAAAGAATAAGGGCACTAATTCACTTCCAAGTAACACAATATTCTGTTTTATAAATATATCTATTCCTTGTTGTTGCTGGGTCACAATCCAAGAATTCCCCACTGAACAGTACTAAGGACACACCATATGAACTGCAGCAGCAGCTCACCACCATACTTTCAAGAACAATCAGGAATGAAGAATAAATGCAGACCTTCCCAAGAATGTCCAAGTAACATGAATGAATTTTCAAAAAAGGTTCAACTTCCATCTGCTGGCAATTTATCAAGATAACAAAAAAAACTGGTAATAGTGACAAAGGATTTACATACATCTTTAGACTAGCATAGAATTACAGTCCTGAAGCATTTAATCTTGTAAATTATCAACACAACCAAGTAGATATCTTCAGGGTGTTGCTGGAATAATATGTTTCTTTTCATGCTAGAATTCTAGGCATTAGAAGCCTAAACTCAAAAGAATACAAATTTACAAATCATTTAAACATTAATAAACTGAAAATCAAAGTAGCTGAAGAACAAATCCAACATATAAACCAAAGAATGCAATTTGCAGAGATAGTAGGAACTGCAGATGCTGGAGAATCTGAGATAACAAGGTGTAGAGCTGGATGAACACAGCAGGCCAAGCAGCATCAGAGGAGCAGGAAGGCTGACGTTTCGGGCCTAGACCCTTCTTCAGAAAATTTTCTTTTTAAAATCAGTAGAGATGCCACTGGATGGTCACAAACAACCATTACTGGCAAAGACACTTTGGTAGTTGGGAAAGCCTTGCAAATAACCTAACATAGTATAAATGATCTGAAAATACTTGTAGATAATTTTGCCTGCCATTATGCTTTGAAAGGTTTAAGTTATCATGATTATAATGGACAAACAGATTGTACATTCTCAATATACACCTTTAATATCAAGGGTCCCCTCTGAAGGACTGTTAAATCTTTGTTCCTCTGAGCCAGTACTCTGAGGAACCGTGTTAGCAGGAAACAACTGCATATCACTATGCCAGATCTGACTGGCTTCTTGAATCAGTAGGTTTGCTTGCATATTGATGCAGGTTAATCGGTTTATCTGGAGAGCAGTTTGGTCTGAGAACCAGATTTGTGCCAACTGCGTGAACCTTAGGAATGTTTTGTGCTTATAAAGAGTGAGACAATGCGCAGGAACCCAACCCATCAGTGGCTTCCATTTTTCTAGGAATGCAGATATTTGAAATCATATTCCAGCAGCCCTTTTACAGAAATAACGTTCTTTCCTTGGAGTTGATGATTGCCTGTAGTTTTGTGAAGCGCCCATTGGTTCTACTAAGATCAAAAAAAAAAGTCCTTTCCTAACTTAGATCAATGTTGTTCCAGATCAGAGTCAGAAACAGACTACCATAGAGAACATTTGTTAGCAGTGTTCAACTATGTTCATGAAAGTGGAGAACTGGGTTGTTCTCTGTAGTACATTTGTGCATTTTAAGAGACTGGCTTTTGACAACCTTTTAGTTATGAACAGTCATCTAATCAATAAAATCTGGACGTTAAGAATTAATTCTGTGTTGCAAAAGTAATGTGTAGATGAAATAGATGCCACGAGTTAATCATTAAAAAGGTCTATGATTTTCAAATCTGAAAGCTGACTTTGGTTGATGGCTGAGGCAGATTTAATCAAAGCTAAGAGGAATTGATGGCTCAAAATAAAAATACGCCCATTAAATGGTGAAAGCCACCTTGCCAGTCTTGAAGCAAGCAATAAAAATTTCAGTAACTTGAAGAAAACCTTTTCTCTGCACATTTAAGCAGCAGAATGAGACCCTGAACTGAAAATAAGAATCAATAGAACACAATAATAAACTTCTCTGTACAGGTGATACATTTGCTGCTGATGAAATTAGAAAAATAAATCAATTGTGGCTACCATGAAGTTTGATTAAAAGGAAGGTATCATCTTCTAGAAGATGACTATTTTTGTGGCATTCTCGCAATTTGCATTTTTAAAAAATGAAGATGATTTTTAGGTGGAAAGCAGTAGAATTTATTATTTAGAATAATTTATCAACAGAACTGAATTAACTTTTTAAAAAAAAAGACAAACAAAATATCCACTGATTGGGGTGAACCACAAAACTGGGAAAATAAGACAAATAAAAAGTTTTCAAAAATGTTGCTTGTTACTATATATTTGTGTTCTATGATGTATCAGGCAATGCCAAAAGCAAATTGCTAACCAAATTTACTAAGTAAAAATGCAATCTCACAATCAATATTATCCTTTTGATACAGGGTTGATTACCTCAATTTCTGAACTCCATGAAGTAGTAACTATTTTCTTGAAAAGTGAAAAAGGGAGGTAAAAAATTAAACCAAAAGGACACAAAATACTCTCCACAGAGTTTTAAAAAAAATATATTTCCAGAGCGAGAACAACTTTAGCAAACACAAGGCAAGAAATTGACGCAAATTGTACCATATTACTGTTTGTTTAAAAATGCTGTAAGTTAACCACTTGGTAGGCAGTATTTTAAAAATCCACTGAAAACAATTATAAAAATTATATACTAATTTATAGAGCAACTAGATTGCTCTAACTACTGATAAATACAAAACAGAAAATGTAGCAGTTTTCTGTACTATTGTCTGAAAAACAAAAGTGTTTGCCTAGTCACATTTTAAAAATAAGTATTTAAACACAATCAAGATGCAAAATGTTTAAACACCAAGGTTGTCTGTTAGACAGACATTGCTACTAATATTGGACACGACAGAACAAATGTGTGCTTTTATATATATAATATACATATATATAAAAAAATGTGTATATATTAACATATATACACATACACACAAAATAAACAAGTATTTTAATGGAATAAATTACATACAGTATGTTGGGATGTGTTCATATTTTTAACATTTAGTGCACAGCTTATAAAAGATCTAACCACCATGGTTGGAGCATTCAGTTTACTCAACATTTCCTTCTTTTATCAATCAAGTACAGTACCTTTATATTTCTGCCTCTTCCTTGTTTTATCAATATTATCAGTCACGGGGGTAATGTACTCTGTTATGTAACATGCATATTATTGGCGCACTGACTTAAGATTTCTGATCTATTACAGACAATAGGACAAAGAGCATGGCATTCATTTCATGGCCAATGTGACAATTTGAGGTTTAGTGCGTCAACATTGTAAGTGGCTGAGAAAAGGCACACAAACACATTGTTGCAGAAATTAAGGAGTGATAAAATGCTCCCATGGCTATGAGAAACCTTATTCCTGCTGACAGTGATGAGTTGAAATCTCTTGCTATTCATGGTATTTACAGACCTACTACTCGCATCATCCGCAAAAGGTATATAAAATGCATTTTGATACAATCCATTATTAATACAAACATTTTCAGATGAATTAATTTTTTATATAATGTAGGCATTCTGTGCATAACTAAAAACACTTGTTTGGTATTAAAAAGGTGCACAACCATTCCAGTAGCTATTTGTACAGTCTGCATAAGAAAATTACATACCTGCAGCCTAAACTAACTTACAAATATTGTGTAAAAGCTGTACATGCATCTTCTTTGCAACCATATTTACACTGGATGAGTTTGCAGATAAATAGTTCTGAGTAGGTACGATGCCCTTGTGGAATGTCTAGAGTTTCTACTGTGAAAAAATAGAACTACATACTATATGTATGACATACTCCAACATATTGAAATCATATTGGCAAGTATTTTACTACATTTTCAAGGTATACTGATTGCAATACACAGTAACCTTTCAGCCTCACGATGTGCAATAACCAACGCATATTATTAGCAATGTGGATATATAAGTGAGAAAGTCTGTGTATGGTATGTGACATGAAAGACCAGATGAATTTCCCAAACAAAAGTAGACTCAAAATAACATGTTAATTACATCAACTGTTTTTTCTTTCAACCTGCATAATTTCAATGGCATTGCTTCATGTATCTTAGCATGGATCCTGAGTTGCAGTGAGAAGAGAACTATAACATTAAAAATCCCTTCATCATTAACATTACTCCACTGTTCTATTACAGAACAATTATGTTCGGGCAAACTGAAATGCTTGGCCACTGTGCATTTCTGGTTACTTCCAGCACAAGAAAGGCAAAACCTAACAAGGCAAATTGTACATTAAAAAGCATCAAAAAAAATGATGCAGCTAGAATTTTTAGTCACTAACATTCTTTTCTGCAGTCAAATAATGAGACAAGGATTCTACACGGATTTTACCTGCATTAAAGCAGATACTTTCAGAGAAAAAAAAATCAGGGGCCCTTACAACAAGGCTCTTTACTGAAGTGCTCCATTCTGAATTGCTACAGACACAAATCCATAATTTTCAAGTCCACCTGATATAGATGCTGGACATCTGATACGTGCTTAACGTCCACCTTCTTCCTTACTAATGGAACACAGTAAACTTGTAATTCACTTTGGTAACAGCAGTTGCTAAGCTGAAGTTTTTGCAACATCCTCCAGTACCACATGGAAACTGAGCACTCTTCATTCTGAAAGGCAGCATCAACATGAAAACATTTGGACACCACAGGGCACAAGGGCTTTGTTCCAGGGTATACACGAATTTTTCCATGGGTGAAAGTGCATATGAGTGGGATTCTGCTGAGTGCTAGAATCCTCTCACAGTATTAAGGCCTTTTAACAAAGAAGTATATCAGTCTCTGGTATCAGCAGAGTGAGGCTTTAATATATTGTTTAATTAGCACTGCATCTTCTCTTCTCAGCACTGTCTCTCCTCCCCTTGTTGTCTCTCTTCCTCTTCATCTGCTTCTTCAATTACCTGGATTTCATCTGAAGTTTGAGGTAAAGATGCGTTATCTGTTTGTTGTATATTTAACTCTGACTTGCATTGCTGTTCATGTTCCTCCTCTTCAATGACTTTCTTCCACAGGTTATGATTTTCTGTGAGGTGATGCAAAATCGGGCAGAAGATTCTCCGCCTTCCTTTTCTTTTCTTCCCCTGCCCTACAAGTAAAAAGGCAAATTAAAAATGCTAAATGTTTTTGCCGTCATTGTTACTAACCAAAATTAGTGTATATATTTTCTACATTCGTTGTTCTTGATCTACTTGCACTCAATAAAATCCATATAACTTATTTGGAACAATTACAAACAGACTACTTTAACAAGTTTGGTAACAGTAACAAGCCACAATGCATATACAGTCATAGAGAATGTACAGCATGGAAACAGACCCTTTGGTCCAACTCATTCGTGCCGAATAGACATCTTAAATTAATCTCGTCCCATTTGCTCGCATATGGCCCATATTCTTCTAAACTCTCCTAATCATGTATCCATCCAGATGCCTTCTAAATGCTGTAATTGTACCATATGATACAACTTCAACTTAGATAACCAAATTTCCGACAAGGTGAAGCCTTATTTGTCACATAGAAAAATGTAGCATTGTTTTAAATAAACCTATTTGGATGTGTTATGAGATACTTCCTTGGATTTCTCATCCTGATGTGGAACTTGACCCTAAACGTATAGGTCCAAAGGTACAAGATTCTTAGGAGGCTTGACAGGGTGGATGTGGAGAGGCTGTTTCCACTTGTGGGAGAGTCTAATCTCTAAAATCTAAAGATCATAATCTCAAACTAAGTGGTTGCCCATTTAAGATACACAAAGAGGAATTTCTGCCCTCAGAGGGTAGTGAATCTGTGGAATTCTTTACTGCACAGAGGTGTTGAAGATAGGTCATTAAGTATACAAGACTGACAGATTTTTAATTAGGAAGGAATCAAAGATTATATGAATAAAATACTGTGACTGAATCCAAATATTTTATGTGAAAGCAACATGCTCTAACCATCTAACTAACAGTACACTACAAATGTAGCGTTTATGTTCACCATTGTTCAGAATTTAAAAGTTAAAATACTTACTTGTTGGAATATCAAGGTCCTCATCATCTATTTCATCTTCAGTTTCTAAATCTTCTGCATCATCATCATCCTCACCACATTCTGGATCAGTATCATCATCATCCACCCACTGACCTGGTAGTAATCCTGCAGCAGCATAGGAATTACACAGGGGACCTACAATATGTGTAATGAAAGATTCCTGCAGCTTAGCTAGCTGAGGCGAAGACCGGTCCATGAAAGGGCTAATGGGTAACCCAAGACTTGCTTCTTCATCTCCCTGTATAGCATAAAATATTATCAGAAATCTTCCAGTATTAAAATATGAATCCCTTTAATCCTATGGCAAAATTTGTGATGAACCTCAAGTTGAAAGTAGCAATTTGTGAAAGATTATTACAAATCTATTTACTTTCTATTAATTGCTTTTGTACCACACAATAAAAATACACAGACTCTAGAAATCAAATGGTCACTATTAGTGCAATACAAAACTTAAATGCAGTAATCCATTTAGAATGTAAAATCATTCATAATGAGGATAGACCCTGTGCTTCATAACATCCAGTATACATTTTCTTGAAGGAAAAAAAAACAACTGAAACCTGCTCATAGAATTCATTGACAATGCCTTCTGTCCACTGCAGATGCAACTCCCTCATCTTTGCAGGGCCATTGATATCGGCCAGTTTTATGCACACCTGGCACACTAACAGGCGATCGTTCTCATTGGTCCAATCAATTCCTGGATTATTGACTTCATTTACCTGCTTCGAGACAGCAAACAATGCCGGTATAACTTTCCACAGCTACAATTTATCACTGCATTCTCAAAATGTAAAATATAACAGGCATTAAATAGACAGCAAAACGTTTTTGGAACACGGTGTTTTTTTAAAATATTTTTGTCTTACAGCATTTGTCACTAATTAGATAAAGGCTATTGAACACTTTCTCAATGTTCTACAAAGTAAACATAAAACCTGGTATGGGTGCACAGCATTTAGAACAGATGGCCCCAGGTTCAATTCCTGTTCAGCGTTGGATTAACTGATCTCTTAATAAAACATCTTAGTAACAGTCTTAGCAATTAGAGGGGAATATGAACCTAGAGTTTCCACTCATGATCACTAACCATTTTATCCAATCACAACGGTGATGTGGATAATGAACAAGGCCAAGATTTGACTCAGCGGCACTAGCTTTTACAGGCAAATAGTGCAACTAACTTCATCAGCTTAAGTTCATACGTAAAGAACAGTCACTTCTCAAGATAAGAGAAAGATGATGACTTGCAACAAAGCACAGCAACAATCATCACCCTTCAAACTGACGGGAAGAAAAGCACAACAGCATTGGCAAAAACAGAAGAGACTATAGACATCAACTTTTCCAACAAGGTTCGAAACTCAATGGTCTGGTTCTTCTAAGAAGCTGTTCTTTTAAGAAGCTCTTCTGCTATAAAGCAGCAATCATTTTTGAAATGCTGTTCCACTCAAACTTTCCACAAAGTCGACGCTGTGCAGCAATTCATGCTGGATGTTTCACACCCTGCCATCCCAATAATGACTATCTGGGTTCTGTCGGAATGCAGTAGAGTCAGAGAAGTCGAAACACTTTACAGCAATAGCTGCAATATGCTAAGCTTAAATGTCCTGCCTGAATATTAGGAAATGGGTGAGTGGATGAATAAGTGAATGGGTCCAGTAGCAAGGTGCATGCGTCAATGGGTAGTTGGGTGCTGGGATATTGTCAGGTCTAGTTATAGGAGTCATGGGATGGTAGTGTGGATAGTTGGATTCTGTTGGGGATTAGTCAGCGTGTTAAACGTGCTAGTTGTGTATTTTTAGGGGGTGGAGATTAAGTTTTTGGCAATTGGGAGAGACAGTGGTTGGGAGTGCAATCACAGGGTTGGTCAATGGTGAGTGGTGGGACGGCTGGGGTGTGTAGGTGGATGCCAGTTCTGTAGTTAACAAGCAGTTAGACTAGATTTTTCATGTCTAACATTTCCTGAGTAACAATTCAGGTACATACATTCAAACCATCTGAAGTCTCCGACTCAGAATCAGAAACAATTGCAGGCAATCCCACAGACTAGAAGAATTGCCCATAAGTTGAACTTCTTATGCAATATTGATGAAGGTTACCAAGGGGTTCCTAACATGCATGTCCAGTCTTATGTTCAGCCTCTGCTGATCGGGCCTTGGAAGATTTGAGGCAATATATGTACTTTGTTTTAATATAATCAATACATTCTCCATTGTTCTGATCTGACTTGTAAATATTAAATAAAATTTGATTGCCTTTACGAAATATGTCAAATAAAAGATGGCATGGCTATTTTGTCAATTAGGACAGCCCTGCCTTACAAACCTTTGAGTTAAACTCAGCAAGGAAGTCAAAATGCTTTTTCAAATCAGTCGCAAGGATTGCTTCAATCACCAAGAAACGAAAACGTTTGAACTCAACATGATCCAGATTTGCCAAGAAGTTGAACTCTGAACTGGACATAAACAAGTTCCATGCAGCGGCAGAATGGTGATTCTCCAAGACAGATCTGTCATTATAAAGGACAGCCTAAAAAAAAGAATTGAAAGAATAAAATTTTAGAATTACATAAAAAAACTCAAAAGTGTAACTACTACAACTATAAGCATTCAAATATCATACCCTAACATCAAGAGTTACCAATTACCTCTTAAGAGTGCACGTCTCCAACCTTCAAAGAGGAAAAAGATTTCAATATAACATTTAGTTTCAGCAGTTCTAACTTGGCCCTATGTGTATATGTGTATGTATTATATATATATATTTTAAAAATGGAGTTACCTTACTCAGAATTGCAAATATGGAACATAGCATTCAGCATAAGTAGGAGATAGGCCAAAATGAAATGCAGGCTTATTATGTGGGAAGATTTTTGTCAAAATTAACCATATTTTCAGGTAAAAACACATCCCTATCAACTGCAGTATTGAGTAGGCGAATGTTAAAAAACATTTTCGCCACATGAAAATGACTGAGTTGCAAGGAATCAACTGCACCACTGCCTAGAAGAACCATTTTTTGACATATAACCATACATATTAGAATCAAATGTGGGCCACTCAGCCCCTCAAGCTTGCTCCACCATTGAATAAGATCATGGCTGATCTGATTATTTAACATTTCCCCCTACTGGTGATAACCTTTCATCCTCTCCTAATCAAGAAACAATCTACCACTGCCTGAAAAAAACATTCAAAGACTTTGCTTCTAACTCAGGAAGGGAGTTTCAAATACCATAACCATCAATGAGAAAAAGTTTGTCCTTAAGCTTGGCAATCGACCCAGTTCTAGATTCTTCACATCCACACTGTCAAGACACTTCAGGATTATCTATGTTTCAATTAAATCATCTTTTACTCCCCTAAACTCCAGCAGATAGAAGTCTAGCCTGTTAAACAGTTTTCCACGAAACAACTTGTCCTTTCCAGATATCAGTCTTGTAAATCTTCTCTAGAATGCTTCATTTGCATTTATTTCCTTTCTTAAATTAGGAAACCAATACTGGGTGCAAGTACAAGTACTCTAGATCTGGTCTCACCAACGCTCTGTGAAACTGAAGTATAACTTCCCTACTTTTGTATTTGATTGCCCTTGCAATAAACAATAGCATTCTTTTCTGAGTTACTTGCTCCACTTGCATACTAGGCTTCTGTATTTCACACACTAGGACACCCATATCCCATATCCCTTGGCATCTCAATGCTTTGCAATCACTTTTTCAAAAATCTTTATTGTTTATGGGAAAATTAACAATTTCACATCTTCTTCATTGTAGTCTATTTGTCATACCTTTGTCCATTCACTTGTATCCCTTAGTTGTTTCATATTCTCTTCACAACTTATTTCCCTATCTTTATGCCATCAACAATTTAAGATTAGGACAGGTTTTTCCTTTCAGGGGTATAAGCTGGTTTTGTATTGTGTTCAATATTTCTTTAATATTTCTTTAAACATCCTCCATAGTTCTCCCACTGTTTTACCCACTAGCAGATTTCCTCAGCATATCATGGACAGTCTCTGTCTCATCTGGTTAAAACTGGCTTTATCTAAACGTAAAACTCAAGTAGCTGAGTTTTAGTTTTCACTTTTGGCTTTCAAATGTTGCACTGAACTCAATCAAGTTATGATCACTGTTTCACCAATGTTCATGCACAATTAGGTTACAATCAAATCCAGCTCATTACTAAATCAAACATTGTTTGTCCCCTTGTTGCATCCAGGACACACTGCTACAGGAAATCATCCTGGACACACTCCAGAAATTTACCACCTTTCTGATAGGTGCTTGTCTGCTTCTCCCATTCGATGTAAATTAAAATCCCCCAAGTGGTACTACTGACTTTGCTACGCACTTGCCTGTTTTATGCATATGTACAATCTCGTACTTCAGAGCAGCTACCAGGGGCCCATATACAATACCCTATTGAAGTTTTAGATCTATTACTGTTCCTCAGTTGTACCCAATCAATCTTAACTGAATGCTTTGCCCTCCCTATCACCGAAGCAATTTTGTTTCAAACCAGTAAGGCTAGTTCCTTGCCAATCCTGTAAACCTTACAACCGGCTATATTCAGTTCCCAATCCCGACCATCCTGCAGCCATTTCTCAGTAACAGCAACTATATCCAATTTCAATTTTTGCCTGCAGCTCATTTACTTTGTTCCTTACACTCCATGCATTTGTACATAGAACTCCTATTTTGGGCCATACATTGTATCCTGTCCCTCAGCAATCATGCTTAATGCACATGTTTAATATTTCCTTCTTTAGGTTTAATCAATACACTTCTGATAGTTCTGTCATTCCCTGCTATACTTGAAGTAGAATTCGTGACCGTTTCTTTCCTCTCTGTCTTGGATTCTGAAACTACATTGACTCCCCCCAAGCCCTCCCCTCCATTTACTAATTTAAAGTCCTTGAGCCATGGCGTTTAGCCTTTCCACTAGGACATTGGTCCCAGGTCCATTCAGGTGGAGTTGAATATAAGTATTGAAAAGATTAATTAGCTTTTAGAAAATACATCTTATTTATTCTGTCATCAAAATCTGAAATTTGCAAAAATTATAATACACTGAAAAACTTCCTGGCCAAGACCTTGCAGTCAACAATAATGTGACAATATTTACGACAGCTACTCAAAGATCCAAAAATTTCTGTTCATCTAATGATTAAGAATTTCATAAGTCCTAAAGTTAGTTAAAATTTACAGTATTTTGATTCTTCTGTTCAACTACATGCAGTGACTATCTTTCAGTTTTTAAGCACTTCACAGACAGACAATGAAATAAAAGGTTTATATACATACTTGGGATTCAGGCAGAAGCTGACATATCATAATAATAGTCAAAAATAATTTGACTATACATAAAGTTATGAACTGTGCATCATAATAGAGAAATCTGACATTCCTCAAGTATAAAGTTAGTTTTTCAGGGCAAAAGTCATTCAGCAATAGTTAACTCAGTTCATCTTACAAGTTCAGTTGTACACCATTCAAAATGGCAAAAAAATTTTGGATGGGTTTTATCTGAGATCTGAGACACTAGAAGAAGAGGTCTACATCAGTTCAAGCGACTTCTTCAGATTTTAAGCTGCAGGAAACTCAACAGCACATCAGCAGAACAGCAGGGCATCACTGACAAAACTTTTTGGATTTGTGCATTCGATATCAGTTGTGCTGATGACAATAACTTCTGTCAGCCTTACAGCTGTAATTATGGCAAGCATTGATAGATTTTGCAGTTATAATGGCAAAACAAGGCCTATGCCTTGATTCAGTATTTTTAAAATCCACTATTCTTAGAATAATTATTGTTAATTGTGGTTAAGTGTTAACGCAGCACCCACAAAGATTAGTCACAAATCTCACGCTGAAAATTACAAATATAGTACTAACTAAATACAGTCTAATGGTTCAGTTCTTCAGCTCTCCATCCAAACTATATAAGGCTGTAATTCGATCTTTGACTGGATATAGTCAAACGATTGACAAATAAAACAAAAAAGAGGAAACATTTTATAAAAGGAAATTACTGCAGATGCTGGAAATCTGAGACAAGGACAGAAAATGCTGGAGAAACTCAGCAGGTCCAGCAGCATCTATGAAGAGAAAAATAGAGTTAATGTTTCTAGTCCGATATGACCCCTCATCAGGAAATAGTCCACGTTACATTTTGAAGGCCCTATAATGATCAAAAATGACGCAAATGAATGTTAACTGACTGCACCAATTTTAAAGCTATTGAAATTTAAATGCAACAAAGTTGTTTTATAGAACAATGTCATTTCAAAACAATAGTACAATTACTTCCCTCATACAAGTCATTGATTTTTTGTAACTAATTGCGGCCCCAGCACTGATCCCAGTGGACTTCATTAATTACAGGTTGCAATCCTGAAAATGCCCCCTTACCCCAACTTTGTCTTCTATTAATTACCCAATCCTCTATATATATTAAAGACTACACCTAATAGCATGGGCTGTTATCTCATTAAGTAGCCTAATGTGTTGTATCTTATCAAATGCTTTACGAAACACAAGTGTATTCACTACTCCTTCTTTATCTATCCTACCTTGTAACTTCTTCAACGAATTCTAATAAATTTGTCAAGCATGAATTCCTTTTCATGACATTATGCTTACTCTGATTATATTGTGTATTTCTAAATGCTCTGCTATTACATGATAGTCTCTAACATATATATAACCGACTCTAAAATTTTCCTAACAACAGATGTTAAGCTAACTGGTCTATAGTTTACCTGTTTATTTATCCGCTTCACTTTTGAAAAAGATACTCACACTAGAAGTTTTCAAATCATCCAGCACTTTTCCAGAATTGAAGGATCCTCAGAAGATTACTACCAGAGCAGCAACCATCTCTATGAAGGTACATTATTTTTAATATTCTGGGATGTGCCCTCTCAGGTACAGAGGACTATTCAACTTTTAGCCCCATTAGTTTCCCCTTGTACTTTCCCTCGAATGATCCTTCTGGTATTTACTTCCTCAATACCTCCATCACATTTTGCCCTTTTCTTTGGCATGCCATTTGTGTATCCTATCATGAAGATTGACGCAAAGTATTCATTCAACTCCTCACTCATTTCCCGGTTCTCCGCTATTATGTCCTGGACTTATCCTCTAAAGGGTCTATGTTCATTTTGGACTCTCTTCCTTTTCAGATATTTAAAGAAGCTTTTGCTGCCCATCTTGTATTACTTATAAATGTATCCCCAATATTTACTTCCTTCCCTTCTGTATTTTTTTGACCATCTTTGGTTGGTTTTTAAAACTCTCTCAATTCTCTGGTTTCTCTGTAACTAATCTTTGCCACACTGTCTGTTTTCTCTTTCATTTTGATACTATCCTTAATTTCACTGGTTGACCAGGTTTTGCTTTCTTCCTCAGTAGATAGATCTTTGTTCTGAACCATGAAATATTTTCTTAAATGTCTGTCATTGTTCCTCAACCATCTTTGCTGCTAAACTCCTTTCCAAGTCAACTTCAGTTCATTCTGCCTTCACTCCTTTGTAATTACCCTTATTTAAATTTTGCACCATTGTTTCTGACCCAAGTTTCTTCCTATCAAACTGCATATTAAATTCTACCAGGGTATGGTCTCTGTTTTCTGGGGGATCTTTTACTCGGAGGTTATTTAATAAGTCTACCTCATTGCACATTACCAGCTCCAAAATATCCTAATCCCTGCTTTGGATGTGCTGTCATCAAAGATTACTGAAGCTGAAATAAATTGACAATTTACACCCCACTGGGAAAAATACCAGTGCAGAGAAACTAGGGCTCATAGAACCTGGCTCCAGCAATGAAGCTTTGCCTTCAGGAAGGGTGAAGAGAGGAGAAATTGGCCAAAAAACAAAACACAACTGGAGGAAAACATCCACTCTTCCTGCTATAAACAACTGAAGCCTTACACGTTAACAAAGCAGACCTCAAACCTATTGCTGGGAAAAACATTCACTACTGAGTTCCACAGTCTACAAGTATAAAATATTTAACTGGGCTAACTGGTAAGCTTGAATTTACGATGTAATTGTTCAGCAGCAAATATTTTGATTGAAGGCGCTGACTAATTTGTTATCAGCAAAGTCATGCACACAGTTAAGAATCAAGCAATTAAGTATTTTTAAAACTATATGCCTGCAACATTTAATCAAATAATTAATTATGTAACCATTTTAGTTAAATCCACTTACTTGGGGTGCATTTGTTGCTACTAAAAATGCATTTGTACGTCCAGGATGATCATAATCATGCATGGCAGCGGCAACGTAAAGTGCCATTAACTCCAGGGCTGGGATGTTTGACGCAAGACAGTTACAGCTATCATCAGAAATGGCACAACTTCTGGAACACATGTAGGCAACCCGGCCTGGTGATATTCCGCTATCAGAATCTAAGAAACATTGAATTTTGAAACAATTATTTTAATGTCAGTTTCTTAGAAAGTTTGCAGTTTTTGTTTTCCTGTCATGACTTGTAAAGGCTAACATCTAGTCCACTTTGTAAACCACAAAATGATCATCTATCAAACTGGCGAACTCCAACATCAAAGAATCGTATAATATGGGCATAAGTGGGGTGGGAAAGAGTGAAAATGACATTACTGAATAAAGCCCGATATATCATTTGCTCCTAAATCTTCTGACACATTTTCACTGTTTCCATCTTCTAAAAATTTCAAACGAACATTCAACAGAAAGCAACAGGGCACTCAGAACAATGGAAGAGGCATGTCCTGCTAATTATTAATGACATCTATTCTTCTAAAAGACATAACACAAATGAAACAGAGGCTATAGATTTCAGGACACCATCTTACAAGTTCTGTTAAATATTCCTACACACAAAATGTTTGCAAACTAATTTTTTGATTATACAACACATCAAACTGACATGCTAACAAAGCAATCTGAATTTTCATAATTAAGAAAATGGGATATGACAAAAATTGTGTGTTTTAAAAATATATTTGCAGTCATGTTGTTTTAAAATGCTTAAGTAACAGTGAAGCATTGTACATAATAGATGAAAACCACATCAGCATAACAAACGAACAGTACAGATTAACTTTGTAACTTTGTCTATTCCAGTGTATAAATGATAATAGCTCTATTGAAACAGTGCAAGCATGTACCTGTATCACTTCCCATTACATGATCATTGTTTATTTGCTGGAATCCTGGAATAGGTCGAGTAGTTAAGTACCAAACAGCATGAAGCACATCAGTGGCATGGACACGATTGTGGTCTATTCAAAATAGTGAAACATGACAAGACAACAGGTGGAGTCAAAAACATATTCTCTCTTTAATTTCCTTTCTCTTTAAAAGGAGCATCTGCCCTATAAAAAGGTTAGGGAAAAAATCTCCTTTATTGATAAACTCAAATGATCATCAGTTATTGCATATCATAATACATCATTGCACTTGCCATCTACCATCTCATATTTTCCCATTAACCCTCAATCCCTGTCCTATCCATCATGCCGCTAATACTTTTTGCTTCACCCAGCACACTCCCAGCCTCACCTACCTCAAAATCTTTCCCTAGTGCTTCGCTTTGGATAAAAACAACTCATGCTGAGAAATTTCAAATTAGAGGTATGGTTATACTTGTAATAGTTTGCCCAAACCTTAGTCTTCTTGTAGAAACTACGGTAGAGGATAATCAGCAGAATATCCAACCATTAAGGACAGACTAAATTCTGCCCTCAGTGTGATTTTCCATATTATCCCTCTTGACCCTACACCTCAGGCATGCACATGTCTCACATATGTCTGTAAAATGCACTCCTGTTCAATTAAATGTAGTCTATCAATAATGATACATGCTTTGTCTGTCCAGATTGTTTGACTAATTTAAGGAGTGCATCTATTGTTCCATTTATTTGGTTGATGGTATCTTGTACACAAGGAGAGATATGACATGCATGGAGGACTGGATAATGCACAGGCTTTTGCCAACATTTGATGGTAGTGACAAGGTTGGTGGAGAACAAGAGCAGAAAATGGTAAGGGTTGTCCAAAGTTACCATATCTGGAAACTACTTTTGGGAGGTTTGGAATGAGATTAATAGAAAAGGTAGATGAAATAGGATACTTATGGAAGGCCAGGAACAGGATGGAAAAAAAGAAATGATATGGGAATGAAATGGCATGAGATGATGGAATTGGTAAGGTGAGGTATAAAATTGAAAATTCACTAGATTTGAATGAAAAAAAATACAGAAAAGCTAATTTAAAACAATAAGTACTGACTTTATGGACAAGGATGATGATAATACTTTGTATCATCCTGGGCTTCTACAGTGGGCATGCCACCACTAAATCTCATTCAAGGAAGCAGTTATAATGTTGCTGCAACGCCTGTGTCCTAAGCAAGGACTTTGTCCAGGAATAAGTTTGATATTTAGATAGACGCCTTCTCCAAGAATGGATGCTGGTTTCAAGGAAATGATATTAAGCTCTTTAGATGTAATCTTGCAAAACAAAAAAGCAGATCCTAAATAGAATTGCATATTCTTCTAACAATGGAAAGACTCTTGACAAAACAGATATTCAAATTCTTAGGCTTGTTTTTACACTTGGACAGCTTTACTTAACTTTCTCTAAAGTAAGAAGTCTTCAGTCTGTTGGGAAGTTTTTGGTGAAAGGTCAAGTAACTTGGAAAATAGCCATAGACCAATAGGTCTCTCTATCAAAAGGAAGACAATTGGTTATATATAGTTGGAGGGGCAACACTCTGCAAGCATGAGGTAAGGTGAGTAGGCAAGCCTTCATGAACTACCAGTGCCAGTACAGAGATTGAACCTGTGCTCTTGATGTCATTCTCCTTCACACACCAGCTATCTAGGCAATAGAAGTAACTCCTCCCAAACTTGAAAGTGTTTTTGTGAAAGAGAAACTAGAAATCCTACATTTAAGAAGCACCACTACAACAGATATTTACTTGACTATAGATGCTTCGCGAGTAATATCTCAATATAAGCGGAAAGAAAAATATATTACATTTTAATATTGCAATAGTGTTCAGCACAAATCTGTAAAAAAACTGCATTTGGCACTACTCACGTGGGGCTTAACAGACAATTACGTTTGCATTTTGAAAAATGCACATTTACTTGCAGCAACTAAGGAACATTCTACAAACACCATGTACTGATAATTCTATGTAAACTGCACTGGAAAATCAAACTTTCCGACAACTCTACGATGATACAATTATAAATTTTCTTCTACTGCTGTAAAATAGAAATATTTTGATTTTAGTTATGTTATTAGGGGATTTCATCGTTCGCTGGAGGAAAATTTTGGAGGTTAGGGAGAGAGCAGAGCTTTCTGTCTAAATAAGGTAACTAATTGTAAATCTCTTGCTCTTGCATCAGAAACAAAAGCAGGAAATGACATGATTTTATTCACGTTTTTAAAGATTGTTTACATTGTAACAAAGTACAACATGTCAATGCTAAGTGGCATACACTGGGCACAGGATAACAGATAATGGATTAAAAATCTGCACATACAATGTCTAAGAAATTGGACTTCCTGTTATTATGGTCTAGTCATGTATCTGTGCCAGTCTTATTACTCAGTTACATTTTCCAGAAGTGTCCAAACTAAGGTACTAATTAAAAACAAGGCTATATCTTTCGTAATTGTGCGATTAGATTTGTATGATTACATTTACCTACTGAATTGTCTTTTATGCATTTGAATTCCCTCATTAATGTTCTTACATGAAGACCTCAGCCTCTCCTAAAAGCTTGGCTTGGACTTCATATTTTTTTCCAAAGGTGTGTTTTTCTGCTAACAGAATGAAAATACTAGTTTCAATATGTACATTGTACCTAACTTTCCAGGATATATCAGCACCACTACATCAATTGTACCAATCAAATATATTCCCTGTAAGTCTCAATACTCCATATTCAGTTGTTTTGCAGACTTGAGAAAGATTGTTTTTCAGGTACTATTTGCACCAAGTGCTTTTACTTAAAGAGAACAGAAGTCATGTCAAAGCAAGAAAAAAAAATCACAGAATGGTTACATATCAGCTACAGCAGCTTTTGTTTTCTGCTTTGTAAGCTTTGGGAAGTTCACAGAACTGTGAATGCCTTTTCTCATCTTCAACTTTAAAATGCATAAATCTAAATCCAAAAATATCACTTAATAATTAAAATTTTATTTCATTCAAATTTATACACATTCTATTTGCTCAAGTTTAACAAAGCGACCAATGTCTTTTCTTGTTCCAATCTCATTTTTATTTGAAGAAAAGAGATAAACCAATGTGAAAGGATGAGAAAAAAGAAGCACATTGAAGCTGAGAAGACCTCTTACCTCTGCGAATGGGTATGTGGTGGTGGAGGGACTGTATGGTCAAGGATGAGGCAAATGAACGCAGACTAATGGGGTAGGAGGAGATAAAAAAGTGGGAAAGAGAAATAGGTAGAGGATGTGATGGGAATGTGAGGAGAGAAATGCTAGGAAAAGGAGAAAGAAAATAAACCAATGGTAGCAAAATGTTCCTTGCAACTATAACCAAAAATTGCATCCTGTCATCATCCATGGTTCCCGCCACAACAATACCAAGCAACTCACTACCTTCTATTTCAAAGGAAACCAAGGACAGATGAGACAGTACGAAATAAAAACCGAAAGAATTGCAGATGTTGTAAATCAGAAACAAACACAAATTGCTGGAAAAGCTCAGTGGGTCTGGCAACATCGGTGAAAAGAAATCAGAGTTAACATTTTGGGTCCGGTGTTCAGAGGAAGGGTCACCAGACCTGAAACGTTAACTCTGATTTCTCTGCACAGATGCTGCCAGACCTGCTGAGCTTTTCCAGCAATTTCTAAGTTTGTTATCGATGAAGCAGTGGCTGAAGACAAAAACATCTGAAAGCGTCTCAAAACTTTTTGTCTGCAGAGGAATCAAGTACATGCTGTAATGTGAAGTGGCAAAGTCACCGCAGCATGAAAAACTGGAAATTATAGCACATTGTATGATCTTCAGTGAAAGACAAATGCTTCTAGACTACTTCAAATGGGTGAAATTATTACTATGAAGTGGGTAGAAACATGAGTATTGCTTTCTATTCCCATCAAGAGTGCAGATTAATGCATTCGTATAAAATCACCAAAGTGCACTGAGCATTTCAATGTGTTAGTTTTTCATACAGTTAACACGTGTTAAAGTATGAAACAAATTCTAACAGCAGACAGATCTTTAACATTAGACAAAGAACTGCTTACGCCAAAGATTCGTCAAGTTAACTCAAAATGTTAACTCTTTTTTTCCCACGGATGCTGGCAGACCTACTGAGTGTCTCCTGCAATTTCTGTTTTTGTTACAGACATGTTCTTCTTGGCTTACATACATCATTGGCAGGAAAGCCTCAACAACAGGCCAAAGTGTTACTACCCATAAACTAAGGGTGCCATCTAAAATGTTTTGTTCATAATCTATAAAAGGCAAAGTTAGTCAGTCTCAGTCATTCAAATCAAGTTAACATGAGGGGGTACAGGATATTTTGATTTCTTAGTGTTCTCTGTCAAATTTGGATTCTAAACACAGAAGTATGATGTCAAGGTGTCGATGTTGCACTGGGGTGGACAAGGTCAGAAGTCACACGTCACCAGGTTATAGTCCAGGTTTATTTGAAATTGCCTGACAAAGGGGCAGTGCTCCAAAAGCTTGAGATTTCAAATAAACCTGTTGGACCTATAATCTGGTGTCAGGTGACTTCTGACCTTATAACAAAGTAAGATCAGATTCATCTAAAATTTCAACAATTTGACACAATGAAACAGAAATTGGACAGTCATAAGTAGCTTCTATAAGTGTGTAATAGATCGAATGAATCTCAGCATTTTGATCATTTTCATCTTATCCTCCCCCGCCGCAACCCCAAAACAGTGCAAGTATGCTGCAGCCAAAACTAATATCGTCAAGTTTCAGTTTCATGCAAAACTGTGGGAATTAGGGTAGCCATATTCCCCAAGCGTACCACCTCTCACTTACAAATTTTAAGTATCACTAGGCCTGTCATAGTCCGCTGTTCAAAAAAGAAGGATCCTAATTTGTTGCAACGATAATCAGCTTGTCATGTCCGAACATGGAAGAGTCCTGAGCATCGACAGCAACTGCAACGCAGGAGAAACTCCAAATATGGCCTGCACAGACTCCCAAACCAGCCTGAACCCGATGCAGAATCTCCACCCTGTACAAACTCCCATCTCCACCCTGCTCTGGGTTTTGTTCTGCCTCCTGCCTCTTTTTTTCTCATATTCAGCTTCTCATCTTTAACTTAATGAATAGGTCTAACTGGTCATTGAGCATCTGATCAATGTGATGGAAAATGATGACACAGCAAAGGCTGCTGCATATCGAGAGCAGGAATAACTGCTCATCAACAACCGACCAGATGTTTCCTTCCTGCCATCCATACTACTCCTCCAATCTTAAGTGCTGGATCAGCAAGAAGGATAGAGGGGACCATGTGATTAAAGGAACAGGAGCAATCAGTGCAGGAGAAAGAGAATCTGTGATTGCAGAAGCAGCTCATGTTCTCAGGTCTTCCAACCTCTGCTCTGCAGGCAATTTATACTCTCAGCAATTGTCAATTTAGTTGATAGTTTAAGATTTTTTTAAAATAAAATTGGACCCAACTGTTGCTGTGAGTAGGAACTGTGCTTCCCACCTTCAGGCAGCTTTGTGATTTTCCAGCAGGCTTTAAAAAGAATTGTGACCTCCAAGTCTTCTGCATTGTCAGCAACACTTTTTTTTAAAGCCAGTCTTTCAGAAGGTATGATCGGCAGATGCCAATGGCAGATTTCCAAAACCTCAATGCTGGAAATCTGTCATTTGGTGAAAATTTCTTATCCCTGCAAGAAAAGGGGACACAGTCAAAAAAACTGATCAATAATGCTAGGGATAAGAAATTGGAGATGCAAAAACAGAACAGCAGATTGAGAAAATGGCACAAAGATACTAAAAGCAAGGACAAGACAAATACTTCTCTTTAATTTGGCATTTGCAATGCTACATATGATAATTTATCCTTAATAAAGATATGCAGATGTTAGATAAACAGAGGTACGATTAATACTTACAAGGAATGTCACGATAACCATTTTCCAGTGCACGAAAGTAGCTTATGAATTCCCGAATGGGGATTTTAAAGAGGTCAAATAAGCCAGTATCAAGAAACAGGGAGTAAATGACCTAAAACACCAAAACGGTTTTGTTGGTTACTATAGTTTACAAAGGGAAAATGATCGGTAAACAACAAATTCTCATCTTTTGACTATTAGTGTGTACAGTTATTGTGTTTGGTATCATTTTACAACAGATTATCCACAACTGGCTTATGCACGGTCATATTCTTATTCATGGATCATATATTTTAGCATATACTTCAAAATTCATGAATTAGTTTCCTATGAGCAGTATCAGAAGTCAGTAAAAATTGAGTATACAGACCAGTTAACTCTTTTTTTGTAATCAGGTTTCCGAATCAATCTGAAATCTAATCAGGTGTATATCTATAATTTCTTAGTATTCACATCAGAGAGATTTTTAAATCTTTTAAGGAATTTTAGAGAAAAATACAAGGTTATCCAAATTCTAATAACTGCCTCTTTTTGAAAAGCCAAGAATAACTATATAATCAAAGCTTTCCTCTTTGTGTAAAAACCCTTTCATTTCCCCTCATTCTTTCAAGTCACATACACCTACACATAGGACATCAGCTCTGTGGGTTTCATCATGCTGCTCTTCAGACAGCGAAGAAGATACACTGCAGTACATAATAGGAATCAACTCCTCTATCTTTCAACTCAGATAGTACACCAGTCTCCACTTTACTGCACTGACATTGGGATTGTTGCATGGAATCTACATTTTTGCAGTGTAAAAATGATAATTATCATTTTTTATTCTTGTTTGATAAAACACTCAACATCAGCTAGTAACTTAATCCAAGTATATTCCTTTTTTGAAGGCCTTCAGTCATCATAATTTTACCTTCAGTTATTATTTTTACTGAAAATCTCCCTTCTATGATTGCTGTCAATGGTGACTAGTCAGTCAACATTGTGGACATTTCCAAATCACAGTGCTATTGCTGCAGAAAAGTAGACTTCTGAAAGGCTTGAGGAGAACTAGGTTCATTCATACTTCTTTTGTTCACACTGCAATGGACGTGTTGCAATTGGACCAGTACTCCACTTGGTGCCTCAGCTGAGAAGAATCAGCACCTTCAATATCATAAATTGGATACTGCTTAACAGTCTATTGCATGAGCTGCTGATTCACCCTCAAATGTCAATATTTCATGAAAGAAAATTCTGCTGACTCATTGATGCTACTTTTTACTTTTGATTTGTTTTTGAAAGATGTGGTGCTGTTCCAATATGCCATAAATCTTGCTTAAAAAATAAAAAATTAAAACAGAAATTGGAAGTTTAGAATCCAAATGCACTGAAAATTATAACATTTTGGTGCTTGGTCTGTTACTGCTTTGATTTTTGAAATGGATCTTGAAACATATCCCTTGTTTAGAAATTGTACAAACTTCTGCTTTGTCTTTGCAAATCATGGATCTAAAAATTAATAATGCAAAACAAAAGTCATAAAATATTTCTAAATGTTCAAAATCTGAACCATAATACTTGATGTTCAACTTTTCTAAAACAGAATTTTGGCAGGTAAATTTAAATTAATTCTTTAACCATAATTTAAAATTGTTGTGCATTAAGTTATTTGTGTATAAGTTAACTTACACTTAATCATAGCAAAATAAACCATTAGTTAGAAAACTAACCTGACTAAGAATTCTTCCAGATTGTCCACCTGTCATCTCTACAAGTTCAAAAATGGGAAAGTTCCAATTATTTAGCTTTTCCATGCATAAGTCAGTGCCTTGCCCTTCTATCAGCTCAACTGAAAGTTCTGGCAGCTGCTATTGGTTTAAAAAGACAAGATGTCAAAGTTTGTGTCACGGTATCACATTTTGCACAGCATTTTTTTTTCTTTCAAATGCTATCAACTCTTCCAAAAAAGATCAGGTATACTATCTGTCCCCTCACCAGCACCTACCCATGCAAGTATAGGAATCTATCCTTTCACTTCTTCTCTTTCCAAAGTTTCAAGCCGCAAACACTCCTTCTAGGCGAAACAGCAATTTATTCGTATTTCATTCAACTGAGCATACTGCCAAAAGTAGATTAGGTGTCTGCTTTGCTGATTACCTCTGTTCAATTCTGATTTCTTGACCACAAACAGGAGGACCTATCAAACCCATCCAATTACCATCCATCAGTCTACTCTCTATTAATAACAAGGTGATGTTGTCTATGCTATCAACCAGTATTTATGCCAGAACAATGTGCTTAATGACACTCAATTTGGATATTGCGAGGCCAAGGCAGCTCCTGACCCCATTACAGCCTTCGTCCAAACATTTACA
Organism: Rhincodon typus; assembly: GCF_021869965.1. NCBI lineage: Eukaryota > Metazoa > Chordata > Chondrichthyes > Orectolobiformes > Rhincodontidae > Rhincodon > Rhincodon typus. The sequence goes on along the minus strand of NC_063348.1, from coordinate 30,018,739 downwards.
AAATAGCTGAACTCTAGAAGTGAGCGAAGGACAAAGAGTGACAGCCCTTAATATTAGAGCAGCATTTGATCTGTGATATTGAGGAGTCCAAAGAAAACTGGAGTCAAAGTAAATCGAGGAAAAACTCTCCACTGTTTCAATTCGTACCAAATACAAAAGAAAATGGCTGTGGTTTTTGGAGGCCAATCAATTTAGCCATAGGACATCATTGCAAAAGGTCCTCAGGGCCCTGCATTATAGGTCCTCTATTTTTATCTGCTCTTTAAAAGGACCTTCCCTCCATCATAAGGCCAGAGGTGGGGATGCTTGCTGATGATTGCACGATGTACAACATCATTTCTAACTCCTCAAATATTGAAGCAGGCTTTATCCAAAGGGAACAAAACCTGGCATATAACGTTCATGACACACACACAATAACCTGGGCAATGACCATTTCCAAAAAAAATCCAACCATTGCCCCTCGATGTTCAATGGCATTACCATCACTGAATATTCGTATGGTAGAATATTCAACAGGGTCAAGAAAAATTCTTGATATTAACTGCAATATTTAACATGACATGAAATGTCAAAAACAATCCACTCACGATTTGCTACCAATAATTTCTAAGCAATTTCCACAAGAATTCAGATACAAATTCTATGGTTATGTTACATAAAGTGCTCATATAGGTATGACTGATCAAATCTATTGCACGACTGCTGCATCAGTAAACAAAAACAAAGAACCAAAACTGAAAAATTGGTCTCACCCCAGACTGATTATTTTGCGCTTGCGTCTGCTGGTCCTCATTACTTATAAATTTCATGGATCCTTCATTTTCTAATTGTTCCTTTCTGTCAGCTCCAGATGTGTGTTCAACTTTAATTCCATCGTCAGGAGCTGTATCTTCGTCTTTAAAAAACAGAAATTCTTTACATGGTATACCTTCCACCATTCCATCTCATTTGTGGAAGTGCTATTTTGTACACCAGTACTAACTAAGAACTTCTTACATGAGGATATAAATTTCACTTAAATTCTTTTAAACTTTGATCTTAAACCTAAAAGTGATGAATACGTGGAGAGGAAAAAAACTGCCTTGACAGGAAATAATAAGCTAATTATTACAATGCAAATCCAACTTATGAAACAATATTTAAAACTATGCAGTTTATTTTTATGCAATGTTTTAATATATTGTCTGATCATATGCCTGTAATGCTAATTTTTCAGAACAAAAGTTGATTGTATTGTTCATTGCAATAAACGCATTATTAAAAGCAAGTGACTGGGTTACTCAAATTGAAAAATTCTACCAGATTGGAGCAAAGCCACAAATCTAGAATTTCATTAGTGTTGTATAAATGCTTTCATAAGATGAGAAAATTAACAATGTCCCCCACTCTGTCCAACATTCTGCCAGCTAATCAAGAACAAGCAGATCCCAACATTTGTGTCATGAGAGAAAATCATATTGTTGCTAAAGAAGGAAAACTCAATTAGCACATACCTTGTGTTTTGGTACAGGGCGATTCTGCAACTGACTGCAAACTGCTTTCTCCTAAATCAATGTTTTGCACTGATCTAAGCATATGTCGTCCACAACTGGAACAAATTCATTTTAACAGATAGAAATAAGAAGCAATTCTAAAGCAAATTTCTTTACCAACAATCCAGAATGATCAAGTTTCGTTCTATACATCATTGTCCTGCATTAAGTTCCAAGATTTACAAAACTGGTTGAACTTTGTTTGCAAATACATGATTTTCTATTAACAATTGTTAAAAAAAGAGATCAAATACAAAGCTTTTCATCTTGCACTCATTAGGACAAGGTTATAAGAAACACACTGGAAAAATAGAAGGCCGATTTATACAGCATAAGAGGGTGCTGATATGTTAAAACATCATTGACTATTCATGCTGCACACTGAAATACCAATGTCAAACTTAATTCTCAGACCTGAAAGGGAGACTGACTGGTCAAGGTGTTGCCATGGGAATGCAACAGACACTGGCAGCCTCCATGATGCCTTTGGTTTTATCAAAATAAAAGCACAAAACGTGTACGAATTCCTTTGCCAACATAAAACTGTGTCCTATGTATCAATATATGTAGCTTCTAACACACGCAAATGTGTCACATAGCAAGTCTGACTGATTATCTTCATTTTGTTTCCAGCATAACTCTTAACACGATTGGATTATTTAAGAATTAACTTTCAACAGAAAAATCACATTCGATTTGTGCGTATTTTTCCAAGGCTTACAAGCACGACCTGGTTGAGCTAGATCAACACGCTGCCTACAGCATGGTCGATGGGGTGTATTGTTTGATATAGTCTGCTAGCCTACATGACTATAATCACACCAGCACTGAAATTCATATATCACTCATTTGTGCAGTAGGAAAAACATGTTTCTGGCTTGATGGTATCATTCCATCAATGGAGACAACCAATCAGGCATGAGAGAGCTAGCTTTGCCTATTGTTGAAATTAGTGAGACACTTTCCTTTCAGAGGGTAATCTGGGAACTGCTCAGGGCCAAAAGTAGTAGACAGACAGACAGAGGCCCTTTCATGAGTTTTTGCAATATACAAGGAGTGACAATTTGATTGGGTAGCCATTGCCTTGCAAGACTGTTTTAAAATGCCCTATTGCAACATTACATTTTCATGGTGAGCGAATGGTTAGGGCTCAATAACACAGACCTCGTAGCACATAAAACTGCAGGACACTCAATACGTATATTGATCAGTGGCATAGGCTTTTGGTAGATAATACTAAAGAAGCTACTGGCAGATTTCTCAACGCGCATAGAGTGAAGGGAGCTTGCTTGATTGCTCCATTTCAATGATGAATTTGAGGGCAGCATATAGTTTATTAAGTTCCTATGTAGGCATTGTACAATCTTTATGAAAAAGTGAAGGAATATCTTTCACAATGTACCTGGAAAATTCATCTTGCACTGGTTGCAACAGCTTACACACCACGTAGCCAATTCTTTTTTGCATACCCAGTCACAGTTAAAATAGATTATAAAGGGACCTCACTTGAAGTCCATTATGGGTAGACACACATAGCCGGTGGTTACCCTACTATAGAAAGGGTGTTAGTAAACTGGAGAGGGTGCAAAAAAGATTTACAAGGTGTTAGCGAGACTGGAAGATTTGAGGTATGAGGAGAAGCAGGATAGGCTTGGACTTATTTTCACTGGAGCATAGGCGGCTGAGCACTGACCTTATAGAGGTTTATAAAATCATGAGGGGCATTGATAAGGTGAATAGTCAAGGTCTTTTTCCCAGGGTAAGGGAGTTCTAAACTAGAGGACACAATTTTAAAGTGAGAGGGGAAGAGTTAAAAAGGGACTGGAGATGGAACCTTTTCGCGCAGAGGGGAATACATATGCTGATTGAATGCCAGAGGAAGTGGTACAGACAGATTCAAATTTTCAATGAAAAATAAAAAAGGGGTCACGATGACTTCGATAATCTGCTGCATTCCACGGCAACATTCTGACCAAGATGCTTTAAGAGAAAACAAGACTTGCTTTAAAGGTCTGTAAGAAAATCACATCAGTGACTGGAGTCAGAGCTTAGAACACCAAAAATTACTGTTGAATGCTTTAGTTTAAATTATAATTGTGCAAGTAACATGAGTAACTGGAAATATCAAATTCTAAAACTGAATAATAAAAGTTCAAACTTATTTTGCAATAATAATCATCAAGTTTAATACTGGAATGGAGTGTTTATCATAGTTGATAAGTTAAAAATGGAACATTTACAATGATCCTTCATGAAATAAAACATTGAAAAATTTAGAATCCCCTTCCATGTGATTTGCAATTTAGAAGTAAAATCATGAATGTCTTCTTTGTGTTGCACTGTAAATATCTGTTTCATATTTTGATTAGGGATGTGTATGTGTATATAATTTTGAAGAAAGACTAGGTCCTTTAAAGCAAAAATATAACACTTCAAAGATTTGCTAACTCTATTCATTTTAACTGTGACTAGAGGTTTGCAGCCAGCTTCGTTGGCGACAAATAACAACCACAGTACAGTTTGTTATAAACCTGCTTTTGGAAGATAAAAGAATCCCAGTTTTTCTAAAGGGTTCAAATCCCTGACACATCTTTCAGTCCACACATTCAGTAATGCATCAATACCTGCTGCAGAGAGCACTACTGGTCATTCTAAAAGATTGCTGAAAATCTGGAGAACTGAGTGTGTATCCAATTGGTTTATGGAGGGTCACTCTGGGTTTGGTCAGTATGTCAGCCGTATCAGGAAATTCCACCGGTGAGCGGTTAAAACCAGTTATTGACCCAGGACCATGAATTGGGGAATTCACAGGACTGAGGCTAGGAGAAATACCTGAAACGAAAGAAGAATTGCAACAAGTTAATCAAGAGATACCATAGATATTTCTTTGAAACTGTTTGGTCACGAGAATAAAGCTATGCGCATTTTATCCCAAATTACCTTTTATATTTCATTTTTTTTTGACTTGTCAACAGCAGTTGAAAGAACAACCTATTTCTAGCAATCTACAAAGCCTTTCTGAGCTACCAATTAGAAGGGATGATTAAACAGCAAGACAATCTGTCCTTCAACAATGTTCCCCTCGTTTCCCTGCAGCACTGCATGGCCACCAGTTTTCATTTAGAACTGAAATTAACATCAGTAGCATGGGAGATTGCAGAAGTAAATCCACACTTCAACACTGTGTGGCAGCATGTACCACAGCTCAGATTAACAATTACTTCCCCAGCAGCAAACACAGATGGTGTTTAGTGCTACAAGAGCAAGGTGTCATTAATGATGATGAATTTCAATTGTCTATTCATACTTTATAAAATGTCAGCCATACACAGGTGCCTTGGGTTTTACCAGTGAGCAATTCTATTTTTCAAGTTCTAATTGTTTTGGATCATGTATAAGTCAGAATAAATCCAAACATTTCTAATCATTACACAATATTACTCAGAATTGACAGTCATTAGTAATGAAGAAAAATACTTGCAAAGTAACATTTAGACAATTGGAAACATTCAGTAACATATAGCAAAAAAAAAAACCTATGTACAGATATAAAAACATTAGTTCAACACACAACTGAAATTTGTAGCCTTGTCTTTAATAGTTATATGTCTAATTTTTGTACTAGTTTCTTAAACAGGGGAAATACTAGAAAGAATACTGATAATACAGATAACTTGAGAGAGATCCAAAACTAAACTGAGCTTATAACAACAGCAAATAAATTGAGGTGCACTGCAGTCTGGGGTGCAGAGAGTGTGGGGGAGCAGGAAAAGGGAAAATGTTGAAAAAGCCTCAGCAAAAAAGTTGGCAGATGGTGGAACAGGAGGTAAAATGTGAATTTATTCACTTTGGCAGGAAGTTTAAGAGTATTACTTAAATGGAGAATGACTGCAGAATTATGAGGTGCAAAGAGATTTACATTTTCCGGTGCCTGAGTCACTAAATGTTCATACGCAGCATGTAATCAAGAAGGCTAACAAGATGCTTTTCTTAATTACAAGAGGAATTGAACATAAATGTGAGGATATTATGCTGTCCACCTGCTATGGATTGACCCACAATGCCATTAGGGAGGGAATTCCAGGATTTTGACCCATTGACAGCAAAGCCATATATTTCAAAGTATAGATGGCGAGTAACTTGGAGGGGAACTTGAAGGTGGTGGTGTTCACACATATCTGCTACATTTGCCCTTCGAGATTGAAGTGGTCGTGGGTATGGAGAGGTTGAGGAGATTGGGCTTGAATGCATTGGAATATTAAAGAATAGGGTGACCTTATTGAAACGTGCAAGATTCTTAGAGAACTTGGTAGATTGACAAGGCAAAACCTTTCTGTGACAGTCTAGGACCAGAAGGTATGATGTCACATTAAGGGATTGCCTTAATATACAGATGAGGAGGAATTTCTTCTGAGGATATTAGATTTTTGGAGTTCTTTACCATAGAATGCTGGAGAGGCTGGGTTATTAAGTGTATTCAAGGCTGAGACAGAAAGATTTTTAACCAATAAGGGAATCCAAAGTGAACTTGAGGATCAGCCATGTTCTCATTGAATGGCAGAGCAGATTCAATGAACTGAATGGCCAGCTTCTGATCCTTCAAATTATGAGGGGCAACTTGATTGAAGTACCTAAGATCCAGAATATCTTGACAAGGTCGAAGTGCTAAGTATGTTTCCTCCTGAGGCTTAGTCGAGAACGAGGGGACATTGTTTTAAAATTAGGATCTTACTTGCGAGACAGAGATGATGAGAATGTTTTTCTCTAAAATAACTATGTAACTTTGAACACTTTGCCTCAGAAGGCGGTAGGGCATTATCAATGAATATTTTAAAAGGCAGAGATGAGATTTTTTTGTTAGGCAGGAGGATCAAGGATTATTGCAGGTAGATAGGAATGCAGAATCGGAGACACAAACAGATCAGCTATGATCTAATTGAAACTCAAGGGCTGAATAGTCTACTTCTATTTCTATTTTTTATGTTTTTAAACACAATAAGGACTTCAATATTCATATAAACTTGAAAAAAGAAATGGGCAGAAGTAGTTTGCATAGGTAAGTGGGAAAGTTTACTGAGATAAATTGGAATATTAAATTGAATGGTATGATGGTAGACGAGTAATGGTATACATTTCAGAAATGTTTTGTAATTCTCAACAAATATACATGCTATTGAAATATAAGCACTTCATCAATTCAGAGATTCATCTCTAGATCACTATATGGGTTAAGAGACAAAGGAATAAAACATATGTTCAGACTGCCATTTGTTGCAAGGGAAGTATTCTGAGTGGTTCTTCGTTAAAGCACAAGACAAAATTCACAGATTTCCAACACAAGTTCTTCTAGAATAACCTCACAAAGGTGAAGTACAAAGTTCCGTTTTCACACTGAGAATAACTTCCATTGTGTTGGATGGCACTATCACAGTGCTAATTGGGACAGACGTCCAGCAGTACAAGACTGGGCATCCATGAGGCACTGTGGAACATCAACAGCAGCAGAATTATACACCAACTCAATCTATACCCTCATGGCCCAGCATTTGCCTCACTCAACCATTATGATCAAGCCAGGAGATCAACCGTGGTTCAGTGGAGAATGGAGGAGGGCATGCCAGGAGCAGCACAAGGCACCCCTAAAACTGAGGTGTCCACCTGGTGATGCACCAAACATGACTTTTGCATGACAGACAGAGTAAGCAACAAACAACCAACGGAGTTAAGTGATCCTACAACCAATGGATCAGCGCTAAACTCTGCTGTCCTGCCACATTCAATTGTGAATGGGAGGAGGGAGGGAGGGAGGGAGGACCAAAAATATCCCCATCCTCAATGACAGAACAGACCAACACATCAGCGCAAAAGACATTCACAGCAATCATTAACCAGGAGTGCAGAGTGTATGATCAATCTTGGCCTCTATCAGTGGTCCCCAGCATCGCAGATACCAGTCTTCAGCCAATTTAATTCACTTCACGGGATATCATGAAAGGATTACCGGCACTGGATACTGCAAAGGCTATGCGCCCTGACAACATTCCGGCAGTAGTACTGAAGACTTGTGCTCCAAAAACTGCTGCTCCTCTAGCCAAGCTGATACAGTAGTCATCTACCCAATAATGTGGGAAATTGTCTAGGTATGCCCTGTACACAAAAAGCAGCATAATTCCAACCCGGCCAATTACACTCCCATCCATCTACTCTCTATTATCAGTAAAGTGATGGAAGGTGTTATCAACAGCATCTGTACGCTGATGCTTAGTTTGGGGTCCGCCAAGGACACTCAACTTCTGTCTTCATTTCAGCCTTAATGTAAACATGGGCAAATGCTCTCTATTCCAAAAGTGAGGTGAGAGTGGCAGCCCTTGACATCAAGGCTGCATTCAACCTAAGAGTGGCATCAAGGAGGTCAAGCAAAACTGGAATCAATGGGAATCGGGGGCAAATTCTCCACTGGTTGCAGTCATATAAGAACATAAGAACTAGGAGCAGGAGTAGGCCATCTGGCCCCCCGAGCCTGCTCCGCCATTTAATAAGATCCACTTATCCGCCCACTCACCATAACCCTTAATTCCTTTACTGTTCAAAAATTTATCTAGCCTTGCCTTAAAAACATTCAGTGAGGTAGCTTCAACCACTTCACTGGGCAGGGAATTCCACAGATTCACAACCTTTTGGGTGAAGAAGTTCCTCCTGACCTCAGTCCTACATCTGCTTCCCTTTATTTTGAGGCGATGTCCTCTAGTCCTAGTTTCACCTGCTAGCGGAAACAACCTCCCTGCCTCCACTTTATCTATTCCCTTCATAATCTTATATGTTTCGATAAGATCTCCCCTCATTCTTCTGAATTCCAATGAGTATAAGCCCAGTCTACTCAGTCTCTCCTCATAATCCAACCCTCTCAACGCTGGAATCAACCGAGTGAATCTCCTCTGCACCCCCTCCAGTGCTAGTATATCTCTTCTCAAGTAAGGAGACCAAAACTGCACACAGTACTCCAGGTGTGGCCTCACCAGGACCCTATACAGCTGCAGCATAGCCTCCCTGTTTTTAAACTCCATCCCTCGAGCAATGGCAGACAAAATTGCATTTGCCTTTTTAATCACCTGCTGTACCTGCAATCCCACCTTCAGCAATTCATGCACAAGGACACCCAAGTCCCTTTGCAAAGCAGCGTGCTGCAACTTTTTACCATTTAAAACATAGTCCATTTTGCTGTTATTCTGACCAAAATGGTCAACATTGTACTTCATCTGCCAGACCTTTGCCCACTCACTTAGACTATCTATATCCCTCTGCAGACTTTCAGTGTCTTCTGCACACTTTGCTCTACCACTCATCTTAGTGACATCTGCAAATTTTGACACACCACACTTAGTCCCCAACTCCAAATCATCTATGTAAATTGTAAACAATTGAGGTCCCAACACTGATCCCTGAGGCACACCACTAGCCACTGACGGCCAACCAGAAAAACACCCATTTATCCCTACTCTTTGCTTTCTGTTGGTCAACCAATCCTCTATCCATGCCAATACATTAGCTGTAATACCGTGCAACTTTATCTTATGTAGCAGCCTTTGGTGTGGCACCTTGTCAAATGCCTTCTGGAAATCCAGATACACCACATCCACAGGTACTGGCACAAAGGAAAATGGCTGTGGTTGTGGAAGGTCAGTCATTTCAACTCCAGGATATCTCTGCAAGAGTTCCTCAGACTATTGTCTTGAGCCCAACGATCTTCAGCTACTTCATCAATGACCTTCCCTCCATCATAAGGTCAGATGTAGGCATGTTCACTGATGATTGCACAATATTCAGCACCATTTGCGGCACCTCAGATACTGAAGCAGTCCATGTTCAAATGCAGCAAGAACTAGACCCTACCAGGCTTGGGCTGGCAAGTGGCAAATAACATTTGTGCCAAACAAATGTCAGGCTGTGACCAATAAAGGGGCAAACTAATCACCAGCCCATGACATTCAAAGGCATTAACATCACTGAACAGCCCCCCACTATCAACAACTTGGGGATTACCATTGACCAGAAACTGAACTGGACGTGCCATACAAATACAGTGGCTACGAGAACAGGTCAGAGGCTAGGAATACTGCAGAGAGTAACTCACCTCCTGATTATTCAAAGCCTGCCCACCATCTACACGGCACAAGTTATTTGTTTACATTATACTGTCACCTGTACCTAATACTTCCCACTTGTAGCAGCTGGACCCATCCAGGCAACTGTCAAGAAGCTTGACACCATCCAGGACAAAGCAGCCTGCTTTCTTGATGCCTGATCCACAAGCATAAATACCCTATACCACCAACTCTCAGTGGCAGCAATGTGTATTATGTACAAGATGCACTGCAGAAATTTACCAAAGATCCTCAAACTGTGTCTTCCAAACCCACAAACACTTCCATCCAGAAGTGGAAGGGCAGCAGATACATGGGAACACCATCATCTGCAAGTTCCCTTCCAAGCCACTCACCATCCTGACTTGGAAATATATTGCAGTTCTTTCACTTTGCTGGCATAAAATCCTAGAATTTCCTCCCAAAGGAAGGTCAACCTACAGCACATGGACTACAGTGGTTCAAGAAGGCAGCTCAGCACCACCTCCTCAAGGGTAGCTAAGGATGAGCAATAAATGTTGGTCAGCCAGCAACACCCACGTTCCACGGTGAACAAAAAACAACAAATGGCAAGTATCACTCTGTGCATTTTTAGCAGCGTTCTAAAGTTAAGACTGGATCAGAAAACAAAGAGCATTGCATGGTCCTGTCATCAATGCACTACCTGGAGCAACGTTATGATCCCTGCTGATGGTAATGCTGCACAAGTTAGATCTCAGAATGAAACCTGGTTTGAATGATCATATGTTTAATTTTTGCTGCTGACTAATGTGGTGGTTATTCATTGAAACATATTCAAACAAGATTGCAGATGTCCTTTAAAAACAGTGCACAAGTTTTTCTAAAGCAGAAAAAAATAGCTTAGAAGAGGGTTAGAAAAATCTTAATACAAAGTTTCAACCCGTTTTCAACCAACATATATTGCAGAGTTTCAGTCCCAAAGAAATATCATTCCAATCTCATCTTCTTTAAATCTTTACGTAACTGGCATTCCCGAGTTTCTTTGTCTTGAACTATATAGAGTCAATTTCTCAACTTTCTCAGTTCCAACAACTTGAAGATTTCTAAACAAACTCTCCCAGCTTGGAAAAGCAATAGACTGGAAGCCACTTCTGCTAAGATTACAAATTTTCCTGAACTGACGTGACTTCCCTTTAGAAAAATTATCTAATTTCTCTATGAAATCTGCATTCTTCTGAACTAAACCCTTTAAAGTGAACTGCTCCGAGCTAACTGCCTTAATGTAGTTCCTCTGTCTGCCATAGAAGAACAGTATAAAAACATTTTCAGCATTTATAGAAGTGATTTGGATGTCAATATAGGACCAAAATAGGTGGTGTAGTGCACAGGGAGGGAGATTATCTCAAGGTAAACAGGACCTTGACCACATGGGCCGATGGGCTGAGGACTGGCAGATGGAGTTTAATTTGGGTAAATGTGAGGTGTTGCATTTTGTAAGAGAAACCAGGGCAGGACTTATGCATTTAATGGTAAGGCCCAGGGAGTGTTGACAAACAAAGAGACCTAAGTGTGTAAGTGCACAGTTCATTGAAAGTGAAGTCGCAGGTAGGCAGAGTACTGATGGTGGCATTTTTGCATGCTTGTCTTCATTGGTCAGAACATTGAGTATAACGGTTGGGATATCATGTTGCAACTGTACAGGACATTGGTGAAGCCACTTTTAGATTAATGCATACTAATCTGGTCGCCCTGCTATAGGAAGGATGTTGTTAAATTTGAGAGGGTGCAGAAAAGATTTACAAGGATGTAGCTGGGACTGGACGGTTTCAGTTATAGGGAGAGGCTAAATAAGGCTGGGCCTTCTTTCCTGGAGTGTCGGGGTGTTCTTATAGAGGTTTATAAATCATCTGGGGGCATGGATAGGGTGAATAGCCAAGGTCTTTTTCCTACATCGGGGAGTCCAAAACAAGAGAGCATAATTTTAAGTTGAGGGGGCAAAAAAGTTTAAAAATGACCTGAGGGATAACTTGTTCATGCAGAGAGTGATGTGTGTATAGAATGAGCTGCCAGAGGAAGTGGTGGAGGCAGGTGCAATTAGAACATTAAGAGGCATCTGGATGGGTCTACATGAAGGAAGGGCTTAGAGGGATATGGGACAAATGCCGGCAAATGGGACTAGGTCAGATTGGGATGTCTGGTCGGTGAGGATGAGTTGGAACGAAGGGATTGTTTCCGTGCTCTATGACTCTACTTTATCCAAAAATACTGAAGGATCTCTCAAGCACTCAACCATAAGCACAAACTTTCTTGAAACTAATGTACCTATGTCACTGCTCCAAATGACTTCTTAACCTATTTGGCAACTAAACTACCTTCTTAGAACTAACCAAAATCTGCTTCTATTTTAAAATCTAAATCCAAAAATATAATATATAATACACATCTCACCACAACAAAAAGAGCTACTTGAAGTGAGAGCATAATTTAATTTTTAAATCCTGCATCTTCATAATTTATAAAACACAAAACAAGAACTGTGTTTAATTATACATCAGCATCTCTTAAAATAAGTTTGTATTCATATATGTCTAAGGTAGAGACACAAAATGTTCAAGGTTTTTTGCTGTTGAAGAAAACATAATTAAGAGACAACTGAGCCAAAGAGCTAGCAAACAGGGAAAACAACATTGGACCAGAGGAAATATCAGAACACAGGCAGCAGGAATCAGAACTGGGCTAAAACATTTTAAGATTAAAACTCAGAAAACCAGAAATTGCACCAAACAGAAATCAAAGTTAAATGATCACCTATGGAGCCCACGGAAATGAATAAAAACTCAAAGTTCCAGTCTTTGTTGTGTTTGCATTATGCATGCACTTTTCCTTTGAAAGATTTTGACCATTTGTCTTAAGTTACAACTATTCTTCAAAGAGAAAATTAACACTAGTTGTCGCTGCAAAAAAACAATGGGGGGATTGGTATAAATAATCAAAATGAATTGTGTGGTTAAATAAATCTGACAATTTCTGAAATCAGAAGAATATAGTTGAAATGATTGGTCTTCGGAAATTAAGGAAATCTTTTTGTTTTTTTTAAACTCATGTATAACGTTACCCTTTCATGCTTACATATCTTAACTACATTCATGCAATAATGGAGACAAATAATCTAGCAGTGCTTTCTCTCGGATAGGATGGCAGATATATTAATTTTGGTTTCATGCTTCCATATTGTAGGTGCAGACCTTGCATTGGGAGACTACTTCACAACCTTTCATTTTGATTTTGTTAACTAGAAACCAGTTTGTTAGTCAATAATTGCTGACTTATTAGCTGCATTAAGAGCAAATGCTTTTATCTTAAAACAAAAATTTTTTACCTGCCCGTCTGGGTCCAACGTGATGAGATGTTAAAGATAGGGATGCAGATCGAGATTTGGGAATTGTCAACAGGTTTGAACTGGAAGGTCCATTTGCCTGTGAACCTGCATTTAAAGTACTTGAAAAGGGAAAACCGACAAACAAGTCAGTCAAAAAGCTGCTCTCAAATTACTTTAACACAAATAAAAGTTGCGTCCACCAATATGTAGTGCAAGCACAAATAAATAATGTTAAGAGATACAATTTCAATAGTTAACCGCTATGTTAAACTTCTTTGCCTTTATTTGTTTTGTCTCCATAAAAATATCAGAGCCATAGAGTCATAGAGTCATGCAGCACGGAAACAGACCCTTTGGTCCAACTCGCCCATGCCAATGAAAGTTTCCCAAACTAAACTAGTCCCATTTTCCTGCATTTGACCCATATCCCTCTGACCTTTCCTAATTTCTTTTAAGTGTTGTCACTGTACCTGCATCTACCACTTCCTCTGGCAGTTCATTCAACATATGAATCACCTTCTGTGTGAAAAAAGTGCCCCTCAGGTCCCTTTTAAATCTTTCTCCTCTCACCTTAAAACTGTGTTTTGAACTCCCCTACCCTCAGAAAAATACCTATGCTATTCACCTTGTCTATACTCCTGATAATTTTATAAACCTCTAGAAGGTTAACCCTCAAACCTCCCACATTCCAGTGAAAAAGTCCCATTCTATTCAGCCTCTCCATGTAACTTAGACTCACCAGTCCTGGTAACATGTTTGTAAATCTTTTCTGCTCCCTCTCCAATTTAATAATATCCTTCCTTTCGCAGGGCAACAGAACTGTACACAATAATCCAAAGTGGCCTCACTGATGTTTTGTACAACAGCACGTCTCAACTCTTATACTCAATAATCTGAGCAATGATGGTAAGCGTTCTAAATGCCTTCTTTATCATCCTGTCTACCTGTGATGCAACTTTCAAAGAAGTATGTACCTGAACCCCTAGATCTCTCTCTATTTGACAACACACCCCAGGATCCTACCATTAACTGTGTAAATCCTGCCCTTGTTTGTCTTCCAAATTGAGATTCATAGTCCTGAAGAAGTGTAATACCTGAAACGTGCACTTCTCCCTTCCTCCAGATGCTGTCTGGCTTGCTGTGTTCTTCCAGCCTCCTATTTGTCTACTTGGATTCCAGCATCTGCAGTTTTTTTGTCTCTATACATTACATTGCAACTGACATGGCCTCAGAACCAAAGAACTTTATAGCCAAAGAAAGGCTACAAGTTATAGTCACTGTTCTAATATAATAACCAATTTTGCAAAACAAGGTGCTACAAAGAGATAGAAGACTATGACCAAAGAGTCTGCTTTGATGACAGAACTGGAGCAATACACATTGGGAAGGCACCCTTGCTTGTCTGTCAATCACACAATGGGATTCTGTACCACTTATGGAGAAGGTAGAAGGGACTTCCGTATAATGTCTTCTCTGAAAGACAGCATGTCCAACAATACAACATTTCCTAAGTGCTGTATTACAGCATCAACTTATTTTACGTACTCACATCTCTGAAGTGGAATTTTAACCTGCAACCTTCTGGCTCAGTGATGCAGTTTTACAAACTGCCAGTGGAAAGCAAAACAATGTACTTTGACTGGATATTCAAGATTAACTGGTCTTTAAACAACTGTGCCCACAATTTTTTCACAGGAAAAGGAGATCAGATAGGCAAAGACAACATAATTCTTCAAGAAAAGATTTAAAATTTCAACCATCAATGAAACAACTTTAAAAAGTCCTTAGAAATAAATAACAAAATGGAGATGGAGCTAGTCAAATAGAATGCACTTAACAGAGAAAGCTAACGTACTAGAATCATGTAGCAAAATAAGGAGTAGGTGATTTTAAGATAGACTAGGGGACAGGTAGATATGATTTTGCATTTGAATGAACTATTCCCCATGCCATCATAAAACATTTTGCACCCCATATTGTAATGTTATTGTGTTCCAAAATCCAAATGTAAATATTTATTTTAACCATTGATACTGTGAAAATTAGACAACCACAAGTACAAATAATCTCTTTTTAAAAAGAATCATCTGTCTTATACAAATGATCATCACAAAGCAGGAATTTATTGTAGGGATACTCGATAGCATTTCCCTTTGCCAAATTTATTTAATATGGAATGGAAAACTTTTCCAAAATCTACGAAACTATTCTTGGCTGAAGTTATTACTTTCGAAATAAAAGCAAAACATGCTGGAAATATGCAGCAAGCCAGATAGCATCTGTGGAGAGAAAAAAAAAGAGTGAAGGCAAGAAATGCGGCAGAATCGTGACAGAAGTCTGACCAGGCCTCTCTCAATGTTGGGAGCAACTCACCGTGTCTTTTGACTTAGCTCTAGGGGTTGCGGAGAGATTTAAGACTGTTGACTATTATTGTTGGTTAAAGACTTGATTGACTGCTCAGCTGGTTTCATTCATACTCAGCTTCCCAACCCACCACCCAACACAAGCAAACTAGATGTCCAGAATTCTCAACATGGCGGTCAAAGCAAATAGCTCACCCCTGGCTGCGAAGAGCCACCATGTTGTTTACCATGCAACAAAACTTCAAGGCACAATCCATGGGCACTGGCCACACACACCCCTCATCAAGGGACAATGGCATCAAATAGATGCCAATCCCTCAGGCACCTCTCTGATCCACTTGCAGGATGCTTAGGAAGTACAGATTTGTATTGCAGAATGCACTAGCAACTTGCACTAGAAGGCTGTTATGGCAGCCAATTCATGGATGGGACCAGGTTGCTCACTTGCTTTCTTACTGCTCAATCACTTAGCACCAATCTGCATGCTCACTGCATCACAGTCTCACATGGCAATGTCTGTTAGCGCCGTAACATAGCCAAGCAGCTTACGGTGACAATCAGCCTCAGGTTAAGCGTATACACATTGCTGTATGGCAGCATGCTACGTCAACAGCACATCTGTATCACATGCTGGCAGCTTGTACGGGAAATATGTACAACTAACAGGCAGCCACATCTCAAAAGTCTTAAGGGAGTAGTTGTCACCAAAGTCCATGGAGGCACTAGTCCGTCAAAGGGTCCCAGCACTGTAAGTCAAGGGTAGCCTTCATTCCAGGGGATTGGCCATGGACAGGTATCTGACCAGGGTATTCTCAGTCGGAGTCCATGCCTCTGCATTCCAGAGAGTGGGTCACAGTCAGTCTTGTGGTTCCATAGCAACCAATCCAGAGAACAGGCATAACAATCAGGGATATTTACAGGCATCACTCACAGGTCTTAGATCTTCTCATCTGGGGTTATCCAGAGAAATTTGGAGAAAGGATGGATGTTGGAAACCACTGGCCGTGGAGAATGCACTGCTGCTTTCCATTGTTCTGGAAATCAAAACTTGACAATGGAAAGGAACTACACACCTGAAGCGAGTGGGGCAAGCACCTTGACCTGTGAGAGACAAGTCTGCAAGACCCACCAACCTGAGGTTCTTAACTTGGCTGACTGCAAGGATTCAGGGGTCAGAGAGTCATCCAGCACAGAAACAAACCTTTCGGTCCAACCAGTCCATGTCAAACATAATACCGAAACTAAACGAGTCCCACCTGCCTGCTCCTTGTCCACATCCCTCCAAACCTTTCCTATTTATATATCCATTGAAATGTCCATTAAAGGTTGTAATTGGACCCATATCCACCACTTCACCAGGAAGCTCATTCCACACGCGACCACTCTTTGTGTAAAAAATTTGCCTTGTGTCTTTTTAAAAATCTCTCTCCTCTCATCTTAACAATATGCCCCCTTGTCTTGAAATTCCCCATCTTAGGGAAAAGACAACTACCATCAACTTTATCTATACTTTTCATTATTTTATAAACTTCTATCAGGTCACCTCTCAACCTTCTACACTCCAGTGAAAAAAGTCCCAGCCTGTCCAGCCGTTCCTTACAACTCAAACCTTCCATTCCTGGCAACATCCTGGTAAATCTCTTCTGAATCCTCTCCATCTTGACAATATCCTTCCCATAACTGAGTGACCAGAACAGGACACCGTATTCTCGAAGAGGCCTCACTAATATCCTGTACAACCTCAACATAACATCCCACCTCCTCTACTCAAAGAACTGAGCACTGAGGGCAAGCATGCCAAAGGCCTTTTTAATCATCCTGTCCATATGAGGCACAAACTTTAAAGAATTATGTACCTGCACCTTTAGGTCCCTCTGTTCTACAACACTTCAAGGCCCTACCATTAATTGTATAAGCCCTACCCTTGTTTGTTGTACCAAAATGCAATATCTCGCATTTATCTAGATTGAACTCCATCTGCCATTTTTCAGCCCATCGACCCATTTGATCAAGATCCCTTTATAATCTTAGAAAATCTTCTTCACTATTTACAATGCCACCAATTTTGGTGTCATCCACAAACTTACTAACCATGCCTTCTATATTCTCATCCCAATCATTTATATAAATTACAAACAAAAGGGGACCCAGAAGCGATCCCTTTGGAACACCACTGGTCACAGGCCTCTAGTCTGGAAAGCAACCCTCCATCATTACTCTGTATCTCCTGCTGTTAAGCGAATTATGTATCCCATTGGCAAACTCACCCTGAATCCCATGTCACCTAACTTTGCTAATTAGTCTACCATGCAGAACCTTGTCGAAGGCTTTACTAAAATCCAAATAAACAACATCTACTCATCTGCCATCAACAACTTTTTGGCAACTTTCCTCAAAAAACTCAAGTTTATGACACAATTTTTCTCGCACAAAACCATGCTGACTATCCCAAATCCATTTTTGCCTCTCTAAATATTCATAAATCCTATCTTTTATAATTACCTCCAACAATTTACCCACAACCGAAGTCAGACTCACAGGTCGATAGTTCCCCGATTTCTCCTTACAACCTTTCGTAGACAAAAAGGTACAACATTAGCCACTCTCCAGTCATCAGGCACCTCACCTGTAGTTATAGATGATGCAAATATTTCTGCAAGGGGTCTTCTAACTTCCTCCCTTACTTCCACAACGTTCTGGGACACATTAGATCAGGGTCCTGGAGACTTATCCACTTTTATATTCTCTTAAGACCTCCTGAACTTCCTCTCCTGTAATGTGCACTGTTTGTAAAACATCAGAGTTTACTTCTCTGCATTCTCTAGACCCCATTTCTTTCTCCACAGTAAAAACTGACGTGAAATACTCACTTAGTATCTCTCCAATCTCCTGGGGTTCAACCCAAAGATGATCTCCTTGATTTTTAAGAGGCCCAACCCAACTCTAATTACCCTCTTGCTCTTAGTGTATTTGTTGAATTTCTTTGGATTATCCTTACCCTTATCTACCAATGCTATCTCATATCCCCTCTTTGCATTCCTAATTTCTCTCTTAAGAATGCCCCTACACTCTTTATATTGATTAAGAGATTCAGTTGAACCAAGTTGTCTACATCTAAAACACTATTCTTTTTTATTCTAGAACCTCAATATCTTGATTCATCCATTGTTGCTTAATCTTATCAGCTTTACCTTTCACTCTACCAGGAACAAAATGCCTCTGAACTCTCATCATCACACTCTTGAACGCCTCCCACTTGTCAGATGTCCTTTTACCTGTGAACAGTCTACTTCAATCACCTTTTGAAAGTTCTTGTCTTATACCATCAAAATTTACCTTACCCCAATTAAAAACTTTAACTTTTATGGAAGGCTGATCCTTTTACATAATTCTATTAGTTTCAAAATAGTTATGATTGCTAAACCTAAAGTGTTCTGCCACTTACTTCAGTCACCTGCTCTGCCTTATTGTCCAAAAGGTCTAGGTTTGCTCCTTTTTTAGTAGGAACATTAACTTATTGATTAAGATAAATTTCTTGAGTACGTTTGACAAATTCTTCACCATTCAAACCTTTAACACTATGGTAGCCCCAGTCAATGTTTGGAAAATTAAAATTCCACATTTTTACAACCTTATTATGCTCACATACATCGGAGACCTCCCTACATATTTGTTTCTCATTTTCTCTCTCACTATTGGGGCACCTGTAGTATAATGCCATCAAAGTGATCTTTCCTTTCTTATTTGTAATTTCTACCCATATATTTTCACTGGACAATTTTTCAGAAATATCTTCCCTAGTTACAGCAGTAATGCATTCCTTAATCAAAAACGTCACCCTCCCTCCCATCTTGCCTCTTTTTCTATCCTTCCTATAGGATCTAAAATCAGGAAAATTGAGCTGCCAGTCTTGTCCATCTCTCAGCCAAGTTTCTGTTATAGCTATGACATCCCAATCCTATGTTCTTAAACATACCACTGGAATGTACAAAAAGAACCCTCTAAAACACATTAAGAATTTTTAAATTTCTGAATCAGAAATAAAACAAAACTTCAGCCATTCACTGTAGACCCTTAAAATTCCATTTTAAAAAAGTCCGTTTGAGAAAAAAATCGTGGTTTTTTTGTGCGTTTTTTTAACAAAACAAAATGGAAAAAGTATTATATTAGTAAACTATAATGACTGTAATAACTAAAAAAAAACTATATTCAATCTTTATCTAAGCCTGCAATCCCAGAAGCAGCTGCAAGATCCATGCTGCTGCTTGTCAGCTTAATAAAAACAGGCCTTCATTCATTAAAGTTTAGAAGAATTGAGGGGTGATTTCACTGAAACATACAAGATTGTGAATGCGCTTTACAGATGTTGACATGATGTTTTCATTGATGGTGGAATCTCAAACTATGGTTACAGAGTACGGAGGCAGGCATTTAAAACTTAGATCCAAATAAATTTATTCCCTCAGAGGGTAGTGAATGTTCAGAGTTCTATACCCAAGAGCGTTGTACAGGTTGGATCACTGAATATATTAAAGAGGAGATTGATAAATTTTTGAAATACCGAAGAGGGATATAACAAGCTGGTGTCAAAGAAGGGTTCAGGCCTGGGCAGATCAGCCATGATCTAATAGATGGTGGGGCAGACTGGAGATGAATGTCATATTCCTGTTCTTGTTATCTATGTTCTTTAGAGAGCAAGAACACTATACACAGAGTCTGCACTCCTGCAAGGTCCCTAATCCTGGTGATCTTAATGCATTGGCTCCCTATTTGTTATGTACTGCTTGCCCCAACTTTGTCAGGAGAGGCCAGGGAAAGAATATGCATTTTTGACAACGAGGAGCAATAGTGGAGCCATACTGTACCCATTGCTCTATATATACTTGGTTTATCTTAGAACACAGAACTGTACAGCACAGGAATGGGGCCTTTGGCCCACGATGTTATGCCAAACATTACGCCAAACAAAACTAATCCTTTCTGCCTGGCCTTGGTCCATATCCCTCCATTTCTTGCATATTCATGCACTTATCTAAAAGTCCCTTAAATGCCCCTATTTTATCTGCCTCTATCACCACCCTGGCAGTGCCAGACTCCTACCACTATCTGTGTAAAAAAACTTGCCCCTCATGTCTCCTTTGAATTTTCTCCCTCTAACCTAAAATGCATGCCCGCTAGGATTAGACATTTGAACTCTGAGAAAAGATTCTGACCATCAACCCTAACTATGCATCTCATAATTTTAATGACTTTGATCAAGTCTCCCCTCAGCCTGCACTGCTCGAGAGAAAACAACACGAGTTTTCCAGCTTCTCAGAATCGTCATAGATGATACAGTGTGGAAACAAGCCATTCGGCCCAACAGGTCCACACTGACCCTCCGAAGAGCATCTCATCCAGACCCATTCCCCTGCCCTATCTTTGTAACCCTGCAGCTTCATAGAACTTCATAGAATCCCTACAGTGTGGAAACAGGCCCTTCGGCCCAACAAGTCCACACCGACCCTTGGAGCATCCCACCCATACCCATCCTCCTATAACCCACTAAGCTACACATCCCTGAACACTGGGCAATTTAGCATGGCCATTCCACCTAGCCTGCACATCTTTGGACTGTGGGAGGAAACTGGAGCACCGCAGGACCTCATCCCTCTTTCTACCGATGTCGTTGGTACCAACATGCACCACGACCATTGGCTGCTCACCCTCCCCCTTAAGAATTTCACACAACCGCTCAGACATCCTCGACCCAGGCACCAAGGAGGCAACACACCATTCTGGAGTCTCGGATGCAGCCACAGAAATGTCTGTCTGTGTCCCTAATTAGCGAGTCTTCAACCACTATCGCTTGCTTGAATCTTGCCCCATCCTGCTCTACAGCAGAGCCAGTTTATACTCACCTGAGCGGCTACCCCCTCCAACAGTATCCAAAATGGTATACCTGTTAAAGAAGGGAATAGCCACAGGAGACTTCTGTACTACCTGCCTGTCTCTCCTGGCAGTTACCCATCTACCCGACTGAACCTCTGGTGTGACCACCTCCCTGTAACTAGTGTCTATTACACTCTCTGTCCCCGTATGCTCCTCAGTATGTCCAACTGCCGCTGCAACCGAACAACGCAATCTGTGAGGAGTTGCAGCCAGTCACGCTTTCTGCACACAGTCATCAGGGACACTACACTGCTCCCTGATTTCCCACATCTGGCAGAAGCACACCACTGCACTAACTGCCATCTCCGCCCCTTTACACTAAGAAAGACAAAAAAAAAACTCTTGCCTGGGTTAGTCAGTGAAGCCCAGTATCCACCTAAACATGCACTTATACCAACTAGCTGCACTGACTGATCCCTGAAATTACAGTGCAATCTTTACAAGCTGACCAAAAACCCTATAGGCTACAACAAACTTCCTATCAGTCTCTCTTGTTTCCACATGCTGCAGTAGTCGCTTAACACAGACATCAATCAACTGGAGATCCTGTATGGACATGATGTTTGGCATCATGCGGCCACAGTTAGACTCTGGTCTACACAGAGACTCAAACAAACAAACAAACAAACAAACAAACAAACACAGTTCTAGTGTAGGACTTCTTCCAGGAATGGAATGTGGTACGCATGTTTCCCTCTGAGCTGTGACACTATACAACCACTGGAAAAACTCAATTGGCATGCTAATGCATTGTTTTTGCCTCCAGAAATTATTCAAATCGGCACCTTCAAGTCAAAACCAAAAGTCACGCCAACCAGTGTCATCGAGCTGCAGCATGCAGATGATGCTTCGGTACGTGCACTCTCAGAAGATGTACTCCAGACCATTGTCAGCATACGAGAGCATGCGCCGCACCCTGAGGAGCCACAAGACAAAGGTCTTCCACCAACCTGACCTGACACTGTGGAGCAACACCCTGATCATCAAGGTCTACACGGAGGCCTTAGAGAATATTGACTAATTCCAATACTCGTGTCCCGTCAACCAAAGCGGCTTTTGATGAAGAGATCCAGCACCACCCCAGTGCGCTAGTGCAGCCTTCAGCTGCTGAGGAAAAGGGTGTTCAAGGACAACATCATCAGATCTGGCACCAAGATTGATACGATGTGGAGCTGGAGGAACCATGCAGGTCAGGTAGCATCAGAAGAGCAGGAAAGTTGACATTTCAGGTCAGGATCCTTCATCAGGACTGTGATAATGGTTGTCGTGGTTTAGTCCAAATTGGGATGGTCTGAATGTTGTTTGGAGTCCATGGGGGATGAGCTAGCTGCATAAACAGGTACTGAGAAAGAAGATGTAGCTGTAGTAACGGGTTTGTTTCAGGATGTGGTTGAAGACCTTCAGGCAGAGGAGATCACCAAGGGGTTGCAGTGGGAAGGAGACCCACTGAGATCTTTTCGGATGGAAGAGAACAACTTCTTCAAATTGGGCATCCTTGGAAGAGGCTTCGCAGTTGGGTTTTCAGCAACTAGGAGATAGCAAGAACTACAGATGCTGGAAGTCAGAGTCAACACAGTGTGGAGCTGGAAGAACACATCAGGACCAAACAACATTCAGACCATCCCAATTTGGACCAAACCACGACAACCGTTATCGCAGTCCTGTTGATGGGTCCCGATCCGAAACGTCGACTTTCCTGCTCCTCCGATCCTGCCTGACCTGCTGTGTTCCTCCAGCTCCACGCTGTATCAACTCGGACTTCCAGCATCTGTAGTTCTTGCTAGCTCCTCTGGCACCAAGATCATGGTTTACAGAGCTGTTGTGGTTCCTACCTTCCTATATGATTCTGAGACATGGACTATCTACAGCAGGCACCTCAAGGCACCACATCAGTACCACCAAAACTGCTTGCGCAAGATCCTGCAAATCCGCTGGGAAGAAAGATGCACCAATACCAGCGACCTCGACCGGGCTGACACCCCCAGCATTGAGGTACTGACCACTTTGATTGGCTATGATGAGCTGGGCACGTTGACCGCATGGCTGACAAGTCTCCCCAAGCAGGCGCTTGACTCCCAGCTTCGAAAATGGCAGGTTAGTCCCAGGTGGACAGAGGAAGCGCATCAGTGATACTTCAAGGCCTCACTGGCCCAAGACCGTCCAAAGTAGAGGAGGAGCAGCAGGAAAACGCATAAGTCAGGTGAAAGCAACAAAAGCAGCACGATGCTACACCAATGTCCCATCCACCCCTTCCCACAACCACCTTCTGCCCCAAGCGTAATAGAGCTTGCAGAATCCGCATCAGTCTACACAGCAACCTACGGACTCACGCTGAGAGTGGAAGAGAGTCATCCTCATCTGTGAGTAACTGCCAATGATGAATGAATGATGATTATTAAAATGGCAAGCAACTGGAAGGTTGGGATCATTTTTGCAGACAGAGTGGAATATTCCACAAAGTACTTACCCAATCTGTGTTTGGTCTCAACAACATAAGGAAAAGCATATTGTGAGCAGCGAATGCAGGACACTAGATTGAGAGTAGTACAAGTAAAATGTTTACAGGAAGGCCCACTTGACCCGAAATGTTAACTCTGACTTCTCCCCATAGATGCTGTTAGGCCTGCTGAACTTTACCGGCAATTTCTGTTTTTGTTTCTGATTTGCAGTATTCACAGTTCTTTCAGTTTTTAAAATGTTGCTTCACCTGGAAGACGTATTTGGGGCTGTCACGAGGGAGGTTCAACGATGGAGTGAAAAAGTGTTAAGTGTGCGTGGCACGGTGGCTGTGGTTGGAACTGCTGCCTCACAGTGCCAGGGACCCAAGTTTGACTCCACCTTCCAGCTACTGTCTGTGTGCAGTTTGCACGTTCTCCCAGTGTCTGCGTAGATTTCCTCCGGGTGTTCCAGTTTCCTGCCACAGTCCAACGATGTGCAGGTTGGGTGGATTGGCCATGCTAACTTGCCCATAGTGTACAGAAAATAGCAGGCTAGGTGGATTAGTCACAGGAAATGCAAAGTTACAGGGATAAGGTAGGGGGGTGGGTTTGGGTGGGATGCTCTTCAGAGGGTCCATGTGGATGCGATGGGCCAAATGGCCTGCTTTCAAACTGTAGGGATTCTATGACTGATGGAGGAGTGGACATGGGTCTCAGAAAGAATGGTGCCTGTGGAATACTCATAGTGGAAGGGAAGGGAAGTTGTCTTATGGCATCCTGCTGGGGTGGCAATAATAGCAGAAGATGATCTTTTGAGTGCAGAAATTCGTGGCTTGGAAAGTGAGGACAAGGTGAACCCTATCAATGTTCAGGGAAGGAGAGGAGGATTAGAGGGCAGAAGTGCGGGAGATGCAACAGACGCAGCTGAGGGCCCTGTCAACCATAGTGGAGGAAAATCCCTGGTTGAGGAAAAAGGTCATTATGTAAGACACACCCTGGTGGAAGGTGGAATCATTGGAACAGACACAACAAAGGTGGAAAAACTAACAGAATGGAAATCCTTGCAGGAAGTCGGCTGTAAGGAACTGTAGTCGTGGTAACTGTGTAGAGTCAAAAAAAAACTGCAGATGCTGGAATCCAAGGTTGACAAACAGGAGGGTAGAAGACCACAGCAAGCCAGGCAGCATCTGGAGGAAAGGAGAGGTCAACATTTTGGGTATTACCCTTCTTCAGGACTACGATGTGTGTGTATGTCAGTGGGCTCATAATGGACATTGGCGGACAGTTTATTCCCAAAAATGGAAGCAGAGAACTTGAGGAAGGGGAGGGAAGAGTCAGAGATGGAACAGGTGAAGGTGACAGAATGTTAGAAATTGGAGGCAAAACTAATGATTCCAATTCCAGACAAGACCACGAAGCAGCTTTGATAACATTATCAATGGATTAGATTAACAGTTATGGGTGAGATCCTGAACAGGACTTGAACGAAGAATACTCCACATACCATGCAAAGAGACAGGCATACCTGGGATCCATGTTGGTCAGACACAAACACAACTTTGCATAGGAGAAAAGGAGCTGAGTTAAAGGAGAAGTTGCTCAAAGTGAGAATGAGCTCAGCCAGATGGAAGATAGTGATGGATGGAGACTCTGCCGGCCTCTTTTCATGGAAGAAGTGAAGAGTTTCAGACTATCCTGATGAGCAATGGACATCTACAGGGATTGCACATCCAAGGTGAAGAGGGAACAGCTAAAGCCTAAAAAGTGGAAATTGTGGAATTCACAAAGTATCAGAGGAATCACGAATGAAAAATGGAGTTAAACTAGGAAGAAGTGTTTAGTGGGGCAGGAACAGGCTGAACTGATGTCTGCCAGTGCAGTGCTACTTGTGGACTTTGGGAAGAAGGTACAAGCATCCTGTACTTGGTTGGGGTTTGAGGTTGGTGGGGGACATTTCCAAAGGAGAAGGTCAGTGACAGTCCTGGAAACAACAACTTAATTTTTCAGTGGTGGGGCCAACATCCAGGGCAGATAGCAGAAAGTGTCCGAGACTTGGTGCTCAGCTTCTGTCGGCAAATATATAAATACTAAGCTACAAAAGCAGGTCAGGGAGTAAGAATCTTACAGAAAGTAATTCAATTCTGACAGTTTGATACAACTTTGATAAAATATATATCCAGCAGTGCACACAATTGCTAGGATGGAGCACAGGCAAAGTCAGCTTGCCTCCCAATTTTACTTAAAATCAAAGTGATGTTTGAGGAACTAGACCCAGGATCATTCCTATCCAGTTCTAAAACTAAGCACATCTGTACTGCTTGAGTCATGTAGCTACCATTAGGTCAACAGCTGAAAAGGATCTGAATCTGACATTCAGTTTTCAAACAATCGTAGAGCACAGCAGCAGACTCTACCACCCATCATGCTTATTCAAGCTCTCAGAAAGAGTTTTCCACTTAGCTCCACCTGCTCTTTTCTGATTGTCCTGATAGATATTTTTTAAAAAATATTTTTAAAAAAACCCTTCCATGCAGTGAATTTCAGATCCCTGCTGCATGAATGATAATAAAAAAAAAAGTCCTGGCCCTAATTTACTCAATCAAAACTCTTTCTTGTTCAGAAAGCATCAATTGAATGCACTATTATTTCCATGTGTGAAAGCCATGAGAGCAGTCATCAGGGAAGAGACCTTTGAAAACAAAAAGAAGGGGAAAAACAACTTATGGCAGCCAACTCCATTTCAGATCCTGATTCCCACTTTAGGAAGCCCTGCTCTAGGCTCCCTACAAATCCGAAGTTCCTCATCTCAAGTATCATTCTAATAAATCATCTCTTTACTCTTCTTGTACCATTGCCATTTTCCATAATTATCTTGTTCAAAACTGGACACAAGAAGTCCAGCTAAAGCCTAACCAGTGAGTTATAAAAGTTTATAGTAACTTACTTGTTTTTGTAATTTTGAAGACTTATTAATGGGATGTGGCTGGGCCACCATTTATTACTCATTTTAATTGCCCTGGAGACATTGGTGGTGAGCTACCTTCTTGAACTGCCACAGACCTTGGGCTGGGCAGACAATCACAATGTTACTAGGAAGAACTACCAAGATTTTGACCCAGCTACAATGAAGAAACAGTGATGTAGTTCCAAGTTAGAATGGTACGTAACTTGGAGCACAGCTTGCAAGAGGTGGTGTTCATATGCAGTTCCGGCCCAAGTCTTTAGAATGTGATAGAGGATGAGGATTTGGAATGTGCTGTCCAAGAAGCCTTGGTGAGATAGTCAGCATATCTTGTGGATGGTATACATTGCTGCCAGTGCACTTCAATGGAGAAGGGAGTGAATATGGGGGACGGTGGATGGGATGCCAATCAAGTCAGTTGCTTTCTCCTCAATGGTGTCAAGCTCGAGTAATGTTAGAGCTATGCTCAGCCAGCTAAGTGAACAGCATTCCATCACACCACTGAGTTGTGCCCTATAAATAATGCAAAGGCACTAGGAGACAGAAAACAAGTTATTTGCTGCAGAATTCTTCATTCCTGACCGGCTTAATGGAGCAGAGATAGTAGGAACTGCAGATGCTGGAGAATCTGAGATAACAAGGTGTAGAGCTGGATGAATACAGCAGGCCAAGCAGCA
>NC_063348.1:29984319-29986352 GCF_021869965.1 Rhincodon typus | reverse complement strand
TGGCCTACTCCTGCTCCTAGTTCTTATGTTCTTATGTTCTTATTAATTTTCAGATGATTTGAGAATAGACGGATGGGGTAACAATTGTCCAGATTCCTTACAGTTTGTAAAGTCTTATTTAAACAAGATAAATGAGAGTGACGTCACAGGAAAACCATAATTACATTGTCAAATTAGCAACTATTACCAGCCAATCTATTACAGGTTACATTCAGACTGAAGCTAAATAGGAGAAATATTTACAGATTACAGAAATTTCCTACTGGTCTTTTAGTTTAAGAAAACAAATTAAGAACTAAGAAAATAAAGTTGAGATGCAGAGCCCAGCGATGGGTTGTACCTGCATGATGTGGGAGCTGGTGGTCTCCATTGTGACTCACAGTAAACATATCAGTAGCAAGTGTTAGTTACCTGAGGAAATCCAGCTCAGAGTTGATGAGCTGGAATCTGAGGTTCGAACACTGCGATACTTCAGGGAAAGGGAGAGCTGCCTGGATGCTGTGTTTCAGGAAGCAGTCACACCCCTTAGATTAACTACCTCAAATTCAGTGTTCAGAGTCAGGCGGATGTGACTATGAGCGAGACAGGTAAGGAGATCCAGGGGATAGTGCTGAAGTATATCAGCACTTGAGCTTGTCTAACATGTTTGAGATTCTTGCTCCCTATGTGGATGAGAGCAGCGGCTGCAGGGAGGATAAGCAAACTGACCAAAGCAGGGAGCCATTCAAGAAGCGGGGAGAAAGAGAAATGTAGTTCTTTAGTCAGGGATAGTATAGTCAGGGCAATAGACTTTGTTCTCTGTAGCCAGGACTGAGAGTCCCGAAGGCTGTGATGCCTGCCTGGTGCCCGGGTTCAGGATATCTCATCTGGGCTACAGAGGAACTTCTGTGCCACAGAGGATTACTCTGGATTACTACACTTGCAAACTGGCAAAGGGCCAACAAGGTTAAGGACATAAACACATGGCTCAAAGATTGGTGTGGGAGAAAAGGAATTTGAATTCATGGGACATAGGCATCAGTACTAGGGAAAGAGGCAGCAGTTCCGATGGGATTCAACTGGAATCATGTTGGGACCAAAGTCCTACCAAATCGCATAACTAGGGCTATGGATAGGTCTTTAGACTAAACGGGGGGGGGGGGGGGGCTCAGTTGCATTGAAAATTTTACAAAAGTAGGGGGAGGGCGCAGTAGAGGTTATTAAAGTTTCCAGAACCAGTGATAGAACAAAAGAATATGGAAAAGGTCAGGAACCTAACTTGAGACTCAGCAGATAAGTAGACAACTATGAGAAGGAGGGCAGTCAACACAGGACTGAGGGTGCTATATTTAAATGCATGCATTATATAAAACAAGGTAAATTAACCTGCAGTGGAGATTGAAGTTGGTGGTATGTTGTTGTGGGTATCACAGAGATATGGCTGCAAGGGGATCAGGACGGGGAACCAAATATGCAAGGATACTTGTCCCATTGAAAGAACATGCACATGGGCAGAGGGGGTGGGGTTGCTTTGTTAATAAGAAATAAGAAAATAAATTGATAGCATGAATTGATATTGATTCAGAAAGCGTAGAATCTGTGTGGGTAGAGTTGAGGAACCACAAAGGAGAAAAGACTCTGATGTAAGAAAGGTACTTACTATAATAATCACGGGAGACTATGATATGCAGGTGGACTGGGAAGATTAGGTTGTTAGAAGATTTCAAGAAAAGAAATTTGTGTAATGTTTAGGAGATGGTTTTGTCATAGAACAAAGAACATTATAGTGCAGTACAGGCTCTTCGGCCCTCGATGTTGCGCCGACCTGTGAAACCAATCTGAAGTCCATCTAACCTAAACTATTTCATTATCATCCAAATGTTTATCCAATAACCATTTAAATGCCCTTAAAGTTGGCGAGTCTACTACTTTTGCAGGCAGGGCATTCCATGCCCTTACTACTCCCTGAGTAAAGAACCTACCTCTGACATCTGTCCTATATCTATCACCCCTCAATTTAAAGCTATGTCCCCTCGTGCTAGCCATCACCATCC
>NC_063348.1:29950494-29984309 GCF_021869965.1 Rhincodon typus | reverse complement strand
TTCCTCATAAGACCTTCCCTCCATACCAGGCAACATCCTGGTAAATCTCCTCTGCACCCTTTCCAATGCTTCCACATCCTTCCTATAATGCGGCGACCAGAACTGTACGCAATACTCCTAGTGCGGCCGCACCAGAGTTTTGTACAGCTGCAACATGACCTCATGGCTCCGAAACTCAATCCCTCTACTAATAAAACCCAACACACCGTACGCCTTCTTAACAACCCTATCAACCTGCGTGGCAACTTTCAGGGATCTATGCACATGGACACCGAGATCTCTCTGCTCATCCACACTACCAAGAATCTTACCATTAGCCCAGTACTCTGTATTCCTGTTACTCCTTCCAAAGTGAATCACCTCACACTTTTCCGCATTAAACTCCATTTGCCACCTCTCAGCCCAGCTCTGCAGCTTATCTATGTCCCTCTGTAACCTGCAACACCCTTCCGCACTATCCACAACTCCACCGACTTTGGTGTCATCTGCAAATTTACTAACCCATCCTTCTATGCCCTCATCCAGGTCATTTATAAAAATGACAAACAGCATTGGCCCCAAAACAGATCCTTGAAGTACACCATTAGTAACTGAACTCCAGGATGAACATTTCCCATCAACCACCACCCTCTGTCTTCTTACAGCTAGCCAATTTCTGATCCAAACTGCTCATCGGAGTAGCTTATGGTAGAGCCCACTAGTGAACAGGCACTTCTGGATTTAGAGGTGTGTAATGAGGCAGACTTGATTAGGGAGCTTCAGGTGAAGGAACCCCTTGGAGGCAGTGACCATAATATGATAGAATTCACCCTGCAGTTTGAGAGAGAGGAGCTGGAATCAGATGTAATAAAAAGAGCAAGATATTTAATAAAAAGCAAAATAAAAATAATATGATGTGGTGAAGATTAGTGGGAAGCTAGAGAATTGGGAAGCCTTTAAAACCAGCAGACAGTAACTAAAAAAGCAATAACAAGGGAGAAGATGAATATCAGGGTAAGCTAGCTATAAAATAAGACCGCAACAGGTTGGTTTACATATACAAAAAGGTAAGACAGAGAGGTAAGAGTGGACATTGGACTCTGGCAAATGAAGCTGGAGAAGTAGTAACATGGAAAAAAAGAAATGGAAGAGGAACTGAACAGGTACTTTGCAGCAGTTTTCATCATGGAAGACACGAGCAGCATACCAGAACTTCAAGAGAGTCAGGGAGCAGAGGTGTGTGTAGTGGCCAACACAAAGGAAAAGCAGCTGAGGAAGCTAATGGGTCTGAAGTGAATAAATCACCCAGTCTGGATGGTCTGCACTCTAGAGTTCTGAAATCAATGGCTGAGGAAATTGTAGAGGCATTGGTGGTGTTCTTTTAGGAATCACTGGAGTAAGGGAGGGTGCCAGAGGACACGAAAATGGCTAACACCCCTGTTTAAGAAGGAAGGGAGGCAGAAGACAGGAAACTACAGGCCAGTTAGCCTGAACTTGGTCATTGGTAAGAATTGAGAGTTCATTTTTAAGGTTGAGATTACGGAGTAATTAGAAATGCATGGTAAAACAGGACTGAGTAAGTACGACTTCAAAGTATGACAGGTCTGTTAGAATTCTTTGAGGAGATAATGGGCAAGTTAGAGAAAGGAGAGCCAATGGACATAATCTACTTGGATTTCCAGAAGGCCTTTGACAAGGTGCTGTACAGAAGACTGCCAAATAAAAGGCAAGAATCTATGGTATTCGGGACAAGGTAATATCACGGATAGAGAATGGTTGACTGGCAGAAGACAGTGGGGATAAAGGGGTCTTTTTCCGGACAGCAGCCAGTGATTAAAATTTTGCAGGGGTCAGTGTTGGGACCAAAACTATTCATGTAATACACTACTGATCTGGATGAAGGAATCGAAGGCATTGTTCCTAAGTTTTCAGATGACAGAAAGATAGATAGAGTGACAGATAGTGTTGAGGAAATGGGAAGGCTGCAGAAGGACTTGGACAAGCTTGGGCAAAGAAGGGGCACATGGCCTAAAATGTGGGAAAGTGCTAGGTTATGCACTTTGGTAGATAGAATAGAGGTGTAGACTATTTTTGAAATGGGGAAAAGCTTCTGAAATCTGAAGCTCAAGTGGATTAGGAGTACTATCCGGATGTTCTTAAGATTACAAGAACAGAGATGTACTTCCAAGGCTGTATATGGCTCTGGTCAGACCGCATCTGGAATATTGAGAGCAGTTTTGGGTCGTGTATCCAAGAAAAGATATGCTGGCTTTGGACAGTGTTCAGACAAGCTTTAGAAGAATGTTTTTGGGATTGAAGGATTTGTTACATAAGGAGCGGTTGAGGAATCTGGATCTGTATTCAATGCAGTTTAGAAGGATGGAAGGGGGTAATCTGATTGAAACTTATAAAATACAGAGAGGCCTGGATTGAATGGACGTGGAAAAGATGTTTCTACTATTAGGAGAGACGAGGGCCCAAGGACACAGTCTCAGGAGTGAAGGGACGACGTTTTAGAATTGAGATGAGTGGAAATTTCTTCAGCCAGAGGGTGGAACTCATTGTGTCAGAAGGCTGTGGAAGCCAAGTTATTGACTGCATTGCAGACAGAGATTGATTCCCTTACCAATGAAGAACCTAAGGTTAAGGGGAGAAGGCAGAAGAATTGGGTTGAAAACACATCAGCCATGATCAAATGAGGGAGCAGACTCAAATCGACCGGATGTCCTAATTCTGTTCTTACATCTTACGGTCTTCTAAGGGTTCTGCTATTTACTATACTTCTGTGCTGCATTAGACCTTTCAAAATGCATTAGCGTGCATTTGTCCAGATTAAATACCATCTACCATTTCTCCATCCAAGTCTTCAGCCTACATATCCAGCTGTATCCTCTGGCAATCCTCCTCACTACCTGCAGCTCCCCCGACCTTAATGTCATCTGCAAACTTAGTAATCAGACGACCTACATTCTCCTCCATATCATTTATATACATTACAAACAACAGGGATCTCAGCACCAATCCACGCCAAACACCAGTGGTCACAAATCTCCAGTCAGAAAAACACCCTTCAACTGCTGCTCTCGGTCTTCCATGACTAAGCCAGTTCTGTGTCCATCATACCAGCTCACTGCAGATCCCATGTGACTTCACTTTTTGTAGCAGTCTGCCGTGAGGGACCTTGTCAAAGGCCTTGCTAAAGTCCTCGCAAACAACACCCACTGACCTGCCCTCCTCAATCATCTTTGTCACTTCCTCAAAAAAAACTTAATCAAGTTTGTGAGACATGACCTCCCCTGCACAAAGCCATGCTGCCTATCGCTGGTAAGTCCATATTTTTCCCAAGTGTGAGTAAATCCTGTTCCTAATGCTTTACAAAACACCTCCTCGTTTTTTGTATCAATGTGCCCTAGAATATCAACATACCCTTCTCTAGACTCATCATCAACCATGTCCTTCTCCTTTGTGAATACCGGTGCAAAGTATTCATTAAGGATCTCACCCACTTTCTCTTGCTCCTTAGTCCAGAACTTTAACTCACCTTCAATTTGTGACAGTACCAGCACTTCATAAAGATTTAGAATAAGTTAGCTGACTTTGTACTCAACACCACTTTTTATGAAGACAAGCTTTGCCAAATACTTTCTCAACATGTTCTGCCGCTTTCAGAAATGCCACAAATGAACCATTAGGTTCATTTACACACACTTTAGAGCTGTCACAAATTGTCTATAATCCTTCTCCCTATCTTTTGTGCTAACATTCATCATTTCACACGTCCATGTTAAAATCAGCAACCTGTGTGCCCATTCCACAAGCTTATCTTGCGAGCCTAACTCAGTCCTGTTACAGTCGATCAATGTTACCTTCAAATCAGCCACTTCTTAGTTAGTTTCTCAAGATTAAGTATGACTTTCTTCAACTCTGGTGTTGTGGGTCCTTCGGTGACTGATCAGTTTAATAACAGGTCAGGAAATCTTGCTGCATGTGACGGTAGGAGGTATTTGCTAAAGTGGGTGTGTGGGTGAGTAGGATGCACGATTTTGGTGCTCCTTCTGCTGTTTGTGCTTTTCCTCCAAATGGGCCTGTCAGACTCTTGAAATAGTTAGCTCCTTCTCCGCATTGGATGAACCTGGGTTTGGGATTCACACAAATCAATGGATGTATTGTACTTCAGGGAAGCTTTGAGGAGCATTTCTTCCCCCTTCTGTTTACCACTTACCATGCCCAAATGTGGAGTAAAGAGCTTGTTTTTGAAGCCTTTTATCAGGCATGCAGATGATGTGGCCCACCTCATGCAGCTGACTGCCCATGACCAGGGCCTTGACACTGCCTGAGAGGACTCTGATACTGGAGTGCCAGTAATTTGCAGGTTTTTGTAGACGTATCGCTGATGTCAATTCTCAAGAGATTTAAGGTGTCTGCTGTACATTATTCATGTCCACCTCACACACAAGAGGGCTGGTAACACTGCCACTTTGTAGACCATGATCTTGGTGTCAGGTTCGAGTCTTTGTCATCAAACAGTCTCTGCCTCAGACAAGCGAAGGCTGCAGTGGTACAGTGGGAACAATGTTCAGTTTTGTCAACGTCTGTCTCTGAAAGGAGATCCTCTTGGAAGGAAATGGATCCACATTGGTCCAATGGCTCACTATGGATCTTGATAGATGCAGACAGTGTTGTTTGATGAGAGCAGGCTGGTAGAGGACCCTTGAACATGTCCCAACACAGACAAGCTGATTTACCTATGATTTCAATGCCAGAATTGGAAGGGATACAAACTTCCGGAATGATGTGATTGGCAAGTAAGGTATATGGAAATTGGACAGTACCAAAATCCTCCTCCTGATACAAGCCTAGAATATGGTCTAGTCATTATCACCCTATTCCGTCAGAGAGGCAAATACAAGACTTTATGGCTATACTCATTCCAGACATTAGTACTTGTTTGGCTATGTCATCACTGGAGCAAGGAACTGCAAGACATTCACAGCCATGACAGAAGGTGACAAATTCTGGACTAACCATTGCCTAAGCTGGCCTTTTATCTACATCAGCCTGGCCTAAAAATGGCAGAAGCGGAAGCAAGAACATCAAAAGATGCACTGCAACAGGAAATTCAATGATTCTATAAACATGGACCTACTCAATCAGCCTGACAATGCTCAATGAACAGAAACTGCAGAACATCCACAGTGTTTGGCCTGCCCTTATTACCATCACAGACATCACAAAACAGGAGACTCTGGGGTTCTCTGCCAGGAAACGTCAAGACTGGTTTGATGAGAACGATCAGCAAATCCAAAGCTACAAAGTCACAAGCATAAGGCATTCATGAATTGAAAATACGATCAATACTTAAGGAACAAAAGCAAGTCTACAGACAAATGAATGTTGGAAGCCCAATAATAAATCTGGGACTTGAACAACAGAAGGTGGATGGAAAGAATGCAAGAAGTACAGCAACGCATGGACAGCCATGATGTGCAGGGATTCTTTAGCACAACCAAGACTGTTTATGGCACAAACATACAAAGGACCTTCCCCACCAGGAACTAAGAATGAAGTAGTGGTCATCAAGAACAAAGAGGCAGTTTGCGCTTGTAGGAAGGAGCATTCTAAGGATCTCCTTAACTGAGGCTCATATCTTTGACATTAGTGCTCTGAACCGCAGCATTCCCAACCAATCACCATCTCAGCACACCTCAAGCCAAACAGGTTGAAAGGTCACTGGACAGCTAAGAACTAACAAGTCCACCAGAACAGATGGAATCCCTGCTGAACTACTGAAATATGGAGAGAAGCACCTTCATATGGAAGGAGGAGAGTACGTTAGGCTGATAGCAATAACTATAGAGGGGTATTCCTGCTGTCTGCGAAAGAGAAGTTTATTGTGAAAATCCTCCTCCCAACAACTGAAGTGTTCCTCAAAGATCCACAATCTGGATTCCGCCCATCAAGAGGTGCAGAGGACATGATCTTCACAGCAAGCCAAGCCCATGTGCAGAGAGAATCAGCAAACTCCATATATAGCCAATTCTGATTTCATTTTTTGTGCCTTTGACTGTGTCATTTTGGAGGGACTATGGAATATCCTTCTCAATTTTGGTTGGCTGCACAAATCCACCACCATCCTCTTTCTGCCGCATGATAGCATAGCAAGTCGTGTTCATCATCAACAGATCCACACAAATGTGTGCACAAACTAGCTCAAACAAGGCTGTATCATTCCTGTCCTCCATCCTCTTCACTCCAACACTTCAACCTCACATTTTATAATGTTTTCCAGTGATGTCGAGCTAATCTACAGGATAAGTCAGAAATTATTCACTGATGTTCCCTCTAAGTGGCATGTTTGCACGCACACAGATGTTCCATGCACAGCAATCAGCATGTTGACATCATTCTCAGCACTGCATCCAGTTCCAGAAGTCACTGTCATGAAGAGACATGAGAAGTCCAAGCAGAAGAAAAAACATTAGCAGGAACATGGCTGCTCAATGTGTCACCTCCAGTCCAGAACCAAGGCCACCTCAGTCTCTATCCTGAGTGGCTGAATTCAGATGACACTAGCAGGTACACACACTCAAAAAGGTGCACACTGCAAGCATTTATCAATACATTCGTGGAGGCACATGAGATAATGGGTCTTAAGCTTTATATGTCTGTCACAGCTGCAAGTTTTTTGGTATTTTAAGTAAATTTTGAAATTATACACCCCATATGCAAATATCCAAGTCATTTATGTGTAAACCTAAGACTGAAACTTGGGAGACACTACTTTATCAACCTCCAGCCTCAAAACTAATGGTTTATCATGACTTGCTGTTGTTTGTCCTCAAGTTAATTTTTTCTTTTTAAAAACCAAAACCAAGCCTCAGTTTTGTTAGCCAGCCTTGTTTCTAACGTTTGGTTAAAAGCTTTCTTGTAAGTTATGCAAGCAGCATCCATCATCTTCTCTGATACTTCAAACAACATTAAAATGAATTATACAATCTTCCTTTCACAATCCGTGCTGGTTCTTTTGAACTAATTAAAATATTTTGAATTGCCTGATTTTTTTTCTTGATTGCTTTGTCTAAAACCTTACCCGCCACTAACTGTAAAATGACCAGCCCACAGTCACTAGCAATGTCCTCACACCCTTTCTTGAATTAAGGTCTGATCTGCGCATCCTTTGCTTGCTGTGATCTGCCTGTACCGCTTGTAAACAAAGCTTTTCACTGTATTTTGTACACATGACAATACAATCAATCAGGTGTCACATTTGTCATTGTCCAATCCTCTAGCACATCTATTATACATGTATCTAGGGAAGACTAAAATATTATGAAAAGCCATTCTTTTATCTCCACACCCACTTCCTTTAGAAAGCCAGGATGCAAGCCACTTGGACCAGGTGAATTATCCACTCTAATCATAGCTTGTACTTCTATTATATCCTGACCAATTTTTACTATATCCGTTTCCTCAAACATCTGCTTGTCTCCCGTTATTTAAATTGGCATCTTCTTCCTCAGTAAGTACGAATATAAAGTACTCAAGTTCTCTAGGTCGATCACCCTCTTTGGCTCCAATAGGGTCACAAAGCTTCTAAGATTCACTTCCTGTTTCAATACCGGTAAAAGATTTTTTGGTTCCTTGTGTGATAACAGCCATTATATTCTCATATTCTTACTTTGACAGTCTTAGTTTCCCCCACACTTTCCTTCTTAAACCTACTCAAGTGTGTAGTTACCCTGTGGAACTGCAGGATGCAATCTCGCATGTTATTTCAGTCACATTTTTGGTCCAACTTGAACAGAAGCCACCCACAGATCTAACAAGTCTGGAAAATAAGCAAGTTATTCCTTCACAGCTGTCCCAGATGGAGGATGACCGAAGAAGATGTTACGAACACAGCAGAGAAAGATAACTTGCTTAAAAATCTGATCTTCCATAGGAAGTGGTAGGGAAATTATTGGAGATGATCATTCAGGAAAGGATTTACTCACATTGGAAAATTATGGACTTATTAGCAATAGACAACTTGGATTTGAGGGGAGAAGATCATATCTCATAAACGTGGTTGAGATTTTTGAGGAAGTGACAAACATTATTGATGAGGGCAAATCAGACTTTGTCTAAATGGCTTTTGACCAGGGGCGTTTTTCTGACTGGAGATCTGTGCTGGGACACCTGCTATTTGTAATGTATAAAAATGATTTAGAGGAGAAAGTAGGTGGCCTGATTAGTAAGTTTGCAGACGACACAAAGATTGGGGTAGCTGCGGATAGTGAGGAAGATCGCCAGAGGATACAGCATGATATAGATAGCTGGACACTTGGATGTAGAAATGGTAGAATGTGTTTAATCTGGACAAATGGAAGGTAATGCATTTTGGAAGATCTAATGCAGGAGGGAAGTATACAGTAAATTGCAGAACACTTAGTATCATCTCTATATCGAGGGATCTAGGCACACAAGTCCACAGTACCCAGAAAGTAGCAACACAAGTGGATAAGATAGTCAAGAAGGCAAAAAGCAATCTTGCCTTCATCGGTCAGGCATACAGTATAAAAATTGGCAAGTCATGTTGCAGCTATATAGAACTTTAGTTCTGCCACATTTGGAATATTATGTACAGTCCTTGTTGTCACGTTACCAGAAGGATGTGGAGATTTTGGAGAGGGTACAAACAGTTTTCCTGGTTCCCTAATTTGAAGGGTATTAGCTACGAGGAAAGATTGGACAAAATTGGTTGGTTTTCATTTGAACATCGAAGGATGGGATGGTGATATGATAGAAGTTTACAAAATTCTGACAGGCATGGATAGTCAGTCTTTTTCCCAGGTTGGAAACATCAATTACTAGGGGCATAGGTTTAAGTTAAAAAGGGGGTCAGTTTAAAAGGAGATATGAGAAGCCAGTCTTTTTTTAAACACAGAGGGTGGTAAGTGGCTGGCATGTGCTACCAGAGGAGCGGTGGAGGCAGATATAATAACAACATCTAAGAGGCATCTTGACAGATGGAATAAATAGGCAGAGAATTGAGGTATACAGACTGCACAGAGGCAAATGGTTTTTAGTTTAGAAAGGTATGACAGGGCGGTGCAGTCTTGGTAGGCTGAAGGGCCCCTTACTAAAACCTTAGGTTGAGACTTTCAAAATTAAGAGCAACTTTCGAAAAGCTATTTGTCATTCCTCATCCCTTCATACGTTACACACAAACTTGAGGCAAAATTAGTGTTAAGTTTCAAACCAAAGCTAAACAGGTGAGCTAAGGGAATATGCAAGATTAAATTAGACAATTCCAGGAGTGCAAAATAGGTTGATGTTGAACTTGTTTTGCACTATATTTAATTTACATTTCTTGCTATTAGCTTTGCAAAAATAAAAACTAAGCAGTGTAAAACAAATAGTTAACTTGTTACCAGCCTGTTTTATGTTTCTCGCAATGACCAATTTCACCCCACTATTCATTCCAACAATGTAAATTGCTACAATTTGTAAAAGCAGCACCATACAAAAAATGATCTTACAGGTGCATACTTATGATTATGATTATTACAAATTACTTAGTATTGTTTAATGGAAATGGAAAATTAGCCTTTCTGAAGTCATGGCCATAAAGTTTGATACAGGACAAGAGACCTTTTAAGTCAATAAACCCACTCTGAGTGAAATACAGCCTTTACATTTTGCCATGCTAACAATTACATTCTGCGATTTATAACCTGCATTTTTACCATTAGCTTAAATTATAACTTAGAACTTTGCTAAAAATTACTGTAAAACTCATGCAATTGCTTGCCACAAGAAGCTCTGTAGACCAGGTACAACAGCCGTTTTGAAAAAAAACATGAATGTCTACGATAAAAGTAATCAAATTGACTGAAAAGCAGCATTTCATATTCTGCTGCACTGTTAGCACACTACTACAAACAACAGAATTTCTGCAAGAATATATTTTACAAATAGTCGTCAAATATTTTACACCATTGGCATCTAACCTTTGGAAAAATTTTTTCCCCTTTATCCGATAAGTCCTCAATTTCTGAACAGGAGTAGGACTCAGAAAATGATGTAAGGGGATTCACTCTTGGTCTGTGTGTATTAGAGAATGTGAGCTGGGATACGATCAGGCTGTTGATGGTTCGCAGAGAAGGGGTGATGCTCGAAGGGAGAGACGGGTCAGCAAGAAGATCTGTAACCAGGCTTTGCACCTCACCCATAACAGCAGGATCCAATCCATAACCACTACTGGAATTCTGCAAGAAAACACAAGGGTAAGGCTTTGAAAATTTCCACAGTATGTATTCAGTTGTATTTACTTTCTCGACTTGCACACTTTCAAACAAAACTGCTACATTGTTGCCATTCAAATCTTTTGAAAGAAGCTTTAAAAATTCGTTACAGCTAAAATTCAACATATAATTACTCCTGTGTATAGAAAGCTATTCAAATGCGCAACTCATATCGACAAAACAACTTTAACAAAATTCCCCTCTGAAGCATCCCAACTTTATAAATCATTTTGATAAATGTGCCATAAAAATTTTTGTTCCAATGAAACTTCCCAAGCATTGATCGAAATAAGATGCTGAGTCACATGATGAGTTATTAGGTCAAATGATAGGACAATTGGTCAAATAAGTAAATATTCACGAGTCCCTTAAAGAAGGAACAAGAGGTAGAGGGGTGAAGCATGATGAGAGAATTCCAGAGCTTTGAGCCTCGCCAACTGACAACACTGGTACAAACCAACTGTAATTGGGAATGCACAGAAGCCGGTACCGGAAATGTGCAGACACTTGAGGGTTGTGGGGCTGAAGAGGGTTATGGAAGTAAAACAGGGTGAGGCACTCGGCTGAGTGAGACATCAAGGAGTCCTCATAAAACTAGATTCAGTGTGTTTCGGGTGGTGGGGGGGGGATCTCTGCAGTTTGAAGTTATGCCTGGCACATAGGAAGATGGCTTATTTCAATTGTTATTAAAAAGTTAGTGTTTTATAAGACCATAACACAGAGGAGCAGAATTAGGCCATTCACTCCAGAGCGTTCTGCTCTGCCATTTCATCATGGCTGATATTTTTCTCAATCCCATCCTGCGTACAAGTTCAAAGAAAAAAAAGACTTGGCTCTTACATGCCATGTTTCATGTTCTCAGAAAATTCCAAAATCTTTCGCAGCTTATTAAATACTTTTCCCCATAACCCTTGATCCCTTTCCAGTTGAGAACGTATCTATGTCTGTCTTAAATACACTCAATGAGTTGGCCTCCAAGCGCTCTGCAGCAATGGGTTCCACAGATAAACCATCCTCTGGCTGAAGAAATTCCTCATCTCATTTCTAAAAGGGTCATTCCTCCACTCTGAGGCTGCGTCCTCAGGTCCCAGTCTCTCCTACTAGT
Source organism: Rhincodon typus (assembly GCF_021869965.1). Classification (NCBI taxonomy): domain Eukaryota; kingdom Metazoa; phylum Chordata; class Chondrichthyes; order Orectolobiformes; family Rhincodontidae; genus Rhincodon; species Rhincodon typus. The sequence goes on along the minus strand of NC_063348.1, from coordinate 29,972,939 downwards.
GAAAACATTTTCTCCATAGCCACTCTATCCAGGCCTCTCAGTATCCTGTAAAGTTCAATCAGATTTCCCCTCATCCTTCCAAACTCACCGAGACCAGACAAAGAGATCTCAACTGCTCCTCATACGACCAGCCCTTTATCGCAGAATCATTCTTGTGAACCTCCTCTGGACCCTCTCCAAAGCCAGCACATTCTGCCTTTGATATGAAGCCCAAAATGGCTCACATATTCCAAATGCCATCTGACCAGAGCCTTAACACAGCCTCAGCAGTACTTTTCTGCTCTTGTATTCTCGTCCTATTGAAAATGATTGCTAACATTGCATTTGCCTTCCTAAGTGCCAACTGAACCTGCAGGATAACCTTAAGAGAATCCTGAATTAGGACACTGAAGTCGCTTTGTGCTTCAGATTTCCAAAGCCTTCTAAGCCTGTCTGGCAATTGTTGCACAGTGTCCATTCATTCATTGTTGTAGCGTCTGCATGGTTTTGCCAATGTACCATGCCTTGGGGCATCCATGCCTGCAGCATATGAGATAGACAACGTTGGCCGAGTCACATGAGCATTTGCCGTGCACATGGTGGGTGGTGCTCCACCTAACATGCATTGTCTGATCTAAACATGTCGCCTCTTCTTTACACCGATAAAACCTTTAGTTCTCTCAGGACAGTGACTTCAAAGGAATTTGGGAATTTTCATATACATATTAATCAATTAAAACCTTCTAACTGATTAAAGATATATCAAGTAGTCTGATACTACCTCTCTTACTAACACCTGAAGAAGGAGTAAGACTCTGAAAGCTTGTGTTTTCAAATAAACCTGTTGGACTATAACCTGGTGTCGTGTGATTTCTGACCTTGTCCACCCCAGTCCAACACTGGCACCTCCACATCATTGTCACAGCAAGGCAGAAGACTTTTAGGTTCTTCATTTGACAGCACCAATCTGATTAAATTAATTCTTTAAACATCCATACAAGTTCAAAGATAAAAAAGACTTGGCACTTATAGGCCATGCTTCATGTTCTCAGAAAATTCCAAAAATGTCTCACAGCTCATTAAATACTTTTTAAATAGAGTCACTGTTGTAAAATAATGAAACATAATGGCAAAATTTGTGAAGCAAGGTCCTGCAAACAGCAAGTAGGTAAATGACCAAATAATGGGCCATAGTGGCATCAGTTAAGGAATAAAGCCGTCCAGTGCAATGGAAGAACTCTCGTGCTCATCTTTGAATCTCTCAGATAAGCCAGCCAGATCCTTAATTTAACGCATCGTCTGAAAGGTGGCAGCTTTCACAGTGAATAAAGAATATACATAAAATGGATGTTAATTTTAATGCTCTTTCATTCAGTTCAATACTGAACAGGTTATCATGGTACCGTAATACTTAAAATTTTGCAAAATTACTCATTGTTGAAGATGCAGAGGACAAACAAAACATTGTTTTTGAATGCTGTTCTTGAGATTTTACACAGGTGTGATTTCTTGATTTGCAGAGGCTACTTTGTTTTCAGGAGCTCCTTTTTCACTCTCGTTCACTCTTTTATTAAGCGATGCAGTCTTTCAATAACATTTCCTTCTTTATTTGAATTGACCTGTGACATATTTAGACTCTCACTGAACTAGAATTAGAAGGATTCACCAATATCCTCAATAATCCTTTCTGCTGCATTGAAGTTAAAAGGCACAACAAACAAAGAAAGCATTCATTTTCTAGACAGCATTATGTAAAAGTGGCACAGGACAACAGGCATAAGATAGCAAGAAGGATCTTTTTAAGTGACACACACTTCTGTACACACAAAGCCACCACCCTAAACACATCTTCCATGCACAGATCTGTCACAGCTGAACAGTTATTCACTAGTCTCCAACTTTCTCCAACTGGTGGCCCACGATTGAAATTTCACGGAAATTTTGGGGACAATCAAAGGCAAATTTGCCTGACCTTCCCTGTGTGTTTTCAGCGCTATGTAGTCCACTGGAATAGTAAAAACTAATTCTATTATTTATACCTTCATATTCAATTGATATTGATCCTGTCTGTAGAAATGTTGGAAATTTTATACATTACTAAAATATATGACAAGACAATCATGTGAAATAGAAATAATCTTGCACTCTAAATAAATCAACCAAAAAAAGGTGTTTCAGAGATAGTAGGAACTGCAGATGTTAGAGAATCTGAGATATAACAAGGTGTACAGCTGGATGAACACAGCAGGCCAAGCAGCATCAGAGGAGCAGGAAGGCTGACGTTTTGGGCCTAGACCCTTCTTCAGAAATGGGGGAGGGGAAGGGGGTTCTGAAATAAATAGGGAGAGAGGGGGAGGCGGATAGAAGATGGCGAGAGGAGAAGATAGGTGGACAGGAGACAGACAGGTCAAAGAGGTGGGGATGGAGCCAGTAAAGGTGAGTGTAGGTGGGGAGGTAGGGAGGAAATAGGTCAGTCCAGGGAGGACGGACAGGTCAAGGGGGCGGGATGAGGTTAGTAGGTAGGAGATGGGGGTGGGGCTTGAGGTGGCAGGAGGGGATAGGTGGGAGGAAGGACAGGTTAGGGAGGCGGGGACAAGCTGGACTGGTTTTGGGATGCGGTAGGGGGAGGGGAGATTTTGAAACTTGTGAAATCCACATTGATACCATTGGGCTGCAGGGTTCCCAAGCGGAATATGAGTTGCTGTTCCTGCAACCTTCGGGTGGCATCGTTGTGGCACTGCAGGCGGCCCAGGATGGACATGTCGTCTGTGGAATGGGAGGGGGAGTTGAAATGGTTCGCGACTGGGAGGTGCAGTTGTTTAGTGCGAACCGAGCGTAGGTGTTCTGCAAAGCGGTCCCCAAGCCTCCGCTTGGTTTCCCCGATGTAGACGAGGCCACAACGGGAACAGCGGATGCAGTATACCACATTAGCAGATATGCAGGTGAACATCTGCTTGGGGCCTGGGATGGGGGTGAGGGGGGAGGTGTAGGGGGAGGTGTAGGGGCAGGTGTAGCACTTCCTGCAGTTGCAGGGAAAAGTGCCGGGTGAGGTGGGGCTGGAGGAGAGTGTGCAACGGACAAGGGAGTCACGGAGAGAGTGGTCCCTCCGGAAAGCAGATAAGGGTGGGGAGGGAAAAATGTCTTTGGTGGTGGGGTCGGATTGCAGATGGCGGAAGTGTTGAAAGATGATGTGTTGGATCTGGAGGTTGGTGAGGTGGTACGTGAGGACGAGGGGGATTCTGTTTTGGTTGTTATTGCGGGGAGGGGGTGTGAGGGATGAGTTACAGGAAATGCGGGAGACACGGTCGAGGGCGTTCTCTACCACTGAGGGGGGGGAGGGGATGTTGCGGTCCTTGAAAAACGAGGACATCTGAGATGTACGGCAGTGGAATGCCTCATCCTGGGAGCAGATGCGGCAGAGGCGAAGGAATTGGGAATAGGGGATGGCATTTTTGCAGGAAGGTGGGTGGGAGGAGGTGCATTCTCGGTAGCTGCGGGAGTCGGTGGGCTTGAAATGGATATCGGTTTCTAGGTCGTTGCCCCAGATGGAGACAGAGAGGTCCAGGAAGGTGAGAGAGGTGTTAGAGATGGTCCAGGTAATCTTAAGGTTGGGGTGGAAGGTGTTGGTGAAATGGATGAACTGTTCAAGCTCCTCGTGGGAGCACGAGGCGGCGCCGATACAGTCATCAATGTAACGGAGGAAGGGGTGGGGTTTAGGGCCAGTGTAGGTACAGAAGAGGGATTGTTCCACGTAACCTACAAAGAGGCAGGCATAGCTTGGGCCCATGCGGGTACGCATGGCCACCCCCTTTGTCTGTAGGGAGTGTCTGTAGGAGAAAAGGTGTTTCTGCCTTTCAAACTCATGCCCATTTGGCTTTTTGTCTTGACGTGCTTTTTAGTAATAATTTATTGATGCAGATGTGAAATTTGAATTCATGTAACCACTAGCCCTTGTGAAACACAGTTGGTTCTAATACAATAATATCCTTTTGGAAAGGACATCTGCCATCTTTAACTAGTCTAGCTTACATGTTACACCAGACAAAGGCAAAGGCAATGTGGTTGACTCTTAACTATCCCCTGAAATGGCTTAGCAAGTCAGTCATTCTGTTGTACCAAATCGCTACCAAGTCCAAAATAAAAGAATGACATCAGAGGGATTATGTGGCAGTGAACTAGGCACAGCTTCAACAGGAAAAACCCATTCTTCTCATTAACATGGTGAAATGGATCAACTACATGGGCCCAAGCTATGCCTGCCTCTTTGTAGGTTACGTGGAACAATCCCTCTTCCGTACCTACACTGGCCCTAAACCCCACCTCTTCCTCCGTTACATTGATGACTGTATCGGCGCCGCCTCGTGCTCCCACGAGGAGCTCAAACAGTTCACTACAGACCACGTAAGCCACAGTCAAACATAGTCATACTCACATAATCATACCTCACAGACTATGTCCCAGACATGACCATCTCCATCACTGGGTATGTCCTGTTGCACCAACAGAACACTTCCACCACAAGTGGTGACAGAGGCAACAGAGTATATAGTCAGAAAAACATTGCCTCTACAGCCCTCAACAAGGAGGTTTGAGAAAGACAACATGTTTGAAATGGTCTATGTGGATTATATCAAAACTGCTGACAAGGTCCCAGACTGGCCAATAAATGATAAGTTCATGCGACATATACCAATGAATTAGATTTAAAAGTGGCTACAATTATAACATTTAAAATGGATGGGTATATGAAAAGAAAGGGTTCAGAAGGATATGGGCCAAATGCTGTCAAATAGGAAGAGGTCAGATTGGGACGTCTGGTTGGCTTGGATGAGTTGGACCAAAGGGTCTATTTCTGTGCTGTATGACTATGACCTCTGGAGCAGGTGGGGCTTGAAACTGGGCCTCCTGGTCCAGGAGTAGGGACACTGCCACTGCACCACAAGAGGGCCATTAAAGCAATTCCTTTTTCAATTTAACATGGATAAAACACACATAGCATCCATTTATTGTTTGTTCAAAGCATGATGATCAATGCTGCAGATTCATGTTTTACTACAAGGGGACATATGGGACAAGAACTGCAAGGTAGTCTGACAAGCTACTAACGAACACCAGTTTAAAAAACTGGCTATTACTTTTCTCCATCAGAGTACCCTGTGTGGCATTCTTAGCCTGGAGGTATTTTTGAAAGACATTATGTATGTCAATCATAACTTTTTTTCCATAATTAAGAATAAAAATAATCACTGAACTTTATACACAAGTCTTTATGGATGTAGAATGTACTTCTAGAAAAATGTGAAGTACAATTCAAAATAGATTTCAAAAGAAATGGTTAAATATTTTCTTTATTTGTTCACAGTACATGTTCATAGCTAGCTAAACCAGCTTTATTGGCCATCCTTAATTGCCCCGGAACTGAGTCACTTGCTTTACTATTTCACGTAACAGTTAAGAGTCAACCACATTGAAGTTGGTCTCCATTTATATGGTCGCCACTGGGCTAGTTTTTAATTCTGATTTCTTTATTGAATTCAAATTTGCCACCATCTGCCACTATGGGATTCAAATTTTGGAGGTCTTAAATGAAAAATCCATGCTGCCATAACATTCAAATAAAAGCAAAACACTGTTTTTATCTCAGATTTCCAGCATCTGCAAAGTGGTGAAGAAACTCAGCTGGTCTGGCAGCATCTGTGGACAGAGAAGTCCAATTTGACTCTTGCGCAAAACTAAAGAGTAGACATATAAGACTCAAAACGGCAACTCTATTTTTTGTTCACAGATGGACAAACCTACTGAATTTCTCCAGCACTTTGTGCTTTCATTCCCACAACGGTGTAGCTTAGTTATGGATTACTAGGTCAAAGGCATTACCACTAGGCTATCACTACACCATGAGGAAAAGGCACATTTGAAACTAAGAGTCACACACAGAGGACACTAGATTCTGAGAAATTTTCATTTAAGACCTCCAAAAGCCTTCAATCAAAGAGTTATTCCAAAACTCTGCTGTCTTATTGTCAATCCTGCAACAAGGCCCACTCACCAATTATTCATTTCCTCACTGACCCACAGTGCTTCCTGGATCCTAAATGGCAGGAGGTAAAGGAGGAGGGATTACAGAAGGAAAAAGAGGAAGAGGCAGGAAAGTAGGAGTTGAATGAATAATAGGAAGAGATAGAGGAGTAATGGCCACAGGCAGAGATCTGAAGGTAGATGGAGATATAAGGGGAGATGGACTCATGGAACAAACAGGGCCATGGCAGGACACAGCAATGATGGATGGAGCAATGGCAGGAGAAAGGGATGAATAAGGAAATGTGAATAGGTTGAAATCTATTTTAAAAGATTTTAGTACGATACTTTCAGATGCATTTACGCATTATTGCTCATGGGGACTGCACTTAGTAAAATTTGTTATGAGTCAATCATCTCAGACAGAAGATAGTACAATGTAAAACCAAATGAACTAAACCTACATACAGCAATGGTTATGTATTCTACAGCCATCAAAACTAACCACACTTCGGTGGAAATGTTCTGATAAAGTACAGAAATCTGAAATTATTACAAACAAATACAATTCCTACTGGAAATATGATCCTAAAATTGCCAATTTCTTTAACTTCCAACCAAAATGCAACAGGCTGCATTTAATTTTTCACGCACATTTTTAGAAACACTTTCTAAGTGATCCTTTGCTACAATAACGAAAGGCTGAATCTACTACATCAACTGTAAAAACAGGAAACAGACTGTGCAGTCATGCCGTGCTACATCAAAGGGCTGAGTATAGCTCACAGAAAGATGAAGTTCTTACAAAAGGGCAGAATTTTATTCAAAGGGTCACAAAAGTTTATGCGATTTTGATGTCAATACCAGCAGCTTGTCTGGATATGGCACAAAGGTCATTCCACACCCCAATATCCCATTTTCGTATGGATACTTCAACTGTTTCAACTTCTAATAGCATTAAATTAGTTCAGCTTTGTGTATTCCATACTTTGCACAATGCTAAGCATAGTGGAGGAAACAAAACACTTCTCCAATGAAAATTTTAAAAATTTGCAATCTTGTCAGACTATTCTGCCTAACAGAAACAAAACATCAAATATTCTCCTATCAGGGTGCTCAATGGAAGACTGAGTCGTTTTAGTTGCACGTCAGAAGTATAAACTGCATCAAGTAACGAACAACTGCAAATGAACTTGGCTATAAAAGTGCTTTCTCAAATTTGTTAAGAAACAGCAAATGAGGATGGCCATAGAATGAATTCTTGAACTCAGCTGAAACTGTTGTGTACTTTTGAAGCATACATGAAGTGCTACTGGCTTTTATATTTACAAAGCAAAGCTATACCATGCAGGCATTCTGGGCAAAAAAATATCAGCACCATAATCACACTCATGGTAGCATTCTGGAATTCCTCCGCTCCAACATCAGAGGCTACATCTCTCAGTTGCGAAGAGCCTTACTGCTTCATGACTTTGAGGAACAGTGGGGATGTATAATTCCACATCACAAATGGAATTACAGTGGATCAAGAAGTGAAACAGTATTTTAAAATGGTCATCACAATGAAAATCAGAAAATCGGTTAAATTAGCTCAGTGGCTAGCATTGCTGACTCACAGTACCAGGGACCCCAATTCAATTCCATCCTCCGTCTTTGTGGTGTTTGCACTTTGACCCCAGGAGTTTGTGTGGGTTTCCTCCAGGTGCTCTGGTTTCCTCCCACAGTCCAGAGATGGGCAGGTTAGGTGGATTGGCCATGCTAAATTGCCCGTATAGTGTCCAGGACTAGGTGGATTAGCCAAGGGAAACACAGGGTTGGGGTTACAGGTAGAGGGGTTGGGTTTGGGTGGGCTGCTCTTCTGAGGATCAGTGTGGACTCAGTGGGCTAAAAGGCCTGCTTCCACACTGTAGGGATTCTATGATTCGATGAAAGGTCAGGGTCGAGACAAGTTTAAGTATTCTAGCCATTCCAGCCAAGCTGAAACTACTTTTTTACCAAAGAGTTCAGTCTATAGTGTGGACCGGGTAGGTACTTAATTTCAATGACAGACGAACAGGAGGCTGGAAGAACACTGTTTGTCTGCCTGGATTCCAACATCTGCAGTTTTGTTTTAAATCTCAGCAACCAAGTAACAACTCAATCAATGGGCAAATACAGTCATACCAATTAGTTTAATTGAACAACCAGTATATACTTCATATATGGAGACAAAACTCATCAGGGATTCACACCGCAGGTTCTGCAAGGATCATCTCATGAGTTGATAGAGCTATCTATTGCACTCTCTCTCCCTTCTACAGTACTTAGTATAGTGCTGATTTCTCCATTATTTCACTGACCACATCCTCAGAACAAATCAGCAGTAGTATTATGTAGGAACCACAAGTGGCAGATAAATAGAAACAGAGTGCCATTGTAAGATGGAGGTGATTTAAATGTATGACAGCATGAACCTCAGAAGAACAGATGTGCTGTACATAAGTGCTTGTACACAGCGATGCAACTGCTGAAGGAAGTGGGTGGGTGTGAAGAGTACCTCTAACTTGTTGGGACACCTGCATAAAATAAACTTGTTAAAATTCAGATTTAGAAACAGCCCACACAATTATTTAGATGACCTGCAACTGATGAGAGAACATGCTAGCAAATCAAGTATATCTGGAATTTTTGTTTATCTATTCATGGGACATTGTCATTTTTGGCTCGGTCAGGCAGCCTCATTGTCCACATCTAATTGCCTTCAAGAAAGTGAGAGTGAGCTGCCTTTTTCAACTGCTTGCAGTCTTTGTGGTGTGGGGACACCCACATACAGTTTGGAAAAACAGTTCAGGATTTTGAATCAACAGAGTGGAGGTACAACTATATTAGTTCCAAATGAGCACAGTGTGTGGCTTGGAGGGGAACTTGTAGGTGGTGGTTTTCCCATGGTCTGCTGCACTTGTTCTGTTAGGTGGTGGGGGTTGCAGGTTTGAAAGGTGTTGAAAGAGCACAGTGAGTTACTGAAGTGCATATTTTAGATGGTACACAAGGCGATCACTGTGTCAGTGGTGACAGCAGTCAATGTTAAAAGAGGTGAATGGGGTGCTCATCAAGCAGGCTACTTTATTCTTGATGATAATGAGATTCTCAAGTGTTGTTAGAAATGCACCCATTCAGGAAAATGGAGGATATTCTATCAAACTACTGACCCGCATCGTGTAAACAGTAGACAGGCTTTGGGGTGACAGGAGTGGAGTTGCTCAGCACAGGAATCTGACCTTTATTCTTCTCCTATAGACTAAAGATTTATAAGGCTGTTCAGTTCTCTTCCAGGTTAATGGTAAACCCATGGATATTGATAGAAGGGGATTCAGCACAAGTATGTCATTGAACGTCATGGAATGACAGTTAGTTTATCTCTTGCAAAAACACAGTCATTGTCTGGAATTTTTGTGGGCATGAATGAGGAACACCTGCAGTGATGTCCTGGGCTGAGATGACTGCCCTCCAAATGCCACAATTATCTTCCTTTGTAAAGTATGATATCAACCATTGGATAGTTTGCCCTATGATTCCCACTAATTTTGTAAGGGTTCTGTGGTGCCATACTACATCAAATAGGGCCTTTATGTCAAGTGCAATCATTCTCACTTCATCTACGGAGATAAGTTATTTTGTTCATGTTTGGATTAAAGCTATACTGTGATCAGGAGCCGAGTGACCCTGGTGGAACCTAAACTGAGCAAGTGTATTTGAGTAGCACTGTCGTGACTCCTTGCATGACTTTGCTGATAATTAAGAATAGACTAAGAGAATGGTAACTGGCCAGGTTAGAGTTGACCTGCATTTGTGTACAAGACATAGCTGGGCAATTTTTCACACTGTCAGGGGGCTGGTTCTTGACCACAAGTCTATAAAAATATTGCAGGAATATTGGCAGGGCCTATAGTCTTTGCAATATCCATGGTCTGCAGCTGCTTCCTAATATCATGTGGAGCAAGGGCCAAGATTATCCACTTGGTACTTCTGGTTGAAGATTATGCAAATACTTCAGCTTTGTCTTTTCTAATACCATCCTGGACCTGGTTATTTTTTCTTCAGTCAGCTCCTCTTGTTTAATTTAGCAGAGGTGCAGTTCAATATAACTATGTGTGTCAGGCCTATAATCGGGGCTGTTTAGAGTTGGTAATTAATTGGTACACCTATCTGGAAATGCAACAGTCAAATATGACAATGCAAACGTTTCCTGCAACATTGGAAATTTACTACATTGCAACATACAGCAAGATATAAACATACTGCACTTTTAAGATTATTATTCATTTTTGAGAAAATATTTTCGTGTGATAACATTACACAAGTCAGAGTGCCTATGAATTAGACTAATCATCAATTTTGAACAAAAAAAATTGGACTGAAACAAGCTGTCAGATTTTCAAAATATATGGAGAATTCATGAATCATAATTCAGTGCAAAAGGCAAGGTTGGCAATTTTCCTATTCTGGTCCCCACCGATAATTCTTTCTCTGATAGATCAATGATATCATCGGTGCTGCTTCCTTCTCTCATCCACAATTGGAAATATCATCGATTTTGCTTCCAATTTCCATCCCACCCTCACTTTCACCTGATCTGACTCCTCCCTTCCTTTCCTCAACATCTGTTTCCAGTTCTGGGGATAAACTGGCCACTAAATCCACTGTAAACCCACCGACTCCCACAGCTACCTCGACTATACAACTTCGCACCCTGCTTTCTGTGAAGATTCCATTCCATTCTCCCAGTTCCTCCATCTCCATCACATATGTTCTGATGAGGCCAATTTCGACAAGGGAGCCTCTAAAATATCCACCTTCTTCCTCAACTGTTTACAAGGATCTCAACGGGGTCCAACCCATCTCCCGCACCTCCGCCTTCACCCCCTCTCTTCCCTCCCGCAACAGTGATAGGGTTTGCTTTGTCCTTACCTGCCACCCCACCAGAAGATCATCAGCTGCCATTTCCATCATCTCCAGCAAGATGTCACCACCAGACACATATTCCCTCTCCTCCCTTGTCCATATTCCGCAGGGACCGTTCCCTCCAGGATACCCTGGTCCACTCTTCCTTCACTCCCAACAAACGCCCCCACCCCCAAAGCACCTTCCCCTGCAACTGCCAAAGGTCTAACTCCTGCCCATTTATCTCCACCCTCCTCAGGATCCAAGGTCCCAAACATACTTTCCAGGTGAAGCGGCACTTTACCTGCACTTCACACAATCTCGTCTATTGCATTCACTGCTCACAATGTGGTCTCCTCTACATTGGAGGAACGAAATGTAGACTGGATGACCGCTTCACAGAACATTTACGTTCTGCCTGCTCTGAGCTTCCTGTTATCTGCCACTTTAACACACCACCCTGATCCCTGGCCAACATCTCTGTTTCAGGCTTGCTGCTGTGTTCCAGCAAAGCTCAGGGCAAGTTGAAAGAGCAACACCTTGCTTTCCACTTCAGGGCCCTGCAGCCTTCAATTTTAGGGCCTGGACTCTGCCACATCCTAGTCCCCTACCCCACACACTAGGACTTGTTGTCACAGCCTGCCATTACACGTTACCTATTGTTAGCCACTAACAGTCTCCATTAACAGATATTCACTCTCCTAGCCAGATCGTTATCCACTCCTTTGTCTGATCAACTGTTCTTCTCTCTCTTTGGGCTGTATCCCCACTTATCGCTTACTCCTTAACTCCTTCCCCCAAACTATCTTCTGCATATAAATCAACATTTTCCTAGCTACCATCAGTTCTGAGGAAGGGTCACTGAGCCTGAAACAGTAACTCTGAATTTTCTTCACAGATGCTGCCAAACCTGTTGAAATTTTCCAGCAACTTCTGTTTTTGTTGGTAAATTTCTACCATCTTCACCCACAAGTGCCAAGTGGATGGTCCTTATCAGCAGTCCTCTGGTGTCTCCAGCACCATTGATGCCAGTATTCAGTCAAATCAATTCATGTCATGTGTGATCAAGAAATGGAGGGCACGGGATACAGCAAATGCTATTGGCCTCAATCTCAATATCATCTAGTCTAAAATAAAGAAAATCTGTACTTCAGAATTCGTCTTCCCCTTTGTCAAAAAGGAAACTCTTAAACCCAAAATTCCAAAATGTGGAAATACCAGCTGCGTCATTCTTTCAAACATTCAATGGAGCAAAGTTCCCTCAAAACGTGCACGACTATGCAAACACTGGAATGCTCCACATACCCTAGTGTGCAACACACAGCTTCCACCTGCAGAAGCTGCTGGCACACCCAGATCTCAGAGGTCCATCACCTGGCAGGAAACATTAGAAGGGACGTTATGCGTGGGTGGTAAGGAAATGTAAACACGAAGACAGTCATTGTGGGAGTTTTTTGTCTTTCACTCATCGGGACTAGTGCAGGTACGCTGAGTTTTAGGCAATCACAACAATACAAAAGACCAACTGTGGATCATTCAAAAAAGGTGCAAGGCTTCAAAATATTCCTTGAGTTTTCAGAGAATTGGTTCCCGCATATCAATGTATCTGACTTTTAGCAAGCTCAAAGAGAAATTTAGGCAGAAACGATGGTGCTAAAAACTCATCTAAGGGCAATTACAAAGCAATGAGTGCAGAATTGGCTGGAGTGGACTAAGAAAAGACGGCAGAATAACTATGGCAAACTTCTACGAAAACAGTTCATGACCCGCAACAAAGATATATCCCACTACAAGAACTTAATACTGGTGAGTGTGGGGTGATGCATTTTGGGATGTCTGATAAGGGAAGGATATACAGAACGAATGGTCGGTCCCTAAGGAGAAATGAGGGACAAAGGGACTTTGGTCGATTCAAGTCCATAGATTCCTAAGGTGTCATAACAGGTAGACAGAATGGTGAAGAAGGCATATGGGATGCTTGCCTTCATTACTCAGGGCACAGGGGAGCAAGGGAGTCTTGTTACAGCTTTATGAAACATTAGTTAGACTATAGATGGAATATTGTATATCGTTCCATACTACGTACAGTCACCACACTATGACAGCACTGGAGAGATAGTGCAGAGGAGATTCACTAGGAAGTTGCCTGGGATGAAAACTCTCAGCTATGAGGATACACTGGATAGGCTGGGTTTGTTTTCCTTGTTGCTGAGGTGTGATCTGATTGAGGTATACAAAATTATAAGCATAGACAGGGTAGATCGTGAGAATCTCTTCCCTATAGCAGATGTGTCTAAGACCAGACGGCATAAGTGTAAGGTAAGGAACAAGTGATTGAGGGGGGGATTTGAGGATTTTTTTTGTCCAGGAGGGTGGTAGAAATATGGAATGTGCTACCTAAAAGAGTGGTAGAGGCAGGTACGCTTGTAACATTTATGAAGCATCTGGATGAGTACTTAAAATGCCATGACATGGTAGGCCATGGACCAAATGCAAGTAAATAGTTTGGTATTTGTTGGTTGGCATTGGCATGGTGGGTTGAAGGCCTGTTTCTATACTGGCTGATTCTATGACTCTAAAAAGGAGGATTCCTTCTTACAGAAGAGATAAACTGATCATGGTTAACCAAGTTAAGGATACTATCAAAACTTAAAAAAAACATACAATATGGCAAAGTATAACAACAGCCTAGTGGATTGGGAAAGTTTTAAAAACCAAAAGATTATGAAAAATAATAGAGATACAAAATAAACTGAGGGAAATTAGTAATAGCAAAATGGATAGTAAGAGCCTCATTAAATATATAAAACAGAAGAGAAAGGCAAAATGAACATAAGTTTCTTAGAGACTGAGGGTAGGGAAATAACAACAGGGAACCAGGAAAATAGAGGAGTTAAATAAATATTTTCCATCAGTCTACATGGCAGAAGGCACAGATAGCATTCAAAAAATATTAAACAAATCAAGGGGAAAAAGGGGGAGAGGAAATCAAATCAAATCATTAGGGAAAAAGTAGTAGGAAAACTAATGGTGCTAAAGGATGACAAGACCCCTCAGTCTGATGGGTTGCATTTTGGGATAATAAAGGCAGCAGCATCAGAAATATCAGACACACTGATAGTAATCTTAATATTCAAAAAGAAACAAAAACAGTTAACTTTATCTCATTAACATTTGTTATTGGGAACATATCTATCCGAAAGAATGTAACAGTGCAGCATTTAAAATAAGTGCTGAAATCAAGCAGCCAATATAGCTCCATGAAGGAGAAATCATGCCTGACAACTTGATCACTTTTTTTTTAAAAACAGCAGGAACAAATAGGATGGGCAAAAGGGGAAACCAGTGAATGAAACTTAGATTGCCAAAAGGCATTCGATAAGACACTAAATCTAAGGGTATTTATAAGCTAAGAGCCATTTTGCTTGTAGTATTTTAGAAAGAAGAGAGAATTGACTGCTAATAGAATAGTGTTGGGATAAGGAGGGCATTATCAGAATGGTAATCAGTGACTAGGAGCATGTCGCAGACAGCTGTGCTGGGGCCACAATTAGTTATAATATATTTCAATGACTTGGATGAGGGAAGTGAACATACTAGTGCCAAGTTTGCAGATGACACAAAAATTGGTGGGAAGGTGCGTGGTAAGGATGATACAGAAGACATAAACAGATTAAGTGAGTGGGCAAAAACTTGGCAGATGGAATATTATGCGGGAAAATGTGAGGTTATGCACTTTGGCAGGAAGAACTGAGGAGCTCAATATTAGTTTGCAGATGACACTAAGATTGGTGGAGTAGCAGATAGTGAAGGAGACTGTCGGAGAATGCAGCAGAATACAGAGAGATTGGAGAGTTGGGCAGAGAAATGGCAGATGGAGTTCAATCCAGGCAAATGTGAGGTGATGCATTTTGGAAGATCCAATTCAAGTGCGAACTATACGGTAAATGGAAGAGCCCTGGGGAAAACTGATGCACAGAGAGATATAGGTGTTCAGGTCCATTGTACCCTGAAGGTGGCAATGCAGGTCGATAGAGTGGTCAAGAAGGCATACGGCATGCTTTCATTCATTGGACGCGGTATTGAGTACAGGAGTTGCCAGGTCATGTTACTGTTGTATAGGATTTTGGTTCGACCACATTTGGAATACTGTGTACAGTTCTGGTTGCCACATTACCAAAAGGATGTGGATGCTTTGGAGACGGTGCAGAGGAGATTCACCAGGATGTTGCCTGGTATGGAGGGCACCAGCTATGAAGAGTGGTTGAGTAGATTAGGATTATTTACATCAGAAAGACGGAGGTTGAGGGGGGACCTGATTGAGGTCTACAAAATCATGAGAGGTATAGACAGGGTGGATAGCAAGAAGCTTTTCTCCCCCCTCCCCCGAGTGGGGGACTCAATTACTAGGGGTCACGATTTCAAGGTGAGAAGGGAAAAGTTTAAGGGAGATATGCGTGGAAAAGTTCTTTACGCAGGAGGGTGGTGGGTGCCTGGAACACGTTGCCAATGGAGGTGGTAGAGGCAGGCGCGATAGCGTCATTTAAGATGTATCTAGACAGATACATGAATGGGCAGGGAGCAGAGGGATACAGATCCTTGGAAAATAGGTGACAGGTTTAGATAGAGGATCTGGATCGGCACAGGCTTGGAGGGCTGAAGGGCCTGTTCCTGTGCTGTAATTTTCTTTGTTCCTTGTACTTCATTAAGAGAAAAAGACTGCAGAAAGCTGCAGCACAGAGGGACTTGGGAGTCTCCATGCATAAATCATTTGAAGCTAACATCCAAGCTCAGGAAGTAATAGGGAAGGCAAATGGAATGCTGGTCTTTATTTCAAAAGGGAATGAAGTATAAAAATAGGCAATTCTTGCTAAAAAAAAAAAAAAACAAGGTACGAGTTAAACGACACCAAGAATACTGTGAACAATTTTGGTCTCTTTATCAATACAAAGATATACTGATATTGGACACAGTCTAGAGAAGGTTCATTAGGTTGCTCGTGTGCATGGAGGGATTTTTGTATGACGCGATGCTGAGTAGGTCGGGCTTGTACTCACTGGGGCTTAGAGGAATGAGACATGACCTTATTGAAACACACAAGGTTCTCGGGGGGTTGACATAGTAGGTGCTGACAGGTTATTTTACTTCGCGGGAGAAGGCACCATAAAGAGGTCACCCAATTAAGACAGATATGAGGAGGAATTTCTTCTCTCAGAGGGTAGTGAATCAGTGGAATGTTTTACTGCAGAGGGCTGTAGAGGCTGCATTGTCAATATGTCCAAGGCTTAAGAAAGACAGATATATAATCAGTAACGGCATCAACACTGATGCAGAAAAGGCAGGAAAATGGAGGTGAGGATTATCAGATCAACCATGATCTTATTGAAAGGTGGAGCAGAGTCGATAGGCCAAATGGTCTACTTATGTCCCTACGTCTCTTGGTCTTATCACTACAGGAGTTTCTCAGCCATATATACATGCAACAATCTTCAGCTGCTTTATCAATAATCTTCCATGATTGCATACTGTTTAGTATCATTTCTAACTTCAGATATAAAGAAGTCCCTGCAGAAAGACAACAACAACGTTCAGGTTTGGACTACCAGGTGACAAGTAACATGTGTACCATAGTGAGGCAATGCACTTCTCCAACAAGACAGAATCTAACCTCCAAGGCATTCTATTACTGAATTGCCCCACCATTAACAATCATAGGTTAGCACTGACCAGAAATTTAACTGGATCAGACGTTATCAATACTGTAACTACTACAGCAGATAAGAGATTGGGAATTCTATGGTAAGCAACTAATCTCCCAACTTTGCAAAGCCTGTCCACCATCAACAAGGCTCACATCAGATGTCAAAACCACTACTGAGATTGATCACTTTTAAAAACAAATTTGAGCTTACCATGAATAGCTGGAAGGATGACACAGCTGTTACTTCCAGGTTTCAAAGTCCTAGATTTCAGACATTAAAGTGTAATCATTTTCAGTTAACTTCAATGTCTTGCAGGTCACAGGTTGTTTCTACCAGAATGAGACGATTTATTACGGTAAAATCCAACTTAAAACTTGAAAGTGTTCTCAGTGCAGAGTAGGGCATATTACCTTTGCCTTGTCTACAGGAAATCAAGTAAACATACAAGCCAAGCAGAATGCAATACTTAAAGCACATTTTCACAACACTACAGCAAGCAGTACTTGTTCAACAATCTCAGGAATTAGGAAACTGGATCCTGTCATTACTGGTGTGCACTCAGTCTAGGAGCTAATGAATCAAACAATGCACAATTGCCAACAACCATAACTGATGCAGCAAAATCCTGACCACTGATACTTGAACAGGTTTATTAACACAAAAAAGAGAAATGGTACCATGTCCTCCACAGAAACAGTTTCAAAAGTTTAAATGTTTTTAATATCCTAGGGCATTATTCCAACAACAGCAGTTTTCCTAATGTCTTGGAAAATATTTTTGTCTCAATAACCACTAAATAGAACAGTCATTCATCTTACTGACCTACTTAGGATAATGAACTCTTGTGAGTGCTTAAAATCACTGTTAAATTTACTGTATGTGAAATCCTATTGGATATTTCAAAGAAATGACAAAGTACTAAACAGAAGTCAGATTCGCCTTTGAGTGGCTCAAATGGTGGTAGACTTTCATCAAGCAAATGTGAACTAAATTGCTGAAGGAAATTTTCCAGTTCGAATGTTGGCACATTACAGCATCATTAAACAGTTATCGCACAGGAGGCAGCAATTTAATGGAATGTATCCATGAGAGAGAAGTTCAGCTTGTCCTACTCCAGCTCTTTTATTTCACAACTCTGCAAAACACATCTCGTCGCATAATTATTCAATTTCCCCATTGAAAGCCAAGATTGAATCTGCCTCCAACACACATTTGGTGCATTCCAGACACTAGTTACTCAGTGGAAATTCCTTTCCACATCCACCCTGAAAATTCCTCTCAAGAGCTTGTATCTTTCTATCAAGTCAGCTCTTATTCTTTTAAATACCATCATTTTCAAGCCTAGCTTGTCCAGTCTTTCGTCAAGACAACCACCTATTCCAGGTACAAAAACAAAGTTGCTGGAAAAGCTCACAGGTCTGGCAGCATCTGTGAAGGAAATAACAAAGTTAACGTTTCGGGTCAGGTGACCCTTCCTCAGAACCCAGTTCATTAATCAATTCAATGGTCAATACCAGATCAGGGCAAGAACAGGTTGTGCTGAGAAACATATCTGAAAACATGGTATGAATCCTGGTTCAGGCTCCCTTTGCCCATCTTATTTTTCCAGTCTATATGCAGATTTAAATCCCCCATGGTAATCGGTATACCCTTTTGATATGTTCTCATAACTTATAGAATCACAGTCATACAGCATGGAAACAGGCCATTTGACCCAAATCGTCCTTTGCAACCAGGTTTCTGAAACTGAACTTGTCCCATTTACCTGCATTTGGCCCATATCCCTCTAAACCATTCCCATCCATGTACCCGTCCAAATGTCCTTTAAATGTTGAAATTGTACAGCATCTACCACTTCCTCGAGCAGTTCATTCTATATATTACATTCTACAGTCTATGTGAAAAAATTGCCCCTCAAGTCCCTTTTAAATCTTTCCCCTCTCACTTTAAACCTATGCCCTCTATTTTTGGACTTCCCTACCCTGAGAAAAAGACGTTGGCTATTCACCTGATCTATGTCCCTCATGAT
Organism: Rhincodon typus; assembly: GCF_021869965.1. NCBI lineage: Eukaryota > Metazoa > Chordata > Chondrichthyes > Orectolobiformes > Rhincodontidae > Rhincodon > Rhincodon typus. The sequence goes on along the minus strand of NC_063348.1, from coordinate 29,954,291 downwards.
TTCACAAACCTCTGTAAAGGTCACCCCTCAACCTCCTACACTCCAGTGAAAAAAGTCCTAGCCTATCCAGCCTCTCCTTACAACTCAAACTCTCCAGTCTTAGTAACATCCTTGTAAATCTTTCTTTTCACCCTTTCCAGTTCAATAACATCCTTCCTATAGCAGAGCAACCAGAATTGTGCACACTACTCCAAAAGTGGCCTTACCAATGTCTTTTACAGCCATAACAGGGCGTTCCAACTATTGCACACAATGCTCTGACCGCTGAAGGCAAGCATGTCAAATGCTTCATCCTGTTTACCGGTGATGCCACATTTAAGGAGCTACGTACCTGTACCTCTAGGTCTCTCTATTCAACAACACTCCTCTGGACCTCACCATTAACTATGTAAGTTCTGCCCTGGTTTGTCTTACCAAAATCTAACATCTCACATTTATCTGAATTAAACTCCATCTGCCAATTCTTGGCCCACTTGCCCAGTTATCAAAATGTCATTGCACTCTTAGGTAATCTTCTTCACTGTCCACATCTTTAATACCCCATCCTGCATGTGGTTACTTTGAGATGACCTGCATACAACTTCCACAAGAGGCTTCTTGCCTTTATTATTTTTCATCTTGACCCAAAAGTTTCCATATCCTGGTTTCCTGAACTCAGGTCATCCCTCTCAATGTGCTAATATTATCTTTAATCAACAAAGCCACCTTCCATCTTTTCCTAGCTTCCTGTCCCTGCTAAACTTCATACATCCTTCAATACTCACATCCCAATCTATGTCACCCTGTTGTCATGTCTCTGCAATAGCCATGTGATCAAACTTGTTTCTCTCAATTTGCACCATCAGTTCATCTGGTTTATTTTGAATGCTATATGCATCCAGAACGAGCCTCAAGTGGTGTCCTAATATTTTTGTAATTCTAGTCTTATCTACTGATTAATTCTTAGATCTGTACTTTGTCACTTCTTGGCCTAGTTGGTTCATCATTTCATACTTTAATATTTTCATCTGTTGCCTTCTCTGTACACTTTGATTTAGCTTAACAGTTGTTAAGCATGAACCAGCACCGTGTGACTCCTGATAACTAGTGAAAACATCCAGACAAGGAAGAACGAGGGATGCAGCATTGTGATCAATGCGGCAACCCATAACCAATAGGGACAACTGAACCGCTTTCCCAGCTTTCCCTCATTCTATAACACCCATGTTTTCTTTTTCTGGTCTGCCTGCATCTAAAAGGCAAGTTTATATGGGGATGAGTATTTTAACTAGTCAACAGTCCAGACAGTTGGCATCTAATTACTTGTAATTAGTGATTCTTGTTGAGTACAGGAACCTGAAGTAGTGATGTTGATTCTACCTTTGGTCATGATTTGATATAGCCTGAATTGTTAGAGTCCATGGTCACTCTTGTGGTCTCCACAAACTCAAATCTTTCTCACCATTTTGATAAGCAAACGTTCTCACAAATGCTAATAGCCACAGAAACACAGGTCTGATGAGAAGCTCACAGTGGAGCTTTGCAACCTGTTTTAACTGGTTTATATTGCTTCAAAAGATCATTACTTTGAAAAATAAAAGTCATAGGTGTTTGTTGTAGGTTGCTTATGTGCAGCAGATGTATGGTCTCGATTGACACGATGTAGTCACAAAAGCAATTAGCACACGTTTTAATTGACAATTCTCTAACAGTAAATGAGCAAACAGGTGAAAACTCTCAGAGATAATCTAGCACAGGCTTCACATCTGGCATTTTGAGATTGTATACAACTCCAACAGAACAAGTGATTAGCAATGCAGCCAACCGGCTGTATTCATCACACTGTAGCCCTGGTATGAAATGGGGAGGTTAAAAATCCCAGAACAACTTCCAGAGATATTTCCAATGGATTAACTTGTTGTTGACTGCAAAAACCCATCCATTGTTTGATACTGTTATGCACAGCTTCCTGGTGGATGGCTGCCAGACAGATAAAGTGATGTCAGCAGTTTCATTTGAAAGACCCTGGTCTTGTGGATTTCTTCTAAGAAAACTGCAGGACAAAAAGTTAAATTGCTTATGAAGCGGGTTATAATTTCTCAGCCTGTTAAGGATCATAAATGCTTCATTGCTGAAAGTATCAATGGTACCTGCACGAGTAAATTCAACAACTTTGCAAATCATGGCTGTGCTGACCATTTCAAATCTACCATTAAATCATAAGTTTCCTCCCTTTTGAGTTCCTGTAGGCATGTTCTTGTTAGACAAAATAATGTATATGCATATAAAAAACTGCTTTGCCAATTGACTAAAAAAAGCACTCATTGCCATGGCACCCAGGTCAACCAAGAAACATAGATGTTAAGTGCACAAACCTGTGTATTTAACAGAATGCAAAATGTTCGACATCTGGTTTCCCATATAACTTGCATAACTGAAGGATAATAATCTCATCCCGTTTCCATTCTAGCGGGTTATTAAACCGCCTTCATTAATCACAAGCTATTGGATTCAAGACACCAGGCAAATGTCTTACAATACCCCAAATGTCTCTAGATACTCACCATTTCCAGAAAAAAAACTCAGCAAGTTTCATTACACGTCTGTGGCTTTGGTCCTTCCATATTGTTTATGCAAGCCACTTCAATTGTGTTGTCCAGGTGCATATGATCACTTTTCTGTGAACACGTTTGTATGGGAAAGAAAGAACTCTTCAATTCCAGGTAATTCATTTCATTTCTTTCTCCTTCTGCCACGTCTTTAGCGTACCATCCGCCTCCAATGTTGGGGTATCATAGGACACACCCTATACATAATCCTGAGGCATCATTGGTGATATAAACTGTTGGTATCCTTTATCCTTCATTGCTCAGGCCGTTGAGTGTAGGAGTTGGGGCGTTATATTGAAGTTGTTTAGGTCATTGGTGAGGCCACTTTGGAGTCCTGTGCAAGTTCTGGTTGTCCTGCTTTATGAAGGGCACGATTAAATTGGAGACAGCATAGAAAGGATTACAAGGATGTTACCAGGGCTGGAGTGTTTGAGTTATAATGAGAGGTTAGACAAGCTGTGACTTTTTTCACTGGAGCGTAGGAGGTTGAGAGGTGACCTTTTTGAGGTTTATAAAATCATGAGGGGCATAGGTAAGATTAATAGTAAAAGGTCTTTTCCTTGGAGTAGGAGAGTTCAAAACTAGATGGAATAATTTTAAGGGGAGAGCAAAAAAAGATTTGAAAGGGAAATGAAGGGCAACGTTTCCCCCACAGAGGGTAGTTCATATGTGGAATGAACTCCCAGACGAAGTGGTAGATGCAGATACAGTTACAAACATTTAAAGGGGATTTGGACAGATACATGAATAGGAAAGGTTTAGAGAGACACGGGCTAAACACAGGCAGGTGAGAGTTATTTAGTTTGGGAAAATTGCTCAGCACAAACGAGTTGGACCAAAAGATCTGTTTCCATAAGGTTTTGGAGTAGATTTGTAGCTCGGGTTGTGGGTGTTGAGGTTGGTTGGCTCGCCAAGCTGGTTTGTTGTTCCGCAGACGTTTCGTTACCGCGCTTGGTAACGTCCTCAGTGCAGCCTCTGATGAAGTGTTGGTGTGTTTTCCCGCCTGGCTTTTAAGCTCTGGGGTCCATTGCGATGGATTGCCTCACTTCTGGGTTTCCTCCGTAGTGGAATGTATATGGGGTCGAGTTCAATGTGTTTATTTGTAGCCTGCTTTGTGGAGTGCCATGCTTCCAGGAATTCTCGTGCTTGTCTCTGCCTAGCCTGTCCCAGGATCTTGGTGTTGTCCCAGTCGAAGTTGTGGTTCTCCTT
>NC_063348.1:29935653-29950094 GCF_021869965.1 Rhincodon typus | reverse complement strand
AAATAAACACATTGAACTCGACCCCATATACATTCCACTACGGAGGAAACCCAGAGGTGAGGCAATCCATCGCAACGGATCCCAGAGTTTAAAAGCCAGGTGGGAAAACACACCGACGCTTCATCAGAGGCTGCACGGAGGACGTTACCAAGCACAGTAACGAAACGTCTGCGGAACAACAAACCAGCTCGGCGAGCCAACCAACCTCAACGATCTGTTTCCATGCTGTATGGCTCTATAGCTAACTGTATTCCAGCCAAATTTACAGATGATATAAAGATAAATGGGAAAGCAAGTTGTGAAGAGGACACAAGGAGTCAGTATAGATAGCTTAAGAGAACGGACAATATTTAGCAGATGGAGCATAATGTGGGAAATATGGTGTCTTTTTTTTCTGAATTCATAGGAAATTATGTAACTGGGAGAAAGCATTTTGTTTGTGTTTTAAGTTAGAAAAGTTAAAGAAAGACAGAACAAGGAAGACAAAAACAGCAAAATAGAGAGAAAGGGGAAGTTCTAGAAGTAGGATGCACAACAAAAACCAAAAATCAACAGATCTGCAAACTCAATGTTTATAGAGAAATCTTAGAAAATTAAACATTGATAGTGCCAAATCTAATATCCCCAAAACCAATCATGCCCTTCCACTCACTTTTCCTTCATGCTAACAGAAACCGGCAATCCAAGACGAAGCCAAACCATATATTCTACCTCACAGATTTGCAAAACCCCACAGTCCCAGTGTAGTGCTTTAACACCGTGCCTTCTACTCTAGTTGTGATACCAAAGCCTAGCACCAACCCCAATAGACTTAAACTTGCATCCTTCCTCTAAATTCCAAATATCTACCTTTCACGATTCATGTTGTTGAGCACTGTTATTTCTTCAAAAACAAAGTAAATACAAAGGAAAAAGATTATTTGGAAATGGCCCTGTCAAAGTAAGTAAAGTGAATAACAGACCTCAGTGGGTTTAAGACAATAAGACAAGGCATAGAATTAGGCCATTTGGCCTATCTAGTCTGCTCTGCCATTTGATCATGGCTCTGTTTCTCAAATCCATTTGCCTGCCTTCTCCCTGTAACCTTTGATCCCTTACTAATGAAGAACCTATCTGTCTTAAGTACACTCAATAACTTGGTCTCCACAACCTTCTGCAGCAATGAGTTCCACATATTCACCACCCTCTGGCTGAACAAATTCCTCCGCATCTCAGTTCTAAAGGATCATCCCTTAACCCTGAGGCTATATCCTCAGGTCCTAGTCTCTTCTACCAGTGGAAAAATCTTCTCCACTTCCACTCTATCCAGGCCTCTCAATATGCTGTCAGTTTCAATCAGATCCCCCCCTCATCCTTCTAAACTCCATCTAGAACAGATGCAGAGTCCTCAACGGTTCCTCAAATGATAAATCTTTCATCCCTGGAATCATTCTTATAAATGTTCTCCGGGCTCCATCCAATTCCAGCACATTCTTCTTTCAATACAGGGCCCAAAACTGCTCATAATATTCAATGAGGTCCACCTGGTTCTAATCATTACAGACTCGCAAGTCCTTTTGCACACAGATAGACGATGAGCAACAGCATAGTAACATAGTGAAGATGGTGGCATTGGAAATATATGGAGACTATGAGCTCATTAGTGAACAACTATCTAAACAAATGATTGCAGACCAGAATGGTGCATTTTGTATACTGGAATCCTCAGTGACTGTGCTCCGGGTCTGTAATGATTAGAACCAGGTGGACCTCATTAACTACCAGGTTCTTGATTGGCGTTGTTAATCTGCGCCAATCAGGAAAGCCTTGGCTGACCAATATAACCAAGAGATTAGAATCTCCTCAGTTGAGGACCAACTCTGAGCCGGCCGGCCAGCCAGCCAGCGACAGTGTACTGTGCTACAGTAAATAAAGGATGACTTGGTAATGGGACACCAGACTCTGCAGTTATTTCAGAGTTCTAGTTCAGGATTCATTTAAGGTTAACATGCAGATTCAGTTGGCAGTTAGGAAGGCAAATGTAATGTTCGCATTCCTTTTGAGGGGGTTAGAATGCAAGAGCAGGGATGTACTGCTGAGGCTGTACAAGGCTGTGGTCACATTTTGAATATTATGAGCAGTTTTGGGCCCTGTATTGAAAGTATTATCAGTCCCTGCAAGTTTGGGAATAAGGAAGTGTGCAGTGGAGGGAGTTCTCTGTACAATGTATTGATGGTTCAGCTGACCGTATTCAAAACAAAAGGGAACAGGGGAGGCAGCTGGCTCGAGGAAGGAATAAAGTCAAACCAAACGCCAAAAGTTGGGCACTCAGACTTGTGCCCTGTCACTACCAACTAAGCTACATTTTGACCTTGACACCACAAATCAGGACTTTGAACACGATCAGTCTTTCCGAGTGAGCGTAGATCCCATAACTTGTCACAAGATTGCCATGACTTCCGTCCCAGTTAAGTGAAGACTCACCCCCCACACAGTACATTGCAAATCCTCAATACCCATCTCACGATGGGCAGAAACAATGGATCCTCTCAGTGCTTAGATCTAGACTCAAACTAATTTGTGATTTTATCCTTGCTGACTGGTAATTTTCTTTGTTAATTATTTATTCTGTGTCAATCAGACCCAAAACTTTTCTACTCATTTTAGTATTTTCCCCATCCTTTATAGTAAACACTAGATACACAAGATACAGAAAGAAGTCACTCATCAACCAAATTATGCACCATCAAAAATAAAATTCACATAATTTATACTTATGGAAGTACAGCCTGTAAATTTCAATGGGAATTATCTGTTTACTTCAATTAATCATTAAATAGGCATAGTGAGAAAGCACCATTTGATAGTAGAAGATATGAGGAACCATACCAGCTGCTGACTTCTATATTGCAGTATTTTCCAATTTCAAAATGCTGTCAACTCCTTCCTTTAGCTTGTTTGTTGGGACATTTGTATACAAAAAAATGTGACTCATTGCTGGCCTGATGATGCTCCCTGCTTCTTCCAAGCAGAAGACTGTTTCTTTGCATTGGTGGTATGCAAAGTATCCAGATGTAGAAATAATCTCCAGTATAAAGACTCAAACTTCAGAAAAATCCACAATGCTGCTCTCTCTGCAAAGTTCTTGGATTGTTTTTGGCAGATAGCTCACTCAATGAATGTAAATTTGAGAAAATAATTAATAATAAGGAAAGTATTGTGAAAGAGCAAGATACGGAACTGAATGCATAACTTTCAGAGAACTACTAAAAGTAAAATGGGATGAGCAGCCATTTGTGTTATAAAGTTCCACTATAATGTTGGAAGGAGCACAGGAGAAATAAGTAAATGTATACCTTCTCTCCAACAGAAGCTCAGTGCTGCTTTTGTCAAATAACATACAAGTATCATTATCAATTCTAATATTTACTTATTTTTTGTTTGTAGGTTCTGTATTTTTGTATTATTTATTTATATAGTTTCTGAACCTTTTTCTACAGCTTTGAAAGTCAGTTTGTGTGTTTTCTGGCTTATGTTAAAATGAGCTACAAAAAAAAATTGCAGCCATTGGATAGGACCTGAGAAGGAAGAAGTGCAGCAGAAAATTGCAAACATTAAACCTCGACAAGCCTAATGGCAGAGGTAGAATACAGAAAACAAAGATAAACAGCCAGAGGGGGGAAAAATATTGAGAAACCAAATGACAAAAACATCAACAAAAGGAAGTAAAAAGATGAAGACACAGTGAAAATCTTATGAAAACTAACAGGCAGCGAGCAAAAGGGAAAAATGAGGAAGGAAGAAAATATTCCAGAAAAGAAAAAATGAATCTCAAAGTAAGGAGGAAAAGGTCAAACTGGAAACAGTGAGAAAATACAAGCAGTAAACAGAAACGTAAAGACCATACTTCAAAAACATGCATGGGGAAAATTCAAAAAGCCAACTATTTGCAGTCATTTGAAAAAAAAATTCAAATCCTTTTTTGGAAACCAAGAGCACAATTTTAAGCTGATTGTTTTTGATCAAAATGTTTTACATCTTTAGGAAGGACAGACAGACGCAGGCACGAGTCTTGTTTGGGCAGGAGAGTGAAGAGACAGCATAGAAATAACATGCAAGTAGGAAGATAGAAAGAGGGCTAAATATTGAATCTGACTGTTGAAAAATGGAGACAGAGTAGTTTTAGGAGTTAGAAGCTGTACTATAACAGACGCACCTTCTAATTCACCATGGTACATCTACCCACTGAAGTTAGAAATGCAATCAGTGTATTAAGGTACTAATTAGTGTCAGAAGTCAGCAAACTATAGTTTAAGTAGTATACAACAGAATTCTACAACAATGTAGAAGTGCAGCACACAGATGAGATGAATTTAAAAAAGCATGATCTCATGTAATTTCTAAACATGAAAAGACTATTCCTGGTTTCAAAACAAGTGATTAAAAGAAAAATGTCAGGATTTTCAGATTAGGTTACCTGTGATTGAAAATTTTCATCACTTCCAACTGCGTTCTGTTTGAAGTGTTTTCCAGAAGTAGTTGGAAATGGAAATTGTTTCACGTTAAACAAAAAAACTAAAACGGCAGAGAAATCTATCCCATAAAACACATACCTTGCTCTCAGTCAATCATATCCAGCTATCTCAATTAACCAAAACAAAAATAAAAACAGCTGCGGAAACTCAACAGATCTGGCAGCATCTCTGGAGAGAAAGCAGAGTTAATGTTTCAAGTCCAGTGACCTTTTTCAAATTCAGGCCGAGTTTCTCCAAAAGTTTCTGTTTCTCTATTAGATCATCTGCACCCGCAGTTGTTTGTTCTACTTTAGTCTCAACTAACTGTTTGTTCTTCCTAGCTTACAATTATCAACTGAAAACATTGCATGAAACATTAGAAGGTCAGAACATGAATAGCAAATGTAAAATTGGACTTGCTTATTCAAAATATAAAACTATTCTCAAAGTATTATATAATCATACAGCAGAGTACATATTACTTCAAATTTGATACTCACCTGATATTGATAATTTCTGAACCATTGTTTCAAGTCCCAGTCCCATAGGATCATCTGCAATGTAGGAAATGAAATATAATTAACATAATATAGTTGTAAAATATATCTGCATCATTCGTAGCAACAAAGTTAAATTAACTACACAGCTATCAATACCATATTCCCACCAGACAAAGTATTTTTAATTTTTATTGGGAAAAGATGGGATGCAGAGAGACAGGATAAAGGACAGAGCTGCAGGAAGAGAATAAGGAATAAGTACTTTGTTAATGCCAGAAGCAGCTGAGGGGCAGACTTTGGTTTTCGGTGAGGCAGCTATATACACAGAAAGCCCTTTACAAAAAGCAGAGCACTTTTTTAAGCCAGAAAAACTAGATGGACAACAGTTTTAGCAAACCGTCAGAAGGAAAAATTTAATTAAGCCAGTATTTATCTTATACCCTCTTCTCATGTCCAATATTGCACCACAACTGGATGGAACAGTTTTCACTCCATGCCTTCCTGGCCCTTGCTGTTTAAAACAAAATTAACATTTTGCCTTTCTACTGTTATGCTGAAAGAACCTCCCAAATGCTGCCTTGTTCCATAAAAGTGTGAAACTAGACCTGGATATGGTTTTCCTCCATTCAAATAGGTGAAAAATGTCCATATTTTTAAAATCATCAAATGCAGGCAAAAAGACTTGAATCTAACTTCCAATGCTTAAAAAAAAAGGCAAGGTCCCCCAAACAGGTCACCTGGTTTCCACTGTGTAAGAAATGACATAAAAAGTCATGTGCACAGCATTAAAAATTCTTCCATTAATTACTTGGTAATCTATTTCCTATAACACCTGGTCATCACATTTTCTGGACAATGTTCCGTTTTGTTATGAAACTCCCTTCCCATTGTCTGGTATAAATAACACTAGTACGTCTCTGTCCAGCAGCAAGGCAGCATCAACTTACACCATCTTTAATATTGCAAAACATCTCCAGCCATTAAACAGGAGTATCAGTAAATGAAAGTTTAACACAGGAGTTACAAAAAAAAATATTTTCTGACAGGTATGCAAAACTGGAATCTAAGAGGTGCGTTTTCAGGAATATATGAACATACGAACAAGGAACACATCCAGTAGGACACTCATCCCTTTAGGCCTGCTCAGCCATTCAATAAGAATCATGGTTGAGCTGATTTTAACTTCAACTCTACATTCCTGCATTCCCCCAATAATCTTTCATCCCTTTGGTGATTAAGAATCTATCTACCTTGGCCTTAAAAAAAAATTTAAAGGATTCTGCATTCACTGCCTTTTGGAGGAAGGGAATTCCAAAGACTCTCAAGCCCAAAAGACAAAGTTTTCCTTATCTCTCTCTTAAATGGGCACCCCCTTATTTTTAAACTATGATCCCTAGTTCTAGATTTTCCTACAAGAGGAAACATCCTTTCCTCATCCACCCGGTCAAGTGCCCTCAGGATCTTGTATGTTTCAATGAAGTCGGGTCTGATTCTTCCGAACTCCAGAGGACACAGGCCTAATCTGTATAGCTTTTCCTCAAAGCGATCTGCTCATTTCAAGGATTGGTCCAGTAAACCTTCGCTGAACTGTTTCCAATGCATTAAAATCCTTCCAAAGTGACCAGTGCTGTACATAGTACTCCAGACACGGTCACAGGAATACCTTGTGTAATTGAAGCATAACCTCCCTACTCTTGCATTCAATTCCACTCACAATAAAACATCACATTCTATTAGCTTTCCTAATTACTTGCTGTACCTGCATGCTGACCTTCTGCGATTCACGTAACAGGACACCCAGATCACTCTACAACCTCTCACCACTGAGATAGTTTATCTTGTTCTTCCAGCCAAAATGGACAATTACACACTTTCCCACATTAAGCTCAATTTGCCAGGTCTTTGCCTACCCACTTAACCTATCCATATCTGTTTGTATCAGAGATAGTAGGAACTGCAGATGCTGGAAAATCTGAGACAACAAGGTGCAGAGCTGGATGAACACAGCAGGCCAAGCAGCATCATAGGAGCAGTAGGGCTGACGTTTCGGGCCTAGACTCTTCATCAGAAATGGGGGAGGGGAAGGGGGTTCTGAAATAAATAGGGAGAGAGGTGGAGGCGGATAGAAGATGGATAGAGGAGAAGATAGGTGGAGAGGAAACAGAAAGGTCAAAGAGGCGGAGATGGAGCCAATAAAGGTGAGTGTAGGTGGGGAGGTAGGGAGGAGATAGGTCAGTCCAGGGAGGACAGACAGGTCAAGGGGGCGGGATGAGGTTAGTATGTGTTTGTAGGCTCCTTTTATTCTCCTCACAACTCATTTTCCTGCCTATCTTTGCATTATCAGCAAATTCAATTCCTTCATCCAAATTATTCACATGAATTGTAGAGTTGACGCTCCAGCACTAAGCCTGTGGCAAACACTTGTGACATTCTACTAGCCTGAAAATGACCCAATTTTTCCTACATTCTGCTTCCTGTTAGCCAATCTTTTATCCATGCCAATGCTACCCCAACACCATGTGCGATTATTTTCTATAATAACGTTTGATGCATGACCTGATCAAATGCCTCCCAGAAATCCAAGTACAATCCGTACATTGGTTCCTCTTATCCTTAACATAAGTTACTTCAAGAACTCCAATAAATTAGCTAAACATGACAAAACTATGTTGGCTCTGTCCGATGACCTTAAATTTATCCAAGTGCCCTGCTATAATACATTTAATCATAGCTTCAGACACTTTCCATATTATAGGCGTGAAGCCAGCTGCAATGTAGTTTCCTGCTTTTTACCTCCACCCCCATTTTGACTAGAGGAGTTACATTCTTTATTTTCCAATCTAATGGAACCTTCTTCAAAGCTAATGACAGTTGGAAAATTAAAGCCAATACAACAAATCTTTCACTAGCTACTTCTTTTAAAACCCTAGGACGATATCCATCAGGATCCAGGGAGTGTCTTAAATGAAAAAAAAAACAAGAATGCAAGAAAGAGGAGGAATAGGCCAATCAGCCCTTCAAGCCCACCTCACCCTCCATGAGATCATGGCTGATCTTCTACTTTAACATTACTTTCCAGCCTTGTAACTTTTGATGTTTTTAATATTTAGAGATTTATAAGTCTCAGGCTCTAGCATACTTAGCAACTGAACCCCCACAGCCTACTGAGACAGACAATTACAAAATTCAACACGCCGTCAGTGAAGAAATTCCTTCCCATCCCGGTCCTAAATGGTTGGCCCCTTGTTCTGCTTCCAAGTTTGAGAACTTCAGCTCAGTGAAGTAGCTGTTCCTGCATCTGTCCTATAGATTTCTGAGAGAATTGTGTATGACAGAATGAGCTCACTCATTTTTCTGAACTGTAGACTGGGTTTCTTTCCTTGAAAGTTTGATGATGCTTCCAGTCGTAGCTCATGGATCTCCTGGTTATTCTTGCCAAACAGTCTTGATGCTTCCTGGCAGAGCAACCTAAAGTGTCCTCCCTGGTGGTGTTTAAGATGGATTGAAGGGCAGACAAGGTGTTGTGGACATTCTATGATTCCTGTTTGGTGAGCACTGTCAGTTGGCTGTGAGGACTAACTCACAGCACTTCATTCAACCCCAAGTCCAACATTGGATTTTCTTCAGCAGTGTGACTGCTGCAGGTGTCAAAGTCATTTTTGGGCCAAGCTGCAGGAGACTGAAGACCAGATTAGTCGATGATCAGTTTAGCAGTCAATAGTGCCTTGAATGTAAAACCCTCCGCTAACCTTAAACTACCTTGTGGTGGTGTCAAATGGTTAATTGCTCTTAAAGTCTATTTACTGGCAACGGTGCACACATGGCAGACCCGACAGAAGGTACAGATAGATACAATCCAATTAAAAATGTGGAGATGATTGAAGTCACAAGGCAAAAAAAGGGATGACAGTAGCAGCTGCACCTTGGGATAGCAACAGGAACAGACTGCAGTGGCAACATACGGCAGGAAGTTCAAGTGACAGGATTAGACAGGGAGCCTTTCAAAAGTAAAAGAAATTAAACAAATATGCAGACGACAATTGAAACCTGCTCTAAAATCTCTTGAATCTCCCTCATCATTAACACAAGTTGGACCTATTTTTATATGAATTCTCTGTTGAATGAATGGTTTGTCCTCTTTTCATTTTATGGACCTGAAAACTTGGAAAGAGCCGCTTTTCATCATTCATTATTGAACATACAGCCAAAATCTTTGATATCTGCTGGCAACTGAGCATAATCATGGAACATGTATTTAAACTTGACATGATACCGAGATTTCACGGCATGTGCTTGGAGGTCCACAAAGACTTGGGCCATGTCAAGAGTGAATTAGTGCAAAACACCCTGTGTCTCTTGGAACAGGACTGAAATTTGGAAGGATTATTCTGTAACTGCTCTTCTAAGTATCGAACTGAGGCACTACACAGAATGCAGAAAATACACCCAGCCATCAATCTGACACTCATATTATGCTTTAAAACATCTGTGAAATCAAAGAAGGCTTTTACTTCACAAGCTTTATGAAAATATCACACACACACGAAACCAACTGAATTAAGAACTTCCACTCTTGTGCTGTTCAATCTCACTGTAAAAACACATGACAAAGCTACATCTTATTGAATGGAGGCACCATCATAACTAAATGCTTATGGATTTATTTGAATATTGAAGAGAAATAACAAAAAAGGCAAGCTATCAAACCATTTTGTCTTGCAGTCATGGGGACAGGATTGCAAAATACCAAATTGCAATGTGAATAACAGGTTATACTTTGTGAGAAAAAGGATGTTGACGGATTGGCATTTTCCATGAGAACATTCTTGACATGCAGAATAAATTGCTCCTCCCTTTCAAATTAGGTATTCTTGCGAGTCTGTCCTGATTTTCCCAAAACAAAAAGCTTTCACACATGTTTTTGCATCCAGTAATACTCAATTCTCAACTATTGGGTGACTATTCACAATTACAATTAAAACATTCTGAAAAGCTAATTAGATGTAGCAAATTTTGCCAGATTTATTTTAAAAAAAACCCACTTTTGTTGAAAGTAAGTTTTTCATTTTTTAAGTTTACCTTCTTTTTAAATGGTGTTCATCTAATCGTGACCAGTTATTCATGTCTGAAAACTAAAATTTAAAGTGATATTATGCACGTGACAACTGAAATGAACTCCACAGAGGCTGGTATCCCCTCACCAAATCACCCTTTGTTTACACATGGGGAGTCCTTGACACTGGTCCGGCTTCCTCAGAGCCAGCTGTCAGTGAACAGAACTTCTGACACTCCTGCTCTCATCTGTCAGCCAAGGCTACCTGATTAGAACAAAAGCAAAGTTGCTGGAAAAGCTCAGCAGGTCTGGCAGCATCTGTGAAGGAGAAAACAGAGTTAACGTTTCAGGTCCAGTGACCCTTCCTTCCCCTTTGTTTTTGTTCCTGATTTACAGCATCCGCAGTTCTTTTGGTTTTTGTTTTACCTGATTGGGGCTGTTACTCTGGTCCAATCAGGGAATTCATATGCTATGACATTGATCTGGGTTACCTCATGATAATCTCTACATCCCTCCCCCTCTGAGCCCAAGGACATAGACTAGTTTTTTTCGTAGCTCCTCCTTGGGCATTTTAGCACGAAATCAGGTTCCTCTAACTCTGCCTCTGATACGGGAGGCACGTAACGCACAGAAGCGCGGCATGTAAAGAACAGTAGCTTGCCTCTTGTGCGCAGAGCATTTTGGAAAAAATTAATTCTCTTCTTCAGGCGACAGGCATCAAGGGGGTGACATCCAGTGTGACTATCTCAGATTCGGAGGGATCTTCAACACAGAGGGAGAACCCATGGGTTGCAGAACAAATGGAAAGGCTGTTGAGGAGCTGGGTATGTTTTGCTCCTGCATGGTTTGCAAGGAACTGGGACAGTTTTGTCTCTTGTGAAGCTATAGGCTGTTTCTTTAAGCCTGCTTTCAAAGTTTGGACTGATCTTTCTGCCAGAGCATTGGATGATCAATGGTATGGAGCTGTCCTTGTATATCGAATACCATTCAACTTCAGGAAATACTCAAATTCCCTGCTGGTAAACGATGGCCCGTCATCTGTGAGTAACACACGTGGAAGTCTGTGTGTTGAAAAACATGCATGCAGTTTATTTATCGTCGTCCCCGTGTTCGACAAATGAACTCGATGCATGTCCAGCCACTTTGAGTGGGCATCCAAATGGCTAAGAACATTGAGCCCACAAAAGGACCTGCAAAGTCAGCGTGTACCCAAGCCCAGGGTTTACAAGGCCATTCTCATGATGTGGGGGGAGTTCCTAGCAGTAATTTTTGCCCTTGCTAGCACTCTCGGCACTGGCCCACCGATGCAGCTATGTCTGCATCCAGTCTTGGCCACCAGACGTAACTTCACGCCAACATCTTCATTTTGGAAACCTGGATGACCCCGGTGGAGTTCGGACAATATCTGGTGATAACCTTTGCTCAGGACAATCATCCTTACTCCCCATAATAATATGCCATCTCTACTGTGATCTGGTCTCTCTGGGTCCAAAAAGGTTTCAATTCTGGTTGTGACAGCCTTTTGCTTTCCCCCCATCACCACCAGCTGTTTCAGTTTTGACAGGACTGGATTTTTCTGCATCCAAAGTCTTATTCGTCAGCTGTGACCGAAAGTGTATCAGAAAATTTAAAATCATTACAGACTCTTCAGGTGGTGTGTCTGCCAGTGGGAGGCAGCTCAATCCATCTACATTTACCACTTGGATTCCTGGATGGTGTTCCAACTTGCACTTAGTATGAGAGCCCACTGCTGTAGCCCTTGCAGGGATTTGTGATCTGTCATTATTACAAATTTATATCCGTAAAGGTGTTGGTGTACTTCTAGGTTCCAAATATGACCGCCAAACCTGCCTTCTCTATCTGAGTGCATTTACACTTTGCATTAGCTATTCATGCGCCATTGAGCATTACTCTCCACGGGGCCACCTATGAGCTAATTCTACCCTGATGCCATACGGGAGGCATTGCATGTCAATACCACATCTCACCTGGGATCATAGTGTGTCAGCATCTTAGGGGATGATAGTTGTTTCTTCACCTCCCTGAAAACCATGGATTGGCTACACAACCATTTCCAAGGCTGGCCCTTCTTAAGATGCAAAGGTGCTAGAATGGCAGCCAGGTTATGTATGGACATTTTGCAATTATTCACCAGTCCAAGGAAAGATCCAAGCTCTGTTACAGATGTGGGAGCCAGGTCACCTTTGACTGTCCTCACTTTATCCTCCAACAGATGTAACCTGGTCTTGTCGATTCTGTAGCCCAAGTCGATCAACTGGAGTGCCTGGAACACATATTTTTGCCTTCTAAGGCATACACTTGCCTGGGAGAAATGTCTAAGGACTACGTCCAAGCCTTGCAGCTGGAGAGAGACTTGCTAGCATTATTGGTACATGACAATGGAAGGGAATTTCATAACAAACAGAACATTGTCAAGAAAGTTCGATGACCAGGTGTTATAGGAAATAGATTGGCAAGTAATTAAAGGAAGAACTTTTATACAATGAACATGACTTTCTAATACACTTTACTAAGCTTCTCATTAATCTTCCCTGTTATTATCTTCCCTACATGTCAACTTGATAAATGATGACCTGGACATCATAAATATTTTCCATTGTCTGCTGAAAAATTGCACAGGCTGACAACACCCCAAATGGCAGTGTTGTATGTAGGTATAAACCCTCATGTGTATTAATTGCAGCATACTTCTGGGAATCTTCATCTATCCACAACTGCAAGTATGAATGGTTCATGTCCAGCTTTGTGAAGGACAGCCGCCCTGGCAGCTTTGCATATAAATCCTCATTGGAAGACACTGGGTATTTATCCAGTTGCAAAAAGCAGTTTACTGCTTGCTTAAAAGTCCTGCAAACCGACCCGTCAGACTTCAAATCAGCACAATCTGTTGCCCATTCCGCAAACCGGACTGGTTTGATGATTCCTTTGCTTTCCATCCTTCTGATTACTGCCTGTACTTTTCCCCATAAGGAAAATGGGCATTGTGTAGGCCTTGCAGAATTGTGGAATTGCTTCCTGGTCAACATGCAAGGTGGCCTTGGCTCCTTTGATAGTCCCTAGACCTTCCTGAAAAATATCCGGATATTTAGTTAGGAGTACATGCAGGCAGCCATTTTCTAATCAAAAATGTTGAGATAATCTCGGTGAACCTTTCTCAAATAATTTTATTCCATTAAGTTTAGGCCCATGTCTTTACTACAATCAGTGGTAATTGAACCAGCTTCTCATAAGAGACCAGAACCGAAGTTGTACACTTATTCTGTAAATGCTCCCTGGTATAGGTTCTCAGTCTAGCCGAGGTTTTGCACAAACATAAGGGTTTAAGTCCAGGGCGCATTTTGTTAAAGAATAGTTCTGTGATCACTGAATTGGCCCATGCTGATATCAACCTCCACTAGAACCAGGCGAACATTTAACCAGACGTTTATTTTGATTGAAACACAAACAGAAGTTGCTGGAAAGGCTCAACAGGTCTGGCATCATATGTGAAGAGAAATCTTCACAGCAACTTCTGTTTTTGTTTCTGAGTTACAGCATCTACAGTTCTTTTAGCATTTATTTTGATTGGTTCTGATTTGGATGTTGCTAAGCATTTTAGTTGTTCCAAACCAAATATCGGTGGACTTTCCAGGATGTGCACTCTTCTGTATACTGCCCGAGTTCTCTTGCTCAATTTAGGTTTCGTGGGACCCTTTTGCTGTCTCAAGTCTGCATACCGGGAGCAACTACAATGGGTTGCCAGCCCGGATCATGAAGAAAATTTTGACATATACCTAACGGGCTCTCAGCATCTTATTAAGGGTTAAACCAACATCACATGCCTCTGCCGGTCATCTTAACCTAGTCAAAAATCTGTATACAGTTTCCCCTGGTTCTCGAATTGCTGAGTAAAACCCATAGTGTCTTAGAATTAGAGGACACTTGGGGGTTGTAATATTCCTGAACTAAATCCTTCAACACTTGACAGGTTTTAGTATCTGGCGTGTCAGGGAAAGTTAGGCTCCTGAAAACCAAAAAGGCTGAGGGTCCACAAGCAATCAGGAGAATTACTTGTTGCTTTCCATCTGCCCAAACATCATTTGGCCAGAAAAAGTAACACTTTCTTTCCACAGAGATAGTAGGAACTGTAGATGCTGGAGAATCCGAGACAACAAGGTGCAAGGCTGGATGAACACAGCAGGCCAAGCAGCATCATAGGAGCAGAGAGGCTGACGTTTCGGGCCTAGACCCTTCATCAGAAAAGGGGGAGGGGAAGGGGGTTTTGAAATAAATAGGGAGAGAGTGGGAGGCGGATAGAAGAGGGATGGAGGAGAGGATAGGTGGAGAAGAAACAAACAGGTCGAAGAGGCGGGGATGGGGCCAGGAAAGGTGAGT
>NC_063348.1:29898943-29930653 GCF_021869965.1 Rhincodon typus | reverse complement strand
CCCCTTCCCCTCCCCCTTTTCTGATGAAGGGTCTAGGCCCGAAACGTCAGCCTCTCTGCTCCTATGATGCTGCTTGGCCTGCTGTGTTCATCCAGCCCTGCACCTTGTTGTCTCTCATACAATTTTTGCCAGCAGCTTACACAGCAAACGTGCAAATGGTCTTCAACCAAATGGCCATGTGTCAAAGTCCAAGGGGAGCAATTCTCAGTCAAGGGGGTTACTATCAACCAGAGAGTGTAACTACAGTTGGTCAAGTGCAGCACCTGATCTTAGTCCAGGGGCTTGGACACGGTCAGTCAGCTGCTTGGCCCAGTCACATATCATACTGCCCAAGGAATGGTTCACAGTTACTCCTGAAGGTCTACTGCAGTCAGTCAGGGGAATTAGCAGCAAGTCAATCAGCAAACAACACAGAGCTCAGAGAGGGGGTTCTGGTGACTCATCAGTCGAGTTGTCCTTCGAAGTCAGTGAGAGGGGTGAGCTATGATCTGTCATGCAGTCTGTTCACTGAAAGTCAAGGTGGCTTCTCAGGACCACTGCTGTGATAGGAAAGCTGGGGAAGTCAGCATTGGAAACAATATGTTTTAGCAAAATATTTAACACAAGGCACAACTCAATTCATAAGGCTGGAGATGATATTGCTTCGGGGGACATGGGTCACTCAGGGTGCAGTGCATCATTTTGGCTAGCACAGCTAAGCTTTAGACCTGGGACTCAGGTGGGAATGTTGTGAGGTGAGGTCTTAAACAAAAGAGTTGGATGGGAAATGTGTGGAAGCTCAGTGTTATTCGGGTTGACAAGGAGTACAAGGAAGAAAGGAACATGAAGGTTTGGGTGAGTCACGTTGAATAATGTGTTGGGAGAGTCACATTGAATAATGTGTTGAGCCTGTGACTCACTCCGCGAAGCACAACCTGTGCAGCCTTTCATGCTGAAAAGCAAATGCACAATGGAAATGAACAATGGTTGCCACAACACAGAAATAGGTGAGGTGCTTTTTTTTTGGTCCGAGGACATGGGCTGTACTTTGTGGTATGAAACTCTTACAAAGGGCAATTGCATTTATCAAGCAGAGACAGTACAGTCTGGAGTTATCTTAATCATAGCACCCGATATATGCAGTGAACAATGATGTGGACTACAAATCCCTGCCACAAGCAATCTTGCGCATGTCATTTCATAATGATCATAGTCATGCTTTTGAGCAGAAGGGATCAAAGGTGTCCTTGAAAGGACTACTTGCAAGGCACACATTAGAAAGAAAACCAATCCAAAGTCAGAAAAGTTGTGAGCTGATTTCCTCTCACCTTGAAATAAGTATTTGCTAACATGTTCTTATATGCAATTCAGTCTTTCTTGAGTGATGCAGGGGCAATGGGGTTGAAATACAAGGTTTCAGTAATCCTAATGAACTTACAATCTCCTTTTATATTGTGCAACATGCTTTGTACAGCCCACATCAGAAAAAGGTCCACTATACTAAAGTTCCATGCACAGGCAATCTATGTCAAAATCCTCAATGTCTCACTGTACTGAGGGCTAGGCTAAAACGTCACATTTATAAGATACAAATGTTGACTGCTTATATTACTGAGAACCTGCTCTCTCTCTAATATTCTCCATATAGGCAGTAGGTCTTGACAACATAGCTGGATTCCTCAGGTGCAGGACACTAGCCTGTACACACATTACATTGAGAGCGCCATACGATAACATTGTGACCTCATCAACAAAAGAAAGGGTTCCATTTCATCAATGTACAGGTAATCTATAAACACTGATTTGACATCTTACAAGTCTGCACCCAAGGAGCCTGATATTTATACCTTTGAGAACTCAAGTACCTGCCTTGTTTCAAGAGCCAGATGCCTTACAAAGACGGTTAATGGAGACGAGGACTATCCTGGGCAACTGGAGCTGATGACCCTGCTAAGCAACCTCTGACCAAGACCAAGCATATGTAAAATGCTGCCCATTTTTCCAAAACAGCCATTATGGAGCATACGATAAGCAGCCTGAAGATGATTTTTTGACGCTTGGATTGGTCACGGGTGGAAGGGTTGGGTGGCAGTGTGTGCTATCAGTGCTCTACACATCACAGCCAGGCTAAGTGGGGGTATCACAGATGCTGAAAACCTGGTACAGCAGCAGAAGAATTCAAAGCAGGAAGATGAGCACACTAAGCAGGAAAAATATCACCCTCAATATGACACAGCAATACAACATCAGGCACAACAAGCCACACAGGACTTAACTGACGCCAGCTTCCAATAGATCAGAGTTTGACTAGTGATCATTCATTTACTATGAATTTATTGTTTCTCGAATCGCAAGCAACCCCTCTTTGCTCCCAGAAGAAAAAGAGCTTTTTTTTTGCTTAACTTTGATTTCCTGTTGCTCAATAAAATGTTTCACTTGCTTCAAGGCTTTATGGCAGTAACAATAGCAAGATGAGAGTTAGGGAAAGAGGCAAGATACAAACATTACTGATGTAGAGGGAGAAAAAGTACAGAAAGTTATGACACTAGATCACTGACACCAATGAGTTGTTTTTTTCAGTTCTCTTCAATTCCTTTCAACTCTTTGCAGAAAATGCAAGGTTATGGACACACTGAAATTGCTTATAAAGCTCAGCAGGTCTGGCAGCATCTGTGGAGAGAAAACAGAATTAATGTTTCCAGTCCAGTCACTCTTTTTCAGAACTGATTGTAGCTACGAAAAGGTTGGTATATATGCTGAAGATGGAGTGGGGGAAGGGGGTAGGAGTGAACGATAGGTGGAGATGGAGAGAGAGAAAGGGAGAGAGAAAAACAGTTGGGCGGGCAAAGGAATGTGTAAAAGTGAGCCTGGTAGAATGAATAGCTGCTAATGGGGTCCATTAGTGGCTGACAATGTTGTTTGTGATAGGAGCCCAAGTGATGTCAAGGCCTGGTTTGTGGAGGTTGGGGTAAGGACATGGGAGAACATGATCAAACACTAGAATTGTTGAACTCGATATTGAGTCCAGAAAGTTGCAGGGTTGCCAAGCGGAAAATGAGGTGTTGTTCTTCCAGCTTGCGCTGAACTTCACCAGAGCACTGCAGCATGCCTGAGACAGAGATGTTGGCCAACGAACATGGTGATTTGTTTAAATGGCTGGCAATTGGAGGCTCAAAGTTATTTTCTTAGACAGGACGGAGGTGTTCTACAAAGCGGTCACCCAGTCAGCACTTCGTCTCCACCATGTGGTACGCATTGAATCCACAGACGAGATTGAGTGAAGTGCAGGTAAATGGCTGCTTCACCTAGATGGTGTGTCTGGATAGTGAAGCAGCAGGAAGCAAAGAGACAGGTGTTACAAATTCTGCGACTGCATGACGCAGTGCCAAAGAAGTCTGGGGAGATGCAGGAATGGAGGAGAAATACTGACATAAAATCATGGACTGAGAGTAGCTTAGATCTTGCAGCCGTTCTTAAGATTGCAAGCTTATTTCAAGGTTTACTTCTAGATTTCTTACAGTTCTTACGTTTCAGTAGTATAAGATTTTTATTTTGATTCATTTTTGGCTCTTTGATAGTCAAAAACGCAAAAAACAGTGTTTTCTCTTTTAAATCGAGTTGTGTTAACAAAGCTTTTGCACAGGTCTACAACATAGACAACTCAAGTTATTTTTACCTACAAAAAGAAGTATGCTTAGAAGGAGAGATTTTTTTTTTTAAAAATTGCTAGAGATTTTTTTTAATGACAGAGGAGAGTTTATTTTGAAACAGTTGTGTTTACGGAGCTTTTGGAGAGGTCTACACACAGACAGCTCTGGAGTGAGATTTCTTTTAATAAGATTGAAAGCTGTCTGCTGGACCACTTCAGGAGTTGTCATTTTTAATTCGATTGTTCAGCTAAGTGGTTGATTTTATTTAAGATTTATAGGTTTGATAGTTTTTAAAAAATTTTGCATACTTAACATTAATTCTTCGGGTAAGGAAACATAGTTTAGTTTATATATACGGTGCTTTTGAAAGCTGCTTCTTTTTAGGTTTAATGTCATTGAGGGCGTACAAGAGCCACGAGATGGCTAATAGATTTACAGAAGTCATTACACAGCAGGATCGGTGGATGACTGTCAAGAAAGGTAAGAAGATAGTTCAGAATACTCCTGTGGCTATTCCTTTCTCAAACAGAAAACAGAAGAAGTAATCAGATCTTGGGCACTAAGAATGAATCTTGTGTTAGGCTGGGTTTGACAAAATTTAAAAGAATAATTATTGTAGGAGACTCTCCTGCGAAAAGCACAGACAAGGGATTCTGCTGCAGTGAGCATAAATCTAGGACAGTCTGTTGCTTTCCTGGTGCCAGGATTAAGGACATTTCAAAATGTTTGAAGCATATTGTTAAAAGGGAGAGTGAAAATATTGTAGACATTGATAGCAATAACCCAGTTAGGGAAAAGATTAAGGTTTTACAGGATGTAAGAGGTTAGGTAGAAGATTAAAAACCGTACCTCAAAAGTAGCAATCTCTGGTTTACCCCTGGTGCCAAGCTCAAATGAGGTAAAGAATAAAAGGATAAAGAAGATAGATCACTGGCTAAAGGGGTAGTGTAATGTCCAGGGATTCAGGTTCTTGGATCATTGGGTTCCCGTCTGGGACAGAAGAGACCTGTCCAAACAGTTGCACCTGTACTGGAATGGAACCTATACCCTTGCGGAGAGATTTGCTACATCTATTAAGCCAGTGTGTGTGCACGTGCATGTGCGTGTATGCGTCTAAATCCTAAGTAGCAGAGTAAATAGAAAGATAGAAAAGGATGTTTTTGAGTCTGAAAAGAACAATTAATTAGAAAAGACAGAAAAGAGGAAGTCAAACAACAAAGTCACTCTGGAAGAATTAAACTGCATTTATTTCATTGCAAGGATTCTTACAGGTAAGGCTGATGAACTCAGATCATTTTTGGGAATGTGGGATTGGGGCGTCACAGCTATTACAGAAACTTAGTTGAGGACAGGACTGGCAGCTCAATGTTCCAGGTTTCACATGTGATAGGAAGGATAGAAAAGGAGGCAAAAGAGGAGAAGGTGTGGCATTTTTGAGTTACAAAAACATTATTGCTGTAACTAGAGGAGATAGTCTCAAAAAATCGTCCAGTGAAAATATACAGATTGAAATTAGAAATAAGAAAGGAATGATCACCTTGACGGGATTGAACTCCAGTCACGCCCAACAGAGGAAAATTCAGGAACAAATATGTAGAGAGATTTCAAATACATGGATGAATAATACGGTTGTAATAGTATGTGATTTTAATTTTCCAAACACTGTCTGGGACTACAATTGTGTTAAATGTTTGGATGGTGAGGAATTTGTTAAATGTGTTCAAGAAATTTTTCTTTATCAGTATGTAACTATTTCTCCGAGAGAAGGAGCAAAATTTGACCTTCTCTTGGGTAATAAGACAAAGCAAGTGACTGAAGTGATAGCGGGGAGCACTTTGGGTTAGTGATCATACTTTTATTTTATTTAAAATAGTTATGGAAAAGGATAAGCCTTCTGTAAACATTATTATTTTTAAATGGAGTAAGACAAATTTTAGTGGTACAGAACAAGAACGTTCAAAAGTTGACTGGAATCGACCTTTTGCAGGTAAAGAGATGGTCGATAACTGGGAGGCTTTCAAAAGTGGGATAAACAGCATTCTGAGTCATTATGCCCTTGATGGAGTGAAAGGTAAGGCTAGTAAGATTAGAGATAAGAATAAGATAAGAATATTGAGAGTTTAGTCAAGAATAAAACAGAATCATGTATTAGATACAGATGACTGCGTTCAAATGAATCTCTTGAACAGCATAAAGAATGTAAGGGCATTCTTAAGAAGGCAAAAATGGGACATGAGATAGTCTTGGCAAAAAATATTAAGGATAATCCAAAGTGATTCTACAAGTACTTCGAGAGCAACTGGACAAAGAGTAGGACCCCTTAAAAATCAAAGAGATCATCTTTCTGTTGAACCTAAGGACATGGGAGAGATGTTAAATGAATGTTCCATGTCCATTTTTATTGTGGAGAAAGAAATGGAGGCTAGAGAATTCAGGGAAATAAAATCGATGTTTTGAAAACCACCCAGTTCGACTTTAACGGCCAAATATATGAACAGATCAACAGGACACCACGGGATCACCTATCTCCGGACTAATAGTTGAAGCAGTGATGCAGAGATTTGAAAGCATGGCCCTTCCGCTAATCCAACCAAAACTATAGATACGCTACATGGACGACACCTTCGTCATTATTAAACGGGCCAAACTAGAGGAGACACACAAACTAATAAACACCCTCACTGGAATCAGATCCACCAGAGAAGAGGAAGAGAATTAATAGCTCCCATCCTGGACATCATGGTGGAACGCAGGACCAATGGGGAATTCCTAACAAAGGTACACAGGAAAGCCACACACACTGACCAAGTGCTGAATTTCAACAGCAACCACCCTAACACACACAAACAAAGTTGCACGAGAACATTATTTAACAACAACACGCTGCAGCAGCACAGAACTACGCCAAAAAGAAGAAGAGTGCCTCTTCCAAGTATTCAAAAACAACGGATACCCAAAAAACTGGGTCAGAAGATGCCTATTACACGAACGACACCAGGAAGATACTACACGCCCTGACACAATCATCACACTTCCTTACATCAGGAACACATCTGAACAGACCACAAGACTCCTACGACCACTGGGCATCAGAGTAGCACACAAACCCACATCAACCCTATGGCAACTGCTCACCCGAACCAAAGACCCACTACCCACTATGGACAGGACCAATGTCATATACAAGATTCCCTGCAAAGACTGCGACAAACATTACATTGGATGAACAGGAAGGAAATTAACCACAACAGTACACAAACATCAACTGGCAACAAAAAGACACGACCAATACTCACTAATCTCCATCCACATGGATAAGAAAAACCACCAATTTGATGGGGACAACACCAAGATCCTGGGACAGGTGAAGTAGAGTCAAGTACGGGAATTCCTAGAGGCCTGGTTCTCCACTAAGAAAGCCACCAATAAACACAGAGCTAGACCCCATATACACTCCATTGTGAAGGAAAACCGGAAGAGAGGTAATCCAGCTCAAAGGACACCAGGGCTTAAATGACAGGCGGGAAAACACAACAGCGCTTCATCAGAGGGTGTGCTGATGATGTTACCCAGCAGGGTAATGAAACGTCTGCGGAACAACGAACCAGCTCGGTGAGCCAACCAACCACAATATCCACAACCTGAGCTACAAATCTACTCTAAAACCTTAAACAGTTCACATTACAGAAAAGGAAGTGCTGGCGGTCGTAGAAAATATAAAGATGGATAAATCTCTGGGATCAAATCTAGTGTATCCCAGGATCTTGTGGGATATTACGGATGAAATTGTGGGGACCCTTGCAGAAATATTTGTATCATCTACAACTGCAGGTGAGGTGCCGGATGACTGGAGAGTGGCTGATGTTGTGCCTTTCTTTAAACAGGTCTGTAAGAAGAAGCCTGGAAACTATGGGCCTTTGAATCTGACTTCAAGTTGTTGTTGTTGTTAGATAAGTTGTTGGAAATGATTCTGAAAGATTATATTTATATGCATTTGGAGAAGCAAGGAATGACTGGGGATAGTGAGCATGGTTTTGTGGGGAAATCATGTCTCACAAATGTGATTAAGTTTTTTGAGCAAGTAACCAAGAAGATTGATGAGGGCAGAGCAGTAGACATTGTTTACTTAGGTCTTAGCAAAGCCTTTGACAAGGTTCTGCATGGTAGACTAATTAGTAAAGTTAGATCACATGGGATTCAAGGTGAGCTCATCCATTAGGTACAAAAATGGCTCAATGGCAGGAGACAGAAAGTAATGGTAAATGATTGTTTTTCGGATTGGAGGCCTGCTACCAGCAGTGTTCCACAGGGATTGATGCCGGGTCCTCTTTTGTTTGTCATTCATATAAATGATTTAGTTTGTACATGACACCAAAATTGGTGGTATAATGACAGTGAAGAAGGTTGTCTAAAATTATAAAGAGATCTTGATCAATTGAGTCAATGGGCTCAGGAGTGGCAGATGGAATTTAATTTGGATGAATGCGAGGTACTGCATTTTGGCAAAACAAACAACGGCAGGACTTATACAATTAGAGTTGGAGTCTTGGACAGTGTTGCAGAACAGAGAGATCTAAGGGTTCAGGTATATAATTCTTTGAAGTTTGCATCACATGTAGACAGGGTGGTTAAGAAGGCATTTAGCACACTTGCCTTCATTGCTCAGACCTTTGAGAACCAGAGTTGGGAAGTCATATTGCTATTGTACAAGACATTGGTGAGGCTTCTTCTGGAGCACTGTGTCCAGTTCTGGTCATCTAAGCTGGAGAAGTTTCAGAAGAGATTTACCAGAATGTTACCAGAAATGGAGAGTTTGAGTGATAAGGAGACGCTGGATAGGCTGAGATTTTGTCCACTGGAGAGCAGGAGGTTAAGAGGTGACCTTATAGAAGTTTATAAAATTATGACGGGTATGATAAGGTGCATGTCAGGTGTCTTTTCCCTAGGGTAGGAGTTTTCAAGACTAGGGGGCATATTTTAAGGTGACAGGAAAAAGATTTTAAAAAGACATTAGGGGCATTTCTTATTAAACAAGAGTGGCTCTTGTGTGGAATGAACTTCCAGAGAAAGTGGTGGATGCGGGTTTGGTTTCAACATTTAAAGGATATGGATAAGTACATGAATAAGGAATGTTTGGAGGGTTATGGGCCAAGCGCAGGCAAGTGGGACTAGTTTAGTTTGTGAATATGGTCGGCATGGACTGGTTGGACCAAAGGGTGTGTTTCCATGCTGCATGACTCTACGCCTCGAAGCGAACCAAGGTGTCCTGGAGGAAACAGTCCCTCCAAAAGGCTGACAAGGGAGGGAACGGGAATATATGTCTGGTGACTGCATCTCGCTGGAGGGGTGGAAAAGGCAGCTAATGATCCTCTGGATGTGGATGCTGGTGGGATGGTAAGTGAGGATGACAGGAAACCTATTGCTGTTGTGGGAGGGAAGAGAAAAGGTGAGGGCTGAAGTACAGGAGATGGGTCAGACAGGGCTGTGTGCCCCAGTCAACCATGATGGTGGGAATTCCTCGGTTGAGGAAGAAGGTGGACATTTTGGAGGCCCCTTGTTGAAATTGGTATTACTGGAATAGATGCAACAGACACAGATAAACCAGGAGAATAGAATAGAATCTTTACAGGAAGCAGGATGTGAGGATGTATAGTTAACGTAACTGTGGGAGTCAGTGGGTTTGTAATGGATATTAGTGGCAAAATCATCCCCAGAAATGGGTTCAGAGATGTTGTGGAAGGGAATGGAGAAATCAGAGATGGACCAGGTGAAGGTGAGAACACGGTGAAAACTAGGAACGAAATAGATAAAGCTTTCCAACTCCGGAGAAGAGAGGGAAGTGGCACTGATCATGTCATCGATACCGGATACAGCGTTTTGGATTGGGGCCCAAGTAGAACTGGAACAAGGGATTTTCCATAACTGGGGCACATGTCAGTACCCATGGCCACACCTGAAGTACCTAAGGGAAATGGGAAGAGTTAAAGGAGAAGTTGTTCAAAGTGAGGACAAGCTTAGCCAGGCAGAAGAGAGATGGTGGTGGATGGGAATGGTTCAGGCCTTTCTTCCAGGAAAAAGCAGCGAGCCATGAGGCCATCCTGATGGCTGATGAAGATGTAAAGGGTTTGCACATCCATAGCAAAGAGGAGGTGGCTGAAGCCCACAAACTGGAAATTTTGAAAATGATGTAAAGCATCAGAAGAATCATGGATGTAAGGACATGGGGAGAATTCCCATATCCATGGGAATATGGACAGATCTTCCCTCATTGGAAATTATCAGTGCCTGGCAGTCTAGCTGTACAACTGTCATTTGCCCTTGTCACTTTCAGCCCAAGTCTAGGTCTTGCTGCATATGGGCACAGACCGATGCTATGTCTGAAGAGTTATAAGTGATACTGATTATTGAGCAATTATTTGTGAAGAAACCAACTTCTGACCTTCTTACAGAGAAAAGGTCATTAGAGCACCAGCTGAGGATGGTTGGACTAAGAGCAATACTTTGAGGAACTCTTGCAGCAATCTTTTCAGAAGGGGAAGCAATGGTCCAGTGGTAATATTGCTGGACTGTTAATCCAGAGACGCAGGGAGCGTTCTGGGGACCCTGCCACAGCAGATGGTGGAATTTGAATCCAATAAAAATCTGGAATTAAGATTCTAATGATGACCATGAATACATTGACGATTGTCAGAAAAACCCATCTGGTTCACTAATATCCTTTAGGGAAGGAAACTGCCATCCTTTCTTGGTCTGAACTACAGCAGTATGGTTGACTCTTAACTGCCCTCTGCCCTAGCCAGCAATGCCCTCTTCCTGTGAATGAATAAAAAAAAACAACCATCAACCACATTCATCTTCATTTGTCCTGAGTATAACTCCAAACCAGTGAAGTGTTCCCTACGGCCTTAGTTTTGTTAAGGATGCTTGATGCCACTTGGCGAAATAATGTTTTGATTTGAAATGACTCGTAGGTCACCTCTGGTTCGGACTAAGACTTCCGACACCAGGAGCCCAGTGTTCGTTTTCCATGTACAGGACATTTTTCCACATTGCCAAGTAGATGAGAGTGTTGTTGCTGCACTGGTGCAGTTTGACTTGGGATGCTGCTGGTTCTGCAGCCTAAGTCTTTAGTACTATCACTGGGTGTTGTCAGAGACAACAATACCTACAATATCTACCTTTACAATATCTACTTTGCTTGATTAACTTTACCGGAGACTATATGGAATGAATCAAATTGGCTCTAACTTGGTTTCTGTAATGCTGGGGTCATCAGGAGAAAGCCAAGATAAATCATCCACTCAGTACTTATGGTCAAAGGTGGCTGCAAATGTTTTTTGCATTGATGTGATGGACTCGCCAATCATTGAGGTTGGGATTATTTGTGGAACCTCTTGCTGTTACTCGTTTAAGTGTTGATGCCTAGCTCTGTCTACTGTATGCTGCTTCTGCTGTTTGGTATGAAACAGCCAAATCCTTTGCTGTAACTTCACCAGACTGACATTTGTTTTTAGGCATGCGTGGTGCTGCATTCTTCATTTAATTTGATTTGATGTTAATAGTCAAGTGAGAAATATGTCAGTCCACAAACTTACAGATTGTAGCTAATACAACTTTTTTCACTGCTGATGACCTGCAGCACGTCATGGATGCCAAAATTTAAATGCTAGATCTGATCTGACTATACCATTTAGCACAGTGCTAAAAACCACTCAGCACAACGCAGGGTACTCTCTGTGTAAAGTCAGAATTTCATCTTCACAGGGACTGTGCAGCAGTCACTCCTCGTTGAATGTTCACGGATATATCTGCAACAAGTAGGTTGATGAGGGAAGGTTGTTCTCAGGCTTCTGGAGTGAACCTAAACCGACCATCTTCTAACTTGGAGGGAGTGATACTGGTAGGCCCAGCAAAACATGACACCAGAATAGGTCAAGGAATGAACCATTTTAACCCTTATCTCCTCAGCAGTCAACTGGTATAAAATGGTAAACACATGTAGAGAACATGCAGTCTGCAATATTTGTGGTGTACAATGCTGAATGTGACTCCCAACATTTCACCACATGTGGTGGTTTTCTGACTCCACACAATTTCCTCTTTACCTTTTTTTTTAAACAGCTCTGTTCATCCTCAGATAACCTTTGGGCTTTCTGTCCCATCTGAGAAAGACACAAAGTGGCCACAAAAGGCTACTAGAGTACCTCCCCGGACTTTCCCAACAGCTCATTTTGATGGGCTCACACATCACCCCTATTCATAATCAAATACAGTGCACAGTATTAAAATAACTCAACTCATTTACATCAATGCTGATTTTCCACACTGGTCTCATCCCAATCCTGTAATTTAGTAATCCTTCATTTAAATTTCTTCATCCCTCACATAGTTAGTCAGTTTCCCCTGCCTATGCTATTCATCTCAACTATTATTTTGAGGCAATCATTTCCATATTGTAACCAGTGTAGGGTTTCTCTCATCAGAACTGAAATCTTATCAGCCTAGGCCAAACCATAATGAACTCATGAATAATATTCTCTTGTATTAAATTTCTGACATCACCACCTTCGCCCCCAAACAAAGCTTGTCAATGTTGAGGTAGTATGACACCACTACATCCCATGCTCATTTCTGCCTTATGCCCATCCTCGTCTTAATCACTAATCTCACCCCCACTTTGCCCACTCACATTCAGCTCCGCGTCCATAAACCCTGTCCCTTTCAGTACTCTTGACTTCACTAACTTTCTTCTTCCTTTTCCCTATATTCCATCTACTTTGTTTGCGATGTAACAAGGAAGCAATCCAGTTTATAATGCCAAGTTGTTTTAATCAAAAACACTTTCAGCTGGATCATTCACTGTTCAAATCATTACAAAATGGCTACCACATACTTGTAAACAAGGTATCCTTTCTTAGTTTGCCAATGGCTCACCGTAAGAGATAAAATACCATTCGATTAGATCTGATTTAATTCTAGAAAAATTATACGATTATACTCTGGTCAAAAACCACACCAAGGGCATTTTAATACAGAACGCTTCTTCAATTCTCACAATCTTCAGAGAAAGTATGTCATTCCATATATATAACCTTCATTCTTTATTAATTTGGCAGTTTTAATTTACAAGTTGGGGCTTCTGTGTGAAAAGAACAATACTTTTTTTGTGATCTAAAACTTTACACATTACATGAAAACCACTGAAGCCACAATGCAACACCAAATGATGAATTCAAAGACATTATAAGGCTCAATTACGTCAATGACAGTTATTTGCATGTTATCTCTGCTAGCAGATAAACATCTATATTTCTGGGGTCTTTCATTTTACATTATTTAATACTGGATTGTACCAACATTTAACAACTGTAAGAAACCCTTCCATCAAATGCATAAAACAGATTGTATTGCAACCATCTTGGCAGTCGAACACTTACAGCAAAAGGTATTCTTATTTATTCATATACAAAGTATGCACAAGTAATAATTAGCCATCTCTCCCTTTTTTTTGAGGCCAAAGTGGCCATTCTTTGGTAAGAGCCAAAAGAGTGTCTGCATAGCAATATGATCTTGGAAAGGTATTACAGAATCACAGAAGAGTTACAGTAGAGTTGGCCATTCACCCTATCTTGCCTGCATCAACTTGTTAAATGAGCATCCCCTGCAATCTCCTCCTTTTTCCCCCATACTCTTGCAAATTATTTTCATCCAAATAATCAACTAGTGCCCTCTTGAATGCCTCAATTGAAGCTATCTCCAACATACTTCCAGGCAGTGCATTTTATACCCTAACTCGCTGAATGACAATGTTTTTCCTCACTTCACCGTTGCATCTTTTGCAGATCACTTTCATTCTTGCTGCTTTTGTAGATCATTAAAGCCAAGTCCAATGCTATTTTCAGCATCCCATCAGTGAGGAGTTGCACTTTTCATCACAATCCATCAGCTCCCACAGAAATGCACTTTTAACATATCAAAACTCCACATGTCACATCAAAGGAACATTATCAAAAAACCAACACCAAGCCATGGAGATACTAAAACAGGTGATTCAAGAGGTAGGATTTACACAGTATTTTACCAGACGACTGAGAAGTAGAGACAGAAGGGTTCAGGGAAGGAATTTTAGCACTCAAGTTTCATTGAAACTGAAGACACTGTCTCCAATGGCAGAACAAAGAAGGCAAGGTGTGTGCTGATAACTAGAACTGGCAGCATGCAACGTATATCAGGTTTCAGGTTGCAGGAGGTAACAGAGGTAGGCAGGCAGGCAAGGTCATGGAAGGATTTGAGAACAAGCATGAGAATTCTAAAGTTGAAGCATTGAGAGACTGGGATCCAATGTAGGCCAGCAAGTATTGTGGTGCTTGGTGGAATGAAATTTAGTACAAGTTAGCAACCAGAAAGTTGACTTTTACATGACTTCAAGTTTATGAAGCATGGTGAGTTAAATCAAAACACTAAGTATGAATCGTGGAACTAAAGCTGATTACAACACAGAAGGCAACTTCTGCATGCCTCTCTGCGAGAGCAACTCATCTGATCCCACAGCCCACCTTTTCTCCATCAAAACAAACAGACAGTGTTTTTCTCCTCCGATAATTGTCCAATTCTCTTCTGAACACTACAACTGAATCTGCATTCACTACACTTTTAGGCAATGCATCTAGCCACTCACTACATGGGAAAAGAAATTCTCATGTCACCATTGCTTCTTTTGCTGCTGTGTACTCAAGATGTTGATCTTTCCTCCAAAGGAAGGTCTTCTTCCTAGTTCCTTGTCCAAACACATCATGGGCATCTCTCAGTAAATATCCTATCTCAGATGAGCAGTCCCATCTTTGTCGATGTAACTACATTACTGAAGTTTCTCAATTCTGATACAATTCTAGTGAATATTTTCTGTAAGCTTTCTAAAGCCTTCACATCTTTACTGAAATGAAGTGTGCAGAATTTCATGCTCTAGTTCAGACTAAACAAATGCACTTTACAGATTTACCACAAGTTGTTTTTTGGACTTTATGCCCCGATTTATAAACCCAGGATCCCCATACTTAACTACTTTCCCAACATGCCTGATACTTTCAATAATTTGTACATATATGTTCCCAAAGGAACAAGACAATAAATTACATTTGCCAACTTTCACTTCTAAACTTGGAATCCTCTAACAAAAACAGTCCCAGCAGTACAATGACCACAATAAACCATTTGGCTAGAATTTTAACCATCTGTTCATATAGTAATTGCTGTTTGCAAACAGATCTACTCACTAAGAGCTGGTACAGAACAATAAGACAATGAAGTAGCAATGATCACCATTAAGCCTTATATTAAAAAGGAAAAGAAAGAACATAATTTGCAAAGACAGGAAATGACCAAACAACCTGAAACCTAAAGATTTTGAATTTGCTTCATTTCCTCATGTTATTTCCTTCTATGACTCGTTCCCATACCTTTTAACTTTCAATTATGCATACTTTCTTTTAATCACTTTTCATTAAATTACTTGAATGATCCCATCATCTTATTTTTGCTTCCTTTTCTATTAAGCAATTTGCAAGACATTGCAGCAGTTAATTTCCTTATTGTCACTGTGGTGCATAGATTTTTTCTGCCCTACTGTACGCCTCCTATTTCTCATCTCATGTTTTTTCTGGTAGCAAAGTTTTCCCGAGCTCCTAGATTCTTGTTCCAAAGAATTTCCTAAGTTTGTTTTTACTTTTTGATTACATTTCATGTACTGTAATCATTGTTGCAATATCAAATGATGCAGTGTCAGAGCCAGGAGAAGGTTTAATGACAAACATTAGTCAAACTATACACAATGTGAGATCTTTAATGTATTGTTCATGGCGACAGTAGTTTGTACCTTATTTGTAATTGTGTTATTGCTACTTAAAAAAGGGAAATAAATGTACCCTAAGTAAGCTAAACTCAGCTGCAGATGGTCCAGTTTTGCCTTTGAAGCTCATGACTGGGAGGCAGAAGTCAGAATACTCACTCTGGACAGCTAGGCTGTTGTTTGTAAGCATCAAATGAAGGCAGTGCCAGTCTCAATCAAGTACGTTACTCTGAACATCCGAACAGTCTGCTGAAGAACTGTGACTACATTCCCACAGAAGGAATGGGTACTTCGAAAGTTGGACCATCATTCTATAGAATTAGTAAAATGGGATGTTTTAATAGAGTGTTTTTAATGCAGAAACCCCCCTATTTAATGCTGGATTAGTACAGAGATTGATATTGCATGCTTCGAGTAAGAGTCACACAGCAAAGAATTAGGCCCCTCAGCCTACCACGTCTATGCTGACCAACAGACACCAAGCTATACAAATTCCACTTACCTGCACTTTAATACTTGAATGTCATGTGACTCTGTTTAGTCTCACTTGACAAAGACATGCTTCACAAGGTTTTACAGAACTACAATTCAATGGCATTCAACTTTCAAGACTGAACAGGCTCACAGTCACCAAATTTGTTGAATCATTATCAGAAGACCATAGCGTTAGCAGTAAAGGAAAGCAAGAAGTGCTCAACTTTGGGGAGAGAGCAGCTGTGTCCTACGTTCACTTTGTAATTGTAAAACTAAAGTTTAAATTTATAGTATTTTAAAAGAGAAATGTTACATTTGACTAAATATAATCTTTGTTACCAAGTCAACGTGTGTTTAAATTTGTGAATTTTATTACTCAGGACTATGTAGTGACTGAATGTATAAGAATTGCTTAGTACTTTGCCTTTTATACACCATTTATTATGTACATATAAGTTAGACAGTAATGAATAGAATGCATTAGTGTGTGTGTACTTTCGAATTTGTTTGTATTGGTATTTGTTGATTTTTCTAAGTGATGTTATAGGGTTACAGTTATAAGCAACTTTTCCAGCATATCTTGTTTTAAAAATGAAAAAACTCGTTCCAACCATCCTACAACCACAGAGAAAAAAGCATCACCTAACAGACAGCATCTAGAAAAACAAACATTCACTGATAAGGGATTTATTTCAATGGTAAGGTATAAAATTTGATGAAAGGACAGATAAAGCTATAATGAGCTGGGACCATCACACCACTAATGACATCTTGAAAGACCAATCAGCAGATAATGGGAAGTGATGGACTCTGGGTCTATACTCAATGGAATTTAGAAGGATGAGAGGGGATCTAATTCAAACTTACAGGATACTGAATGGCTTGGACAGAGCGGACATTGGGGAGATGTTTCCATTAGCAGGAGAGACGAGGACCCAAGGGCACAGCCTTAGAGTAAAAGGGAAGACTCTCTAGAACAGAGATAAAGAGTACCTTCTTCAGCCAGAGAGTGAGAATCTCTGTAATTCATTGCCACTCAAGGCTCTGGAGGCCAGGTCATTGAATATATTTAAGACAGAGATAGATAGGTTCTTGATTGTCAAGGGTCAAAGGTTAGAGGGAGGAAGAGGCAGAATGGGGTTGAGAAACTTATCAGCCATGTTTGAATAGCCAAGCAGATGTGATGGGCAGAATGGCCTAACTTCTGCTCTTATGCCTTACGGTCTTATGTCAGAAGTTATCAATACTTTTAAAGCAACCAATCAGAAATTGGTCATACATGACCTAGCCAATCCAAAACTGACCATGAACTATTAATGCACTGTGCTTGCATAAACCAGTCAATGAAGAGTCTGATCATGTAATACCTAAAAGTTAAGATTGTGTCTTTTTATTTTTCAGATTTTGATTGTAGACTGAAATGACAAAAGAACTATTTAAAAAGCAAGGATTGCTGAAAAATAACTGCATGTTTTTGAAAGCAAATAACTTGTAGGTACAGTTTACACAGCTGCTGGTCCAAGCAGGAGAATTTGCAGATGACCTGAACCTAATGGGATTGGTCTGTCAACAAATAACGAGTTATCAATGTTGAAAGTCTTCTGCCTGCCAACAACTATGTGATTGGTTCTCAAGTAGCTGAACAACTCGGGGCTATGAACAAGACAGGGAAAACCCATCAGATCTCCACAAGCCCAGGAGCTGCCCCTCTTCTCTGCAGTAAAAAAAGTTTACATCTGAAGAAAACCAATTTCTTTTATCCTCAGCAGTTGCTGTAAGCTGTCGGATATTTAAATAAGTCAGAGACCTTTTATAAGTGTGAACCAGTCACCCTGTACCTCTGCGAGTGAAAGCATCCGATGAAGAAAGACTGAGAAGTAGCATTTTGATCCACACAAGAATCAAATCCCAGCAAATCCCATGAAGAGGAACCACTGAATTGCTTTCCAAGTGTTTCTCTCAGCCCATACCACCCACCTTTGTCTTTCCTCTGTGTGTATGTAAAGGGAAGTTTATAAGGGGATTAGAGTTTTAACTAGTAACAGTTCACGGTTGTTTACCTGTAGCTAGAGTGTATTTATTTGTAATAAATAGTAATTCTTATTAAGTACAAAAACCTGGTCCATCCTTTCTGTCAACTTGGGTCTGAAAATTAGCTAATTGTGGAACTTCTGCTTATTCTTAAAATCTTTAACTTTTGTAACCATTGCAGGAGGACTGGAACTTGATTTCAAACATGCTACCTCAGTGAGGTGTAGCAGTGGACTAATCAAGGGTCAAAGGCTGATCAAACTATGGGTTGTGGTTTGGAAAAGATTAATAGACCTCCTTTTCAGTAGTTGTATGTGCCAAAAGAAGAAAGAAAATGAGAAGAGGAGAAGTACCCAAGACAATCAGGATGTTGGTGCAGGGCAACTGCTTCAACTGTCTCATTAAGTGCCATTTTGGTAACTTAAGAAATTGGTGGACCTTGTCTCAACGCACTTGAACCTGAAAGTGTTGTACTTAACCAGAAACTGAATATTATGATCAAAGTTAAACTGGATTTCGGAATCCAATGTTAAATGCTGGTTCATTACTGGAAAGAGTTCAAGAATGTAGCTCTCAATATGGCACATTCGCTGTCATTCAAACTGCCCTGCAAGTCACTGTTCCACATCCAAGAAAATTTAACCTTCCTCCTTTCCTAAATCTTTTAAGGATCCAATAATTAGTGAATCACTTCCCAGGGTCAGACAGAACATTGACTGCAACCTAGGAATTTCTGCTGCATGTCCTCTGGGAACAACACTGCAGGATCCAAAATAACCAGGACCAATGGGTAAACTTACTTCCAAACGTCTAATTTGGTCTATAAAGGAACAAGGACAGGAGGATAAAGTTAAGAAAAGACATCCCCATACAATATCACTTTACATCATGGCATCTCTTTAACAGCTGAACAATTGTAAACACAAGCATCCCTGGAGCATTAGAAAAACAAAGTTTTATTGGAGGAGTGACTCGGTGTGGAAGAGCACTGAAAGTCACAGTTCATCCAATCACAGATCTCCTCCCATGCTGCTGCTCCAGTTCATCAAAATCCCCCCCACACCCACCCAAACAATCTTGTTGCCCATCCAAAAACACAACTTATGATTGAAGGAGCAGCAAGATCAGGAGGAAAGAAACATGAGATTGGAGGAGCTGCAGTATCAGCATAGGAAGGATCGGAGCATGAATAAATACATTTCCCAGAGCCGAAGATAAAAGGGCAACACAGAAACAATTCTATTCAGAGCAAAAGCATGCTATTTTGGACTCAATGGATTTTGACAACTTCTTTTCTCCCTTTGAAATTATTTCAATTTAGAATAGTGATTTAATTCAGGAAGGAAGGAGCTGTTTTCAGCAGTTACCAGAGGATGGCACTGAGATAAGTTACTTATTTATAAAACAGTACTCATAAATGAACACCCTTCTCTATCCCCAGTATCTTTCTCAGTTCCAGCAACCTTATTTAAATATAAAATAAAACAAAAAGAAACAATTTGGGAATTCTGCAGCTATCTTGCACTCCATCTCTTCTCCAGACCCATCGATCATTAAGTGACTCGGGGTAGTCTGTGAGAGGGATGGAGAATGTGAGATGGGGTGGAAGCGAGAAATAAAATACATGCATGTGTGCCAGAGATACAATGAGAATGGGAAAGAGTCAGAAAAAGATCACACAAAAATGGAAATATTGGGTGCAGGAGAGAAAGCCCATGCTACAGAAAATGAGAAGGAATAAGCACAAGAGCAAAATGGCAAGTGTGAAAGTGAAAGGACAAGCATGAGAACAAAAGGGTGAGCAGGTAAGATGAAGCAGGAGTGGACAAGAACAAACAAGCAGATACGAGAAACAAGGAAAGCAATGCCTGAGAGATAAGAAGAGAATGCACATGTTTGAGACAAGAATCATGCACATACAAGAGACATAGATGTTAACACATTCTACAAACAGTGTGCCTATGCTTCAGAGAGAACATGTCTGAGAGATCATGCACGTATGAGAAATAGTATGAATAATAATATGTGCGCTAACATGAGAACATGACATACGAAACTGAGCATATGTGAGAGAAGGAATATGTGCTAGAGACAAATAGGTGCATAAGAGTACGTACGATTATATATGTCTATGTGAGGAAAGAGTGGCACATTCACAGAACTGTTAAAAGTATGGAACCAGGCTGTTCATTCCATCTTGTCTGTATCAGTTCTCTGAACGAGCATTATGACAGGGCCATTGTCCAACCATTTCCCAATAACCGTGAATATGATTTCTATTTAACTAGTATTACAACTTTAAGGCAGACAGCCAAATCAAATCAGCCTCCCTGTCTCTATATTCACAACACATTAATATTAAAACACTCAATAACCCTTAAATTGACCACAAAGGTTCCTAAACAGATTTTCTAAATAACCTGTACCAGATTTTGTAAATGATCAATATTGGACACCAGGCTCAAAAGAAACGACTTAACACTGTTTCAATAATATAGCAGGGCAAAGTTAAACAACAAAGCAATCTAATTAATGTTGAAGATTTAAACACAATTCTAGGTCCCAAACTCACACAAAGATAGACAGACAACTAGGTACAGTTAAGGAATAAATCAAAATGGAAAAATAAATGAGACATAACTGGCCAGTTCATTTAAGCAGTCTTCACGATCCAGAAGATCACCAGCATATCAGATTATATCTTCCTTGGTTTCTGACACCACTGGTGCACGCAAGCATCTTCCAGTAGGCTCCGAGGAATATTCATTTAATTCTTGTAACTGAGATTCTATTCTCCAAACTTTCAATAAATTGATAATGGGAAGACAACCAGGGAGCAATCAACCCTCCGTCCCATTGCTATCGCAAGTATAACTCCTGATTTAAACACAGCCCAAAAACCAGTTCAAACTGTGGCCTCTTCCTGCCAGAGTTCCCAATTAACATTCAATATCTGCCATATGCTTGAGCTTAAAGCCTCTCTGGAGTGAAGTGTCTATGGAGTACTTTTTAAACCAGAATCAATCTGCAATTAACTTTCAGGCTTGGCCTCATAAGCAAATATCAGCTCACTTGTTGAAGACAGACATAGAGATCTACAGCACAGATAAGGGTCTTTTAGCCCATCACATCTGCACTAGTCAGAAATAGCCAGCTAATTACAAACTATTTTCAACATAAGTTGCTGATCACAATCCAATCTTCAGCTCACAGCTCCAAACCAAAAATAATAAAAAGAGACACAAACATGCTTTCACATTCCTGTTTTGAGAACAGTTTAATATCTAACTTAAATCTGTAGATCTAAAGAGGCCCATAAAACCAAAGCTAGCATCTAAAAATCAAAAAGTGACAGGTGACAAAATCTCAAGATGATCCCTCAAGATAAAGAATTATTTTAACTTTCATAACATTTTTAGCTATCTAATGAAGTGGAAAACTACCCAGCTGTATCCTGTCTACAAGAAGCAGGACAGAACTAATTTGACAAATTGCAGTCCCATCAGTTTACTCTCAATCATGACCAATCTGGCAAAAAGTCATCGATATTGTTATCAAATATCATCTTCTCATGAATAATCTGCTTATCAATGATCAACTGGGTTCAGCCAAGACCATTCTGCTCCAGAGTTCACTGCAACCTTGGTCTAAGCAGGGACAAGAGCAGAGTTACAGAAATAAGATAAAAATTACTAAGCTTGCCATCAGGCAGTTTTTGACAAAGTGTGGCTTCTAGCGCCTTTGTAAATTTAAAGTCAAAAGTCATCAGGATTAAATTTTCCACTGGCTGGAGTCATACAAAGCATAAAGGCTGATGCTGCTAGCTGCAGAGGCCAATTATTCCAGCTCCACGATGTTACTACAGAAGTTTCTCAGAATTGTCCTAACCCAACCATCTTTAGTTGCTTTATCAATGGCTCTCTTCCCAGCATAATGTAAAAGTGGGAATCTTCACTGATGACCACACAGAGTACGGTTCATTCATAACACCTCCATATCGAGTAATTGGTGTTTGCATGCAGGTAGACAAAAGTAACATTCAAACTGGGCTGATAACTGGCAAGTAACATTGATGTCACGCAAGTAACAGGTACTGACCATCTCAAACAACAGTGAGTCGACCACCTCCTATTAACAACAATACTTTTACTATTGTCAAATATCAACATCCGGCAAGGGTTACTATTGATTAGAAACTTGACTGGACAAGCCACAAATATCGAACAGCACTTCAGATACTGAGTATTCTTGAGCAAGCAACTTACATCGTGACTCCCTAAATCTTCTTCATCGCCTTCAAGCACAAGTGTGACACGCAAAACTGACAATAATTTCTAACTGCATGAATAAGTGTAATTCCCAAAACAATGAAGTTCAATTTCATCCAGAAGAAAGTAGCCCACTATTGTGCAACGTGGCAGCAATGCATGCATCTACAAGATACACTGCAGCAATGCACCAAGACTCTTTGCAAAGCCCATATCCACGAGCTGTAAAGCTGAAAAGAAAAACAGCAGCAAGCATATGGGAACGGCATGAACTCCAAGTTCCCTCCAAGTCACTAATATCTTAAAAATATATCACTATTCCTTTATCATCACTGGGTCAAAAGTCTGGTACTCCCTTCCTCACAATACTGTGAACTTCTACGAAACAAACTGCATCTGTTTAGAAGTTAGTACAACATTATGTGTCGGTAAAGATGGGAAATAAATTCAGGCTTTCCAGAGAAATTCACATCCTAGGGATGAAATAAACCATTTAATCAATGACAGCAAATTCTGCGTTTTCACAAAAACAGTTTCAATGGATTAATGGCCATAAAACATTGACAATGTCATTGTTATTCACAGTGCAAATTTCAAACAATATGCTTTCACAAATATTTAACACCCATCTACGCCAAAGATTGTAACTTTCAGATTGAGGAGGTTGATCAGATGAAAACTCCACTAGTATTATTTGGAGAGAAAGAATGAAATCTGTATTGAATGCCTGGAAAGAAGATGAACTCCATCATTCATCTGTGACTTGAACTGAAAACGTAGAACATCATTTATTAATTGCTTTTGGAGTTCAGCTCCTGAAATTTACAAAATCTTTATTGTGACCTTAATTAACTCTGGTTGGAGTCTGTTAGGATCAATTCAGTGAGAGTGACATTGCATTCAGCACACCATCCAGCAGCTGTTGAAGACCAAAGTCTCACGTAGAAGATTACAATATAAATATTTATAGAACATTGAGGTACAGAGCAGGAACAGCAATTAATAGCATATATTCTGGAAAGAGAACTCACTGATCAGAAAATAATGCATCAAGTCTGAAGTAACTCCACAAAGACTGGTATTCCATCACCAAGTCACTCTTTATTTACACGAGCAGCCCTTAACTGTAGTACTGCCTCATTTATAGTCAGGTACAGTGTGTCACGATCTTTAACACTCACCCTTTTTACATGTTAGCCAGGGCTCCCTGATTGGACCAGATTAACAGTGCCAATCAGGGACTCCTATTCTATGATGTCCAGCTGGCTGACCTTACTACAATTATTACATCTTTTCCCTCATGTCTGCAGAAATTGGCCCGTCCTTATTCCTGGAGGGCCTCCTGGGGCGTTTTAGCACCGGGTCAGGTTCCACCAATTCAGTGTCCAATACGGGCAGCAGCTCACCTCTTGCACCAGGAGTACCTCGGCAGAACTTCACTCTTCTTCCCGCAACAAAGATGCCAAGGCTGCTACATCCTTCATGTCCATCTCTGATTCAGAGGACTCAGCAACGCTTGACAGAGAGAGAGAATCCATGGTTCCGGCAGCACTTCCGACTGTTCTGAGGGGCAGGGCAAATTCTGATCCCACACCGTTGGTGAATTTGTGGCTTTCATATGGTCTGCATGCTTGTTCAGGACCATTGCACATACCCCAAGTTTTTGTGTCACTGGCCCTGACATCAATCATGCCTCCTCCCCATGCAGGACCATTTCCATGATTCCTACACCAAACTTCGTCCCCTGTATCAAACAGTGTCATTAGCTTGGCTGACATTAGAACTGGTGCCTGGCATTGGAACTCTTGATGTTGTTTCACCTACTGCCCCAAGTCCATGAAGAAAAGGCTTAACTTGGTGCAGAGTCTTCTACCCATTAGCAATTCTGCCAGTGCTATCCCTGTAGTTTCATGAGGAGTGGTCCTATAATCAAATAAGAACCGTGACAGCTTGGTATCCAGTGAGGCTGCAGACTCTCACCTTCAAAGTTTGGACTGCTCTTTCTGCCAGGCCATTGGATGATGGGTGGTCTGGAGCTGTCCTTATATGTCAAATTTCATTCGACTTTAAGAAATAACCAAATTCCCTGCTGGTAAATGATGACCCATTATCTGTGACCAACACTTCCCAGACTCCATGTGATAAAAAAAGATGTGTGCAATTTTTCTATCATTGTCCCCATGTTTGACGAATGGACCCTATGCACATCCAACCACTTTGAGTGGATATCTACAGTGATTAAGAACATTGAACCCATGAAAGGAACTGCATAGTCAATATGCAACCTAAGTGAAGGTTTGCCCAGCCATTTCCACGGATGTGGAGCAGCAGCTGGTGGCAGCTTTTTACTTTGTTGACA
The DNA here is from genome assembly GCF_021869965.1 of Rhincodon typus. Classification (NCBI taxonomy): domain Eukaryota; kingdom Metazoa; phylum Chordata; class Chondrichthyes; order Orectolobiformes; family Rhincodontidae; genus Rhincodon; species Rhincodon typus. The sequence goes on along the minus strand of NC_063348.1, from coordinate 29,906,047 downwards.
CTCTAGGCACTGCTCCACCCACATGGCTATGTTTGTATCCAAATTTGGCCACCAGACATACATTCTCATGAACATTTTCATTTTGGAGACACCTGGATAGCCCTGCTTCAGCCAGTGTATGACAGCGGCCTCTGCTCGGGACAATCACTCTTGCTCCCTATAACAATATGCCATCCTCTACCATGAGCCGGTCTCTCTGGGTCAAAAAAGGTTTCAATTCTAGTTGTGACAGCCCTTGGATTTCCCCCATTAATACCAGGCAGTTTCTAAGCATCTCAATAGGGGTTGAACCAAAGTCACAGGCTTCTGCCAGCTGCCTTAGCCTAGTCAAAAATTCCATTACAGATTCCCCGGTTCTCAAATTGCTGAGTAAAGCAAATAGTGTCTCAAAATTAGAGGCGGCTTGGGGTCGTAATATTCTTTAACTAAATCCGTCAACTCTTGACTGATTTTAGTATCTGGTGCCTCAGGGAATGTTAGGCTCGTAATAACCGAAAATGCTGTATGTGGGCAAGCTGTCAGGAGAATTACTCATTGCTTGTCATTTGCCCAGAGAAAATAACATATTTGTTCCACATAGCCCAGTCCTTGCCAGCAGGGTCAAACTAATCAAGCTTCCCAAACAAAGGCATAATGTAAGAACTGCTTACCCCAATTCAAAGAAGGCTGTTGTGAGTGAGTTTCTTCAGGATCATGCTTTACTCTCATCACCACTGAAATAACTCCACAGAGACCGGTATCTTATCATCAAGTCACCCTTTATTTGCACATGAACTGTCCTTGACTGTAGAACTGTCTCATTCAGAGTCAGGTGTCAGATTGTCAGTATTTCTGACCCTTGCCCTTTTTACATGCCAGGTAAGACTGCCTGATTGGATCAGATTAACAGCCCCGAGCAGGAAACTTATATTCTGAGGTTCCGCTGGCTGAACTCATTACAATCACTACAAAGTCAGATATGTCTTGTTATAAGTTTAGTTCCAGTCCATAAATTAATTACCTCAACCCTAAATAGATTTAAACACAATTAAATAAGCACTCTTACACATGCCCCATGTTAAAATCCAGACTAAACACTTTCTTGATTCAGATCAAGTTTAAAAGTAAGGAACTTGACCGAATGACACTGCTCGCCACCTCAATTTCTATTTAGCACAATTGACAAGTTAGTACTCCAAATGCTAAAAAAACATGGAATAATTTTTACTTCCAGTGACAATAGTTTCAGCTTTCACAACAACTTGAATTCTTGTACAATACGGTAGAGTAGGCAATGAGCTACTTGTCTCTCAGGCTGATGACATCACTGTCCTCTTGTGGATGAGCCACCTCATCTTCACCCTATATCTGCCAAGAAGGCTCTGGGCTCTTGATGACTTCTCACTTACTCAACCAGTCACTGATTCCAGGTTATCTTCTGGGACAGACCCTCAGCCCAGTGAACAGAACACTCTTGAAGGAATGTAGGCCATCTGAGCAGTCAAAGCAGATGTGACTATTAATGGTGGGGAACGGCTGAGAGCCAATGGGCTCAGTCCAGTGCAAGTGCTCAGAAAATCTGCTCAGGTTGAAGCTTATGCTCACCAGTGCAAGCTCCGGAGGTAAGAGATCTCTCTGAACTCTCGGCAACATTCCTTAATCAGTAAGGGAACTTCTGCCACCCACTGCTGCAAGAATCCTTCCTTGTCCCATAAGAGTTTCCTCATCCATACAGCAAGATTTCTGGCAGCTTCCTTTGTACTGTGTTAGTTTGAATAACTTTAAGGTTTTCTCAGTGAGCAGTTGTTACCGTCTCTACAACTGCAATGAATTTAGAGGAATGCAATGAATAGCACTCCATCTTGACCTGGGTTTGGAGATTTCAGAAGATTCCAACTTCGTTACCCTCATGGTTGATCAGAAAAATGTTAGTCATTAAGTGCGGCTCTAAATCTTGGCCAACTATACAACTAACTTTCTCTCTTTTCCCCCACCCTACAAGTCTTACCGATTCCTGACTCTGCCCTCTGCCTCCTTCCTCTGTCCCTGAATACCTGACTGACACTACCCCTTGACCCACTTACCTGCTGCTTGTATATCCTTCCCCACTCAGCTGTCACTTCAGCCCTGCACTCACTTGTCATTCTTCCCTATTACTCACCTACCAGCTATCTTACTCTTTTAACCATCTGCAATCCTGTCTGAGCCACCTGCCGTACTCCTCCCTCAAACACTCATCTTCCACTATTCCCTTACTCATCCACCTGCCATTCTACCTTCTCATTTACCTCCTTGATCAGATGCGGTTAAGAGAATAAAATTTCTCAAACTGAAACTGGAAATTCCGTACACATGGCATATAACTAGTTTTCAAGGTAACAACAATACCCAATGTGTTGCCACTTCATGCATACAGCAAATTTTGTTTAAGTCAACTACTCCAAGGCTTTTACTTTGCAAAGTGGATAATCAAATCCCTGCATGTATGTGTTCTCACACATCAGCTTCTTGAAAAACTGTGTTAGCTGCTGCTGTTAAATTGGACTTGGTGCTGTAGTACATGGAGGCACTAAACCAGCCTAATTCAAAGCGAAACCAGCTGTACCAATTTTATACTTGGTGCAATACCCTCTAATCACTGGAAACTTACCTCAACACTAAAGTGAATTTGCATACAGCAGTGCAGCAAACGTAAAAGACTTTTCTCGATGGACCAAGATCACATGGCTGAAAACACCTTGTTCAATAACTTTCAACAAAGAGGGTAAACATATGGGACACACTTACTTGCATTTTGTGTGCATTAGATACTCTGGACACATTTCATCCTTATCTACGTTCACACATTTAACCTATTCTGTAATTAATACAAAAAGTTATTCAACAGAACCAAAGTCACGGAGAGAAAAAACAAAGGAATTATGAGTTGTTTTCATGTCTCATTAAAATCAAATCACATTAGAATGCAGTCCCAGAGCAGTTGCCTGTGGGAGGCCAAGATCAATTGTTGTGCTCAGGTGAAAGTGATCTATGAATAGGTCAGGATAATTTAAACAAGTGTCAGATCCCAGAACCTAGCTTGAGGATCAAATTTGGATTTGTTTTGGTTTTAAGAAACCAGTCTCTCACTGAAACATAAGCACACAAGGCTGCAGATTTTGCTTTAACAGTAAAATAGAAGTTTATTACAAAATGGAACAAAGATAAATCAGAATAATCCAAACTATTTATAATACAAATTCAAACATTTTAAAAGACAGTAGAAGTATAATACCTTTAATCGTAAAACATTCGCTCATGAATCAAACAGAAATAAAACTGCTTTTGCAAAGCACCGAAAATACGGCCCAATACAGCTCCCAAAACACCACTCCTATAATTCTCACACCAGATTCTCTATACCTAATACCTCATTAGCTTTAATTCACTTGTTATTTTAACTTTTAGACTAACTACAATAGCTTATTCCTGGAGCTACCAGACACCTGAACTTCACTGCACTCAGTTTTAAGTAACCTCTTCTTGGTTTTTATCCCAACGCCTCTGGTCATGGATTAATACTAACTCTTCACTTCAAGGTAATCTAATGCACCATATTTGTCATTTCATTCTCAGGAGTACTGTCATCCTGTTCAAAGCACTTCAGGATTGTCCCACTCAAAGTCAAACGTGAAACTAAAAATCTCTCTCACAAATATGGCCATTTCTCTTAAGGTTAAAAAATAATAAATCATAGAACACACTAACAAACTTTTGAGGTCCCATTAATTATTATGTTGGGTCACAAAATAACCCAAGTTATCAAAAGTCCTTTCATAATGTACACCCATTCACCATATAGCCAAACTTTAAACACTGTTTTTAAAATAAATTGCCATGGCTGCAGAAATAAGAACAAAGAACAATACAGTACAGGAACACACCCTTTGGCCCTCCAAGCCTGCGCCGCTACATTTTGCCCTTCCGCACTAAAACTGTCTTCACTTACAAGATCTGTATGCCTCTTATTTCATTCCTTTTCATGTACTCGTCCAGGTTTGCAAGTTAATTACAGTATTAATTTGAGATACACAGAAAAACCCCACAAACTCAAAAACCAAGAACTCAAAAACTCAGACAAAATTAAACTAAAAATTGCACATGTAAATCCCACAGTTTACAACACGCAGGGAGGAAAATCATAATTCCATTTGAAATTACCAAATCATACATTCAATACTCACTTCTATCTAATACTTAGGTTTGACATATTCAGTTACACCACAAAACTTTACAGCAATTTAGAAAGCATAAAAATAGAATTGTTTGGGTACTTTCTCAGAGTACAGACCAAGGAAATAACAAGACATTTCTCCAAGGATCTATCCTCAGTCTCTTTGCATTTCTTGGCGGCATGAAGGTCAACAGCAACATCATATGCCTTAGATTCCAATCGTTTGCTGATATCACTCAATTCTATTTCACCACTATCTTTCTCATCCCAATCACTCCGAATTTGTCACTCTGCTTGTCAAAACATTTAGTACAGGTGAGAAAAAATTTCCACCAAGTTAATATGAGGAAGGGTAAAATAACTGCATTAAGTCCTCACTGCAAACCCTGTTTCTTACATAGCAAACTTATTCCTTTTCTTGGCACTGCCCAAGATTGAAACAGACTGTTCAGAAACTTGATAATATAGAGTCATAGAATTACGCAGCATGGTCTAACTTGCCCACGCTGACCAGATAACCTAAACTGATTTAGTCCCATTTGCCAGCATTTGGCCCATATCCCTCTACACCCTTTCTGTTCATGTACCCATCCAGATGTACGTTGTAATCGTACTTGCCTCCATTACCTACTTTGGTAGCTCGTTCCATGCGTGAAAAAGTTGCCCTTAGGTCCCTTTTAAATCTTTCCCCTTTCACCTTCAACCTATGCCCTCGAGTTTAGGACTCCCCAATCCTGGGAAGACGACCTTGGCTATCACCTTTTCTATGCCCTTCATGATTTTACAAACCTCTATATGGTCACCCCTCAGCTTGCGACGCTCCAGGGAGAAAAGCCCTAGCCCATTCAGCTTCTCCTTGCAGCTCAAATCCTCCAATCCCAGCAACATATTTGTAAATCTTTTCTGAACCTTTTCAAGTTTCACAACATCCATCCTTTAGTAGGGAGACCAGAACTAAATGCAGTATTCCAAAAGTGGCCTCACAAATATCCTGTACAGCTGCAACGTGACATCCCAACTCCTATACTCAATGCACTGATCAATAAATGTAAGCATGCCAAGTGCCTTCTTCACTACCCTGCCTACCTGTGACTCCACTTTCAAGGAACTATGCACTTGCACCTTTAGCTCTATTTGCTCAGCAACACTCCCCAGGCCCCTACCAATAATTGTATAAGTCCTGCCCTGGTTTGCTTTACCAAGAGGCAACACATCACATTCATCTAAATTAAACACCATCTGCCACGCCTCGGCCCATTGGCCCATCTGATCAAGGTCCCATTGTACTCTGAGATGACCTTATTCACTGCCCATTCTACCACCAATTTTGGTGTCATCTGCAAACTTACTAACCATACCTCCTACAATCACATCCAAATCATTTATATAAACGATGAAAAGCGGTGAACCCAGCACCGATCCTTGCAGCTGCTGGTCACAGGCCTCCAGCCTGAAAAACAACCCCCTACCACCACCCTCCGTTTCCTACCTTCAAGCCAATTTTGTATCCAAATGGCTCCTAAACTGAACTTCTGACAACATATCCTCTACACCATTTAAGACTGCCAGTTTTCAACTCAATATCAGCACCCTACTCCTAACCCTGCCTCAGCTCATTCTTTGCTGAAACACTTGGTTATATTTTTGTTACCTCTCAACTAATATAATTTTATCTTGGTTGGCTTCCAACTTTGCACCGTCTGCAAACTTGAGATTATCCAAAACTCTGCTCCCAAACTCAGCTTGCAAGTCCCTTCACACTTTTATTGACCCAGACTGGCTTGCAAACTATGAAAACCTGTGTGCAAATCCCTCAATGAGTTCCTACCACCCTATTGTCAGAAATGTTCAGAATCTTTGCAACCCTCCACAGATGTTTCTCTCCTGCATTTCTGATCTTTTGGCTACCCTCCAAATTTTCATGAGGCACAGTCAGCAATTGTGCAGCAAGTGTTGAAACCTGCTGTAGGGATTCTCTGATTAATAACATCTCTATGATTAATAAGTTCTGTGAAATTCCCTAACTAACCTCTATCTTTATCACACCTCCTTTCCACATCTTTCTATTCCTTAAGATGCTCCTTAATCTATCTCTGGGATCATGTTTCTGGTATCTCTCGGACCATTCTCTTATATGGTTCAATGTTACGTTCTGCTTGATAATCTTTTCTTTGAAGCGCCTTGAGTTATGTTGTTACGTTATAAATGCTAAATGCAAACATGCTGAAAATATTCAGTGAAGGCAGTATCTATGGAGACAGAAAGCAAATTAATCTTACAGCTCAATTATCTGGTATAATAGCTTTGATACAGGTCTCTCACTTAAAATGTTAACTATATCTCTCTCCATGGGGTGATGTGTTTTATGTTCCCAGCATTTCCTGTTTTCAGTTTATGCTATTTCACTACGTTCAACTGACGAGACAAAAAAGAAATAAACGCATTTGAAGTAACAAGTTTTGCGGAATGCTGAGTATTTTCACAAGACATTTTTCACATATATGGTATTAAAGCATTTGGAACAGTATCATCTTTCTCTTGTCTGTGTTGGCATTGTTCTCTCTCTCCCATGGTTGGGGTATGTTATATGGAAGATATAACACTCTGTAGTGTCCTTCCTGTCTTGGCTACCAATGGAGTGCTTCGTCCAATTTTCTTGCTCCATCCTGTATTTCATCTGATAATCTAAACATTTTCTAGCTCATTAATTTATACATCTGCTGAATTCAATTCCACAACTGCCTCATAGATTTTATGATAAGAATTTGTGACGTTTGCACTTCTGTACATGTACAATTGCACTACACTATTCTGCTTTCGAAGACATCTGAATATGAACAAATATTCAACCATTATTCTCCAACTCATTCCGGTTTTCAGAAAGTTTGTTGCTCTACAGAATGAGATCAGTC
>NC_063348.1:29873457-29898443 GCF_021869965.1 Rhincodon typus | reverse complement strand
CTAAGGGTCTAGGCCCAAAACGTCAGCCTTCCTGCTCCTCTGATGCTGCTTGGCCTGCTGTGTTCATCCAGCTCTACACCTTGTTATCTCATCTTTTTAAGTTGATATGTTTCACACCAGCTCAGAGGTGAAGCATGGGGAAAACTGACCCAATGTCTCATGTCAGTGAACTGACTCTGGTGTGGCAAGTGTTATCTTTTTGGTGCTTTTTTTCCCCTTTATTCATTAGATAAGGGTGTCGCTGGCTAGCAGCATTTATTGCCCATCCCTAATTAGAGTCAACCACATTACCGTGGGTATGGAGTCACATATAGGCCAGACCAGGTAAAGATGGCAGTTTCCTTTCCTAAAGGACATTAATGAACCAGATGGGTTTTTCCAACAATCGACAATGGATTCATGGTCATTGTTAAATTCTTAATTCCAGATATTTATTGAATTCAAATTCCACCATCTGCCATGATGGGATTCAACCCAGGTCCCTAGAATCTTATCTGGTCTCTGGATTAATAGTCTGGCGATAATACCACTAGGCCATCACCTCCCCCTACCTTTGGGCGCTGTAGTGCTCAAATGATGGTGGCAGTTGTACAGCCTTTCTGCAAGATCCACTATATCCCATAACTCTTTGGAATACTGATTCCTGCTAGTTCCACATTCCTGCTCTTTGACCACCTGGTGCTTCCAATGCATAAAGTGGAAATTAGTTTAATGTTACATAAGTGAAATTGTGCTCATCCAGATTAACATTTTGGCACAAGATAAAAGTCAAATACATGGTATTTGAATAGATACCTGCAGACCTCCACGCTTATCAGTGTACCACTACCTTGTATGTATCACCCATGTTATCTCACCCAATTGAACAATAGTGCTCTGTTATGGATATGAGGACAACATAACACAAAAGGGCAACTTTAACCTTGTCTACACATTGGGAAAGGGGAGGAACTTATCAAATTGTCTTAGGGAGCATCTCATCGTTTACTCCCAAATGGCAAAATTCTCCCCAATACCCTTACCAAGCTGTAAAACATAGTGCAAAAGCCACTCAGCTGTAGATGTTTAGAACGGGGGATAAGTATGCCATTGAGCTCTTATATTTACAGCTTTGATTGGTTCTCTTTGAAAGTTTTTGCCTTATACCCACTCAGGAAGCTCTAGCCGGCTGCTTTGTATTGCCTCTTATGTGAAAATGCAGGATCAGCAATAAAATCAGCAATAGCAACCTCACAACCAGCATAATCAGTTGGGTCTGTTGAAGGACTGAGGGTCGCTCATTGGAGGTGTGCAAGGCAATAGTTACTTTCTTGCATCTATCTGAGGAACAGTGAATCAGGGAGCTGGACTTGCGGACTCGGGTTATCAGAATATTAATCCCATTGTCAGGCCTTTATCATCCACTAACACCAAATGAAGGCACTAAAAATTGACCCAACTCAGTTAAACCAGGAGAACTAGAGCAAAACATAATTCTAAAATGCAAAGTTTTGAACATCTGTGTGGATTTACTTTACTAGTTTATTGGCTGTGAGCATCATTGGCAAGGCCAGCAATTATACAATTAGGAGCAGGAATCAGCCATTCGTCCTCTCGACCCTGTTCTGCCACTTAGTAAGATCATGACTGATGGGTGGTTGTTGCCCACCTCTAGTTGCCATTGAGAAGGTGGTGTTCAGCCACCTTCTTGAGCTGTTGCAGTCCACCTGTCAGGGAGGAAGCTGCGGGTGTGTTGCTAAGTGCAGGATCCCTGTTCGGAGGAAACAACCTTGTTGCTAATGAGTTAAAAACTAAAGAATCACAAGGGATTATGTTCAGATAATGGAGTGAAGGAGATTTCACTTAAAAGGACAACAGAAGATGCACCCTGGCAGGCCAGGGAGAAAAAGCCCTGTTGCTTTGCCAGATCACATTTGGGACTTTAAATACAAGGTTATATATCTGGTGAGAACGTGCTGTAAACCATTATGACCAAGCCCCAGATGAGGTTTCTCAATTTATGACAGTTGCACATGGGTTACCTCCAAACTGTTTAGCTCCCAGGTGAGGAGAGATGAACTGGTTTTCTTTTTTATTCGTCTATGCCCTTAGTTGGTTACAAGTTGAATTTACAAATTATCCCTTCTCTTTGGATACCTATTAATATATGTTTCAAAAGGAGTCAATTGAATTTATAAAAAAAAGTAAGTTTAGTCATTACTAAAGACAAGAAGAATTAATAATGCAACACATATATACGCAGATTGGAAATGAGAGGTGAGTCCTCAAGGACAAAAGTTTTTAAAAAGCAGGTATATGGATAATCTATCCTATATGGATTAGTCTCTGATTTGTTTGCGAACAGCAGATGGTTGAACATTGTGGCTGTTGTAATGGAGGTTGCTGCTAGTGTTGATGTTCGTAATTGTACAGTCAGTTTCACGATCTTTTGCTTTGCAGGTGGCTTGAGATTCTATAGTTCTGAATTCCTTTTGACAGTGATTGAAATCCAGGATGGCATACTCAAGAGCATTCAATTCCAGTAATACAATTCAGTGGAGTTGAAGCTGCCTTTTAAACCCCTGTCCATGTGTAATCTTCAAAGGGAGAAACATAAAATGTATCCAGTTTGGAACGTAATCTAAGGCTTGCTGTTGAGCAGGGGGTCAGTGGTCAATGCCTCATTAGCTCTGTAGCCACAAAAGATCACAGTCCAATATTTTTGAAGTTATTTTGACACCTTTTAGTGTTATGTCCTATCAGTCCCACAGAATTTTATTTATTCCTGCAGTAATTTTGTCTCTGCAGCCATCCTTAATTACAGAACACATTGTGGAATTTCCAGCTAAAATCATCAGTAACCTTTCGGCATAACAAACAAACAATAAGGTAATAACAGGTTTTATTTTGTGTGAAGAAGTCACCAGGGCACAACCTTTCTATAGTTTAATGCATTTGTTACTTCTCAAGTATTGGTTCATCAAAGTCAGTTTTACTTTGTTACATTAAAAGTCTTGAAATGTCAACCCTTGTCACGACACCATTCAAATCAACTTTTGAAAATTTATATTTTTTTTCAAACAGTTATCAGTCTCCAAATGATTGTAAAACAGTGGTGATGGAGGCAGTGAATATCTAAGGTAGTGAATGGCGTAATGATCAAAAACATTGTCCTGCATTGTGTTAAGCTCATTGAGCATGTTTTGCACTCATCTGGGCAGATGGAGGCTATTCCACTGTCATCCTGATTTGTGCCTTGTAGGTGGCAGATAGGCTTTTAATATCAAAAGATGAGTAACTTACCACAGCATTCCTCTTACCTGCTCTTGTTGTTGCAGTATTTATAAGATTGGTCCAGTTAAGTATCTAGTCAATAGTAACTCCCAGGATGTTAATAGTAGGAGATTCAGCAATGGTACTGTTTTGTTGTTGGAGGTAATCATTAACGGACACTTGTGTGGTGTGATTATTATTTGCTACTTACCAGTTTCTGCCTGAATGTTGTCCAGATCCTACTGCATACATGCCTGAACTGCTTCTATATCTGAGGAGTCATTAAACACTGTGCAATTATCAGTGAACATTCCTACTTCTGACCATATGATTGAGGCAAGATAATTGATGAAGATAGTCAGGTTAGGACATTACCTTGAACTATTTCTTCAGTAATGTGCTTGGTCAAAGATGATGTGCCTACAACAATCACAATCATCTTCTTTTGTTCAAGGAATTTCTTCAAGCAGTGAAGACTTTGCCCCCAGTTCCCAGTGACACTGATTTTATTAGTGTCCCTTGAAGTCATACTTCGTCAAACGCTGCCTTGATATCAAGTGCAGTCACCCTCAACTTAGCTCTGGAATTTAGCTCCTTTGTTTGTGTTTGGACTGAGCCTGTAATGGGTAATGAGGTCGAGAGTCAAGTAGCTTTGGTGGAACTAAAGTGCTTGTACATAAAACACCCAACATGTGAGAATTTTAGAGTGATAAGAAAGTGCACGGATCTTGTAAGCCATTAGATTTAACTTATTGTCAAGATAACCTTGTAATAAATTCTTGAAAAGCATTCCAACTACATTTTCACCTACTGTTAAACTCATTAATGCTCAACTTTTTTGTATAAGCAGATGTTTTTAAAGCTAAGAACAGGAAACGTCCAAAGTTGATACAAATCTAGATCCAAATTAAAATCATTTTATTACTGCAATCAATTAGCATTAGTATCATGAATAAGGGCCCAAACAACTCAAAATAATTAACTAAGAACATTTAGTTTCTCAAAGCAACCCTAGAACCATGAGAGTTGAAGAACAGTCAAATCTCAAAGTTAACTCTATTTCTTTCTCCACAGAAACTGCTAGACCTGCTGAGTTTCTCCAGCACTTTTGTTTTTTTTTTCTCTAATAATGCACTCCAGCTTCAAAAACACCATCTGCCTATCACCTGATGGACTGGGATCCTACCACCATGCTAAGTCAAGATTCCAGGTCAGTGACCATTTTCCCCATGGACAGGTTCAGGACCTGAAAGCAAGATCAGCTCCTTACTATACCCAATGTTAAAATTCAACAATATATATTAAAAGTAAAATTTAGCAGTCTAATTAGTAAATATAAATTTTTACATTTACTAATTCTTGCAATATTCCTTTCTTAAATTTCTTCTATTAATACATACATGATAGAAATCAAAAGTACACAACTTACCTTCTAGCTCTGGAATAGCACTTCCTGAATCACATCTCTACTAATGTGCCCAGATCATGTCTTTTCCCCCATATTAAATAAACCAGTCTATTCTAGAGCAGATTGATTACAACTGAATTACACAAGCAAAACCATTTCCTGTACAAATGTATTTTGTCGAACAATATTTTCATATTAGAGAACATCATTATCTAGTGACCTCTACTGGGCAATGCATGTGTGTGGACTAAGACTGATATCAGGTTAAGGCTCAGCTGTGATACTTCTCACAAAGTATTTGCTATCAATGCCGATACAAGCCAGCAGATTTGTTCACAAGGTAGATCCAGGGGAGGAAGGCCATTTGGCCTATATACCCAGGAACCCCTGGAAACATTATGGTAGTCTGATTGTAGCAACATGTTGACAGGTATACCTCGGAGCAACGGAGATGATATTCTTCAGATAACTAGAGCAGTACCAAGAAAATTGAACTCACTTTCAAATGTATTTCTTCTTCCATTTTTTCAGCAAAGTTACTTTTTCACTTATACCATCAAGGAGAAAACATACAAAAAGCATACTTTTGATTTTATCAATGTTCTTTTATACAACAGAAGGTAGAGGGCACAACACAGCAATACCAAGCACATAGAAGATCAAAGTTCAAGTCATATTAACCTCAACCAAAAGAATTATGTCAGTTTACTTCCAAACTGCAATCATTGGGAGGGAAGTAGTCTGGGCAAATTTGGGACTCAGTTTGGGGATGAGGGACTGGTGGGTGGCAGAGTGTGAATGTTGGCAGATGGCTATCAATTGTAGATGGCTACAAGAGTTCAGGACTAGGAATTGAATACACAATCTTATAAGATCTGCAGGAAAGATAGGAAATCTGGTAGAAGGTGAGGAGCAGCATTAATGATTAGGAATGAAGTGACTCCTATGATACAAAGTGATATGTCAAGATATAAGCAGATAGGGGTAACTTTATGGGTACAATTAAGAAATAGAAAAAAGGATTTTTGGCTACCAGAGCAATTTTTGTATCAGCCCCTGTAGCAGCTCCAGAATGGTTTTAAAAAAACGTAGAAATGATTTTCCAGGGGATGGCAATCTCTTCCTTTGTAAGATAAAAGAGAGAGATCCACATTTCTGGGAGGAGGTTTCACTCACCACCCCACCAAGGTGATTTCATTCAGCAGCCACCCCCACCCCCAGGAATGTAGAGCTGTACTTTCATTCTGACAGCTCTTGCATAGCTTAGAACTGTAAGAGGAAGGCAAACCATGCCCCTATACACAGCAGTGAACTGCTGTATTCTGAAATTTAAAGGTCCTGACAGCTGCTGTCAAAGGCTAAGTGTGATGTAGAGGAGATAGGATGCAAGGTAAGTAGGGTAGCAGCGTGTAGGATGCCTTCTCGGTTGGAGAAAGGTGCTGGCTTGGGTTGGGGTGTGGAGACAGGGTACCTCCTGGGGTGCATGGTGCCAGCTCTAAGGAGGGTGTCAGGTCGGGGAAGGGGAGGGATCCATGAGGAGTGTGCAGGGGGTTTGGGGTTGTGAGTGGGGTAAATATGGGATCTGTTTAATAGTTACTCAGAAGTCAGACTGCTTATTTAATAGTCCAACTTTTCCTGGATTACTATTTTAATTAATGTCATCAGAACACTCCTCAGAAAAATGTGGCAGATACGCCAGTGAACCTGTGATCTGCAGTGCTTCTTTCTTGGCAGAAATGATAACCTTCAAATTGAACACTCTTCCTCTAGTCCTTACTCTCTCCTTTAAGTTGTGGGTCTGCTTCTCCCGCATGACTTTATGCAGATTTAGTGGCTTGTCAACTGGCATCTAGCCCTTATCTGTACATATCCTCATTATGTAGTATTGATGGGCTAGATATGTTAGAATGTCCAAATGTCTACTCAACACTAATTGACACACACTATGGTCTCAATAACCATGTGATTCTAGACTAATTATGTAATTATGCCCATTGCACAGATATATTCTTGGTGATTCCATGGAAGGATAGTGGCAACATGTGATCATTCTATTTACACATACATTGTAATCTTACATTGGCAGATTGGAGCAGATCATTGACTGTTTTCCTGAACTCAGCCTAAGATTTCTGGTGGACACCACAGTTGCTAAATCTTCTGCAATTTCCATCCAAGCTGCCTTGGCCAGGCAAGAGGGTTTTCTGTTGCTAATAAAGAACACATCTTGCTGTTTGCGGACAGCATGGAGAAGAACCTGCAGGGGCTGTTGCTAAAACATGTGGCCAGTCTCTGTGTGGGCTCAGAAATCTCCAAGGGGACTTTTCCAATTTGAATCGTTCAATCAGCTCTAATGAATAATCAGTGATGAGGTCATTGTTTTACAAAGTTAAATAGAAATCCCTGCTTAAAATGTCATGTGCTTTAGAGCTTATTTCATGTTTATGATCACAGTCCAAGAATAGCAAGTATCCCAAGACGCAAGGACTTGATAGAGAAGAGCTCACGACACAGAAGTATGATAAGGAAGAAGGAATAGGGGGAGAGGTTTGAGGGGAATTGAGGTTGATGAAGGGATGCAGCATCAATTGGGTCAGAATACTGAATGAAAAGAGGTTCAGGCCTTACATAACCTTCCTGTTTGTCCTAGTGGCTCCTTAGTAACTCACTTGAGACTGCTGAACTGTCATCTACTGGCAAGATCCACCAAAAAATATTCGTCCACACCATATAATCAGATATCTCTCACACCTATTAAATTTTAGTTGTAATTGAGTATGTGCTGATTTCCAACACATATATGGAAGCGCTGCCCATTTCCATTTCTGTTACTGTGTGCATTCTACTAAATTCTCCTGAGTATGTTCTTGAAGAGCAATTTCCAGGTGTGTGTATTCTCATGTAGCTGCAGCTTTTCTAACTTCAGACAATTGATATTGTGAGTTTGGAAAGTGCTGTCCAAGGAGCCTTAGCCAGTTGTTGCAATGCATCTTATAGATGATACACACTGCCGCCACTAGGTGTCAGTGGTGGAGTGAATGAATGTTGACAGCGGTGGATGAGGTGCTAATCAAAGGGGTTGCGTTGTCCAGGATGGTGTTGAGTTTCTTGTGTGTTGTCCTGGGTTAATTTCACACCCATTACTAGAACGTTTAAAAGTTGGGTGGTGGAGTTGGAGCAAAATAAAGCTGGCAGGCAGCCCACCACCTCCTCACCCTTCCTCCTATTAGAATTTTGAGGCCTCTAGTGGAAAATTAACAGCTGAATGTTTTTGATTCACATGGACAGGTGATAAGATTATGGCAGCTGTCACTGTATGGACACAAGGCAGGCAAGAAGGAATGGGTACATTGTTTGGGGAGGTCCCTGGTGCTGACAGGGGCAATCCGCCTAGGATAGTAGCACACCATGTGTTTCTCCTCCCAACATCTAAATCCCCGTCCAACCAAAATGACCAGACTTGCTGTCAAGTCGAATATCGATCTTCTTCCTTTCTGAGGACATGCTTGTAGCACCAGAAGTGGCCACTACTATCTTCTGGTGCTGCTGTTCTTCAGATTGGCCAGTCACAGTTGAGTCAGTTTTTGTCCCCTACTATGCTTGAGATGCAGGTAGATTTAAAGACAGAGAGGTGCAGATAAGCTTTTCAAACAAGTCAACAGATAATTTTCCATCTCTCTCTCCCATTCCCCCTTAAGAAATCTATGTCTTGGAGGTACACTCATTCAGACAAGCATAGAGCATTCCATCACACTTTTGACTTATGTCTTGAAGATAACTACAGGCTTTGAGGAGATATCCACTGCAGAATTCCTGGCCTCTGATCTACTCTTGTAGTCATAATATTTTTATGGATAGCCTAATTAAACTTCTGGTCGATCATAGCTTCCAGGATGTTGACGGTAGGGGTTTCAGCAATGGTAATACCATTTAATGTTGAGGTTATATTCTCTCTTATTTGAGATGGTCATTATTGACATTTAGGATGTGCATATGTTACTTACAACATTTTCGCAAAAGCCTGAAGCTAAGGAACATAGAAGCAGGAGTAGGCTATACAGCCCTTTAAACCTGCTCGACATTCTAAATTATGGCTGACCGTCTGCTTCAACATCATTCTTCCAAACTTTCCCCATATCACGAGAAAATTTAGGAGTAAATTTTAAAAGAGAGAGATCTGGGATAGAAGTAGAAAAACTATTGTATGGCAATATCTAGTTCTTTTTCTTTTCCCCTCCATTTCTTTAAGATAAGTTAAATCAGCTGCCTACTTATAAGCTTTCTTTGACTTCTAGTGTGCGTGAACTTTTTAAAGTTTTGATTTGTGGTCATAATTGAAATTCCAGATGATCCAGAAGAGCCAAATCTGCCAGGCCTCATATCTACTTTAACACCAGGCATTGGAAAAGGATGATGGATTGGGTCAGATGGGAATTTGTGAATTGTTTTTGGATTCTTGGCCACCTCAGCACGAGCACTGAGTATTTTCTTTCTTTAATATCTTTTAGTGGTGGCATATAGCGAGTTTGCAAGTTACAATTCTTGGAACAGTTTGGCTTCAAACTCAAATCTTAAGGACAAAGGAGCCCCTGAAAACCAAATGTAGCCCTCAAAAATCAAAATTTAGCTTCCAAGAAAATCATAGAGACAGCCGTCAACATGAAGAAATTATTTTGGGCCTTGTACTGAAGACTGGAGATGTTTACTGATGATTGACTTGACATATATAATAGAGGAAAGGTCATTGACAGAGCAGCCTAAGATGGTTGGACAATGAACACTACCCTGAGGAACTCCTGCACTGAAGCCCTGCTCTGAAGTGATCAGCTTCTAACAACACCATTTTGGTTTTTCTGAAGAATGACTCCAATACATGGAGGTTTTATTCTTATTCCCATAGATTTCAATTTTGCAAGAAATCCTTGATCCCAAAATTGGTCATATGTAATTTGAGGGTAATCTCTCTCACTTCACCTTTGTAATTCATCTCTTTGAGACCATGTTTGGTCTAAGGTTGCAATGAGGTCTGAAGGCAAGTGGAGCAGGCAGAACCCAAACTGAGTGTCAGTGAAAAGGTTATTGTTGAACAAATGCCACTTGATAGCATTGTTGACACCATATTCCATCACTTTGCTGACAATTGGTAGGAGATTGATAAAATGGTAATTGGCCAGATTGAGTTTTCTTGTTTTTTTCCACATAATGCTGTTTACAATTTTTAACATTGGTGGTGAGATTCCAGAGTTGTAGCTGCACAGGAGACGTTGCCAATGGATGCAGTTCATTGTGAAGCACAAATTTTCATTTCTACAGGCAGTATGTGATGGGACCCATCAGCTTGGAGTGAATCAAATTGACCGAATTCTTGTATTGATCATACTAGGGATGTCAGTTAAAAGTTGAGATTGATTATCTACTGAGAACTTCTGGCTGAAGATTATTGTAAATGCTTCAGCCTTGACTTTTGTACTGACATGCTTGGCTCCCCATTGAAGATGGGAATGTTTTTGGAGCCACCTATCCAGTTAATGTTGAATCATGCATGCCATTCACATATTTACTAGGAATAGAATCTCCTGAGACCGAGGAAAAGAAGGTGAAAAGAACTTTCTCTCTAATTCCTGGAGCCAATAAATCAAGTTCCAAGAGATTGTGGTAACCTGTGAATTGCCATATTCACACATAAATAACAACTCACCCTATAACGAGAAATACTTTCTAGTCTTTGGAATCTGTCAAATTCCCCTTTAAAAACAAAACCCAATGATTGTTTACTCACTGCATACCTTAATAGTTTATTCCAGATTGTGATGGAATTTTATGAAAAGAAATAAATGCTGGAATCTGACTTGATTTTTCTTATAAATTTCAAATGCACAGCTTCTAGATGAATCAACCTTACTTAATTTGATCAGCTTATCTTCCCAATATCTTCATCAGCATTTTAAAACCTTCAACACCGCTCTTCCAAGCCTGTTTTAATTCAATGTAACTAAACTTACAACTTCAGATTAATTCTCAAAACTAATAAACCTAACATTTTATACATTTTTCTGCACCCCTTACAGACTTTTAATCTTCTTCACTATGTCTGGACACCAAACTAGACTCAAAACTTAAAAAAAAAACAACTTTTAAAAGTGATAGTTTTCAATGTTACTATTCATCATTGAGCATTTAAGAATATTTCAGCACAGTCTTTCTACATCAGAGGCCCAAAGATCAATTTTGGTGATTATGTATGGATTGCCACTGAAGAGCTTAATTTTTCAGGGTCAATCTAGTTCAAAGTTCCACAGATTTGGGATCATCCAGAGATAGGTAGCTTCCTGGATCTTATTGGTACCTTTAAATTTGGTCTCATCAGTGGCAGTGGTAAAGCGGGCTCAGTATCTTGAATACAACTGTAAAAGAGCCTACGCACTTACTATCTGTAAACACCTACTCTTGTCTGCAAGGGTCTTGTGATACAATGGTAGCGTCCCTACTTGCAAGCCAATATATCTGTGCTCAAGTCCCACCAGCCCCAGAGGTCTGCTATAACATGCCTAGGCAAGATGATCAAAATAACTACAACTGCAAAAGAAAGTGAAAACCATACAGACCAAATATATAATATTTGTACACATGGTATGATTTAACATTGAATACTTAGCTGTGCAAAGTTGTTTGCAGAGACTATACTTACAAAGGTTTGGAGAACATCTTCCATAACATGGCAGGAATGGAAAAATTGTGAGTTATCTGGACAGTTGAAGACACTGTTGGTAAAAGAATACTTGTGGAGGGCATAGAAATATGTAAATAAAACTGTTTGTGCAGTAAGCACCTCCGGTTTCAGAGTGACTGAGCTTGCAACCTTTGCAGATGTTGGTTTTCTGTATCATCAGATCCCTTCCTGCAGCTCTGGTGGTGACTTTGCTGCAAAGCCATAAAAGTGTTTTTTTTTATAAATAAAACTTATGCAACATGCTATTGTGATCTTTGGAATCTTTGCCAGGTTACATTGCTGGATATGTCAGTGGTACACTTCATAATTACTTGGATTGATGCACTTATACGATTCTACTTTATGTCTCTGAAGAGTCATGCTTCAAGGAACAGAAGATATCCAAACAGCCATCTCGCCTCAAGATGATTGCCATATCAATGTAGCACTGCTTCAGTAGACCATTAAAGATACCAGCCTGGGTTTATTCCTCAAAGTCTTAGTGGAACTTAAATCAATAACACCTTTACAAAGGAGTGCTGGCAATTAAGGCAAGCTGATTCTGTTGAAAGCTAGTACAGGAGCCACAAATATATTTACTTACTGATTAAGTCTTAAGTCAAAATCTAGCCTGATGTTATTCTGCCAATCTTCAAAGCCAAAAATCACTTGAAGGTGAATACAATTTGCACCTGAAATAAGCTGAAGATAATTTTCTGTTCCTGTGAATTAAACTATGTGTCTGAGTAAGCACCCTCTGAGATAAGATTGTAAGTTTTGAGATAAAGAAGGCAGAAAAATGTTGCAGGCAATTTCTAAAAGGGAATATTATCCTATGGGACTTTTTAAATGAGCTGAAAATATATAAAACAGTTCCCAGAGCCCTGGATCTATAGATGAATCTATATATGAATTAGTATCAAACACACAATGATGGGAAATTACATTGACATTTAAGTGACAGGTGTTTAAGACAAAAATTAGGTATTCAAATGAAGTTCATCAGTCTTGCTGGGAATTGTATGCAACACAATTGTCTGTCAATCATCAGAAACTCTCACCCTTAATGCAATAACAGGTTGAAATCAGTTAATACATTTCTTGATATTAAAAATGTTGCAATACAAACAACACTGCCCTTGCCTACCAGTGCTGCATTAACAATGACTTTTCATTTTCTCCATTACCCAAACCTCTAGTTCATTTAAGCTAATGCCTCAATTAGGAAAATGCACTCACATGCACAGAGGAGTACTTTGTGTTATGAGCAATGCAAAGTTCTGAGAGTAGTGTTAACACCATTTAATAGGTAAATAGTCTCCACTGTTTGAGTGATGGTTTTCATTTACAGACATTATAATGACCACAGACAGGGACAAGATGCATTCATCATTTAAATGTGCAATGATTTTTTTAGGCTTAAAAGCTAAGCATTGAAATGTGCTGTCCCATCACCTGAGTGAAATAACTCCCAGGATTTTCAGAATTTATTTAAATTTGGTCAGAATACAACTCAATAGAATCAATGTATGTGAAGAGCTTAAGAAAGTAAAATTGACATTAACATCAAGCTGTAACATTTTTATTCTTTAGGTTTAAGATTATTATGACACTGCTTCATATTTAATATTTCTTGGAGGATATAAATTTTAAAGGATTGTATAAAAGTTGATTTATTTCACGTTTTGTGGAAATATCTTAACTAACTTCCTCAAGAGACAAACTTCCTCATTGCTGGTCACTGTGAACATAGGGGATCTTTTTAATAAGGATTTGTAGAAATCACAACATTGGTGTTAACTGTTTGCTTTGTCGTAAAACCTGCAAGGGCTGTTTTAACATTGAGAGTTTCTTGTGTTGTCTCATCTTCAGTTGGAGGAAAGCCTGCTGGGCAGTAGATTTCAGTTGGATAACAGGAAGCTAGGTGAAATAACTCCACAGAGACTGGTTTCCCATCAACAAGTCACCTGTTAATTACATGTTGGACAGTCCATGACACTGATCAAGCTCCCTCAGAGCCATCTCTCAGAGAGACCAGGATGTCTGACACTCCATCGACAGAACATCTTTCTTCAGATAAGGAGACTAATACAATTGCGCACAATACTCCAGGTGTGATCTCACCAAGACACTCCACAATTGTAGCAAGACATCCTTGCTCCTGTATTCAAAACCTCTTGCTATGAAGGCCAACGAACCATTTACCCTCTTCACTACCTGCTGCATCTGCTTACTTTCAGTGGTTCCTTTACAAGGACACCCAGATCTGATTATACTCTCCTTTCCCAATCTATCACCATTCAGATAATAATTCCCATTTTTGCTTTTAAAGTAGATAACATCACATTTATCTGCATTATACTTCATCTGCCATGCATTTGCCCACTCACTCAACTTGTCCAAATCTCCACATCCTTCTCATGATTCATCCTCAAACCCAACTTTATGTTGTGTGCAAACTTGAAGACATTACATTTAGTTACCTCATCTAAATTATTAACATATATTGTGAATAGTTGGAGTCCAAGCAATATTCTCAGCTGGACCCAACTACTTACTACCTGCCACTCAGCAAAAGACCTATTTATTCCTACTGTTTGTTTCCACGTCAATACACTACCCCCATCCCATTCATTTCAATGTCATATGCTAATCTCTTACGTGGGATCTTAATGAAAACCTTCTGAAACCACATCCACTGGCATTCCCTTATCAAATCTACTAATTACATCAGCATTTTTCTTTATTACTCACTGTGTATGTTGACTGATTCTTCAAGGAATAAGATTTGTCTTGATATCACAAATAATTATGTTTATTCATAAACCTGGTTGATCTTTTTATTTAAAACATGATATAAGAGAGCTATTTAGCTGGTCTTCTTAGTAATTGGAAAAAGTATTTTGATTGTATATTGTGGCCCATAGAGTAGTGCACTCCTCCAGCCTTGACCTGAATGGGATAGAATGGAGGTGGCCATCCAGCAGGGAAGGAAGAGCTAGTCAATGCGACAATTCTCTGGGGTGTTGATGCTGTCAAGTCAATTCTCTCATCTTTGAATGTCAATGTAAGTGATAATAATAACGCAGAGCAGTGTAGCCTTCAGTAAGTTCACAATACCATGGCACGTCCATGGTGGTGGGGCACAGCGAAGTGTAAAAATGCAGCTGTCACAGAAGATTCAAAGCACCAATATGAGTCTTATATGATGCGTGGCCTTCCTAGTGCCAAGTTAGAGGGTGTCACCAATCAGATGCTGGGATGAATGGCATACGTAGGAAAAAGTTATGGATTACTGAGCAGAGTTTCAGAGACCAGGGAGGGAATTAAAAACCAGGCTGAATAACCACCAGTGTCAAATGTTAGTGAATATAGGAGCAGTAAAATAAGACAGGGGGTCAAAAGGCTGGAGAAATGGCACAGGAGATAGGGCTTCAGATTCCTTGAGCATTTGCACCAGTCCTAGGGCTAGAGTTGACTTGTTTGGGATGGTTAGGTTGTATCTGAACTGTCCTGGGGCCAACGTTTTCACAGTTAGATTAACTGGTAGTAGCTTAAACTAATATGACAGTGGGAGGGACAACAGGACAAAGCAAGAATAAAGTTGCAGCCCTCACAGGGAGAGAGCAATAACAATAGATGTAAAGAGTATTCAGAAATAAGAGGATACAACTTCAGAGGGAAACAGAGAATAATAAAACATTACAGACTCAAATGGACTCAAAGTACATGGCCACATGAACTTGACAAGCTGAAGAAATGAGCAGCTATGTGGGATTATAATATTGGCAACAATAGACACCGAACTCAAACATGGAGAGGAATTGGCACTTACCATCACTGGCTACAATGCATTAAGAGAAGCAACAAAGAAATGGGATGGTAATGCTGATCATAGTTGCTATTATAACCTTGAAAGTTCAAAGACATAATCTATTTGGTTAGAATTAAGGAGCGCTAATGGAGTTATTAACTACATACCATCAAATAATGAGATAGAGGAGTATATTGAGAGATAGATTGTCAAAAAAATAGAAAAAATGCAGATAAGTGATCATGGAGGGCTTCAATTATCGTAATGTGGACTGGGAAAATAGGAATGTAAAGGTTAAAGAGAGGAAGGCATTGTGTAATGTGTGAAAGAAAGGTTTCTTGATCAATATAATCCCAGTCCTATAGAAGCGTTGCTGGAACAAAAGCAAAATACCACAGATGCTGGCAATCTGTGATAAAAACAGAAACATGCAGGGCAAACTCAACAAATCCAACTGCGTATGTGAAGGGAGAAACCTATTGATCCTATTACACTGTCATGAATTTCTCCAAAATGTTCAAATTTTTTTAATAGAAGTATGGAGGTGGGACTTTTTGCAGTGGCAGAGTAATTGAGAAACAAGAGGGGTTGGTTAGTTCAGTTGACTGGATGGCTGGTTTGCAATGCAGAGTGAGGCATGGGTTTAATTCCCAGACTGGCTGAGGTCACCATGAAGTACTTTCCTTGTCAACCTCTTCCCTTGCCTGAGGTGGGATGACCCTCAGATTAAACCATCACCAGTCCTCTCTCTTGCTCTCTCTCTCACTCTCTAATGAGTGAGTAATTGATGGCCCTGTGGGACAATGGAGACTTGACCTTACTTGATTTGGGAAACAGTGATCAAAGTACTATGACATTCATCCCAATTAGCCCATGTCAGTGTTTGTGCTCCATTTGAGGCTCCTCCCTCTTTTTCTCATCTAATTATTACCTTTTGTTTCCTTCTTTTTCATATGCTTCCTCATCAATGTATCTATATCGTTTATTTCAACCACTCCCAATGTTAAAGTTCCACATTCTTACTACTCATTATTAGATTTAGATTTCTTATGGAAATGGACAAGGAAAACTCCAACATGAAAATAGTTAACTGCAGGAGAATTAATTTCAATGATTTGAAAAGAGACCTGGCCCAGGAGCATTGTTCAGAGATTGCCACAGAAAACAGGAAATATGCAACAATAGTCCTTCAAAGAAGTGATGGTTTAGGTACAGTCAAAACACATTTTCATTGTGGGTGATTAAATCTTGAGCTCCCTGGGTATGGGAGATATGGGTTAGAAATTGCGTGCAAGAGCTACAATTCACAACATGACCTTGTATGATCACAATCGAAGTGGGTGAGACTCAAAATTGCACCTCACCCACATGGAGCTTTGGACACCCATGTTCAGAAATTACTTGGAGCAGGCAGTCTTCTTCTTGAAGGCAGGCCATCCTTCTTTAAATGAAATGTGCATTAAAGATAATTCCTACAATTTAAATGCTGAGAGGGAGAACAAGAAGTAGTGAGCAGCATTACAGGCAAAAGTTGGCTTGATGAAATGTCATGGTTTTGCAACAGCCAGGAGACACCAAAGGCCATTTTTATTGGTTAAGAGAAGGTGGCTAGGGAATTAAATATCAGAATCTAGAACTGAAGATGTGCCACAAGATGTTGAATGGACTCATGTGCAAATTCAAGGTCAACAATAGCATCTTCACATGACAACTCTAATACACCCCAACCTGAACTTCTCAATCTGCTCAACCTCAGTCCAAACATGAATAAAAGATCTCAACTCAAACGATGAGGTGAGAGTAACTGCTCTTGACATCAAGACAACCTTTTTTGTACCCTTTCATTCTTGATTCTTTTCCAAACGAAAACAGTTTCTCCCTATCTTCACTGTCCAGCCCCATACTTTTAGAAACGTCTATCAGATCTCCATTTAGCTTTCTTCTCTCTCAAGAGAACAGTGAGTTATAAGTTAGTTTAACTCCCCAAACTTTTAAACAATACTCTGTGCGTTTACATACATGCACAGTAATCCTGAGATTGTCTTCATTACTTTAAGAAGTAGGAGCAGAAGGACTTCAGCCTATTGAGTCTGCACTGCCATTCAATGAGATCAAGGCTGATTTGATAATCCTCAACTCCAATTTTCTACCTTTTCCTTACAGCTCTTTGTTCCCATACTGATTAAAAATCAGTCTGTTTCAGCCTTGAATATACTTAATGATTCAGTCTCTACAAGCACTCTATGGTAAAGAATTCCACAGACTCCCCTCTGAGAGAAGAAATTTCTCCTCATCTCTGTCTAAACATGCAACCCCTTATTCTGAGATTATGACCTGAGGTCCTAGACTAACCCATATGGGAAACAACGATTCCACATCTACCCTGTCAAGTTCTCTAAGAATATTGTATGTTTCAAGAAAATCGCCTCTTATTCTTCCAAATTTCAACCTGTCCTCATAAGACACTCCCTCCATACCTTGTATCAGCCTAGCGAAACATCTCTGGACTATCTCCAATGCTGGTATATCTTTCCGTAGATAAGGGGGCCAAAACTGCTCACAGTACTCCAGCAGTCGTCTGATTAGTATAGTTTTAGCATAATCTCCCTACTTTTATTCTCCATTCCCATTGAAAAACAGATTAAACTTACCGTTAAAATGGCCTGTTAGTTCTGGATCAGAATCTAACTTTTGCTCTAAAATTGAGATTGAAGAAGATTCACAACTTTGAAAAAAATTCCAAGATATTCCCCCTTAGCCCCTGTCTATCTCACTCAAGCAAAGTCTCCTACATACCAACCATGAGCCCTTACTCTATACCAAACTTAAGTGAAGGTATCTTCAGATGCCATGACTTCTAATTGTATTAGAACCTTCAACTATTGCTCAATTAGCCATACCCCATCACTCACCTACCAAGAGTCCCTGCCAATCAGCATTCATACCTCTTGTAGTTATTTTTAATCAATCTGTTCACACTTGTTATGACATGACAGATGGAACTTGAACACAGACCTTCTAGGCTAGAGAAAGGGATACTACCACTGCACCACATGAGTCCCAACACGATTTGAATTGCAGCATTTCAAGAAGAAAGCTCATAACTATCTTCTCGTGGGCAATTAGGGAAAGGCAATAAATTCTTCATTAGCCAGCGCTGCCAAATCCCATGAAAAAATAACAAATACCCACCACACCCATTTCTAGATCTAGATGAAGGATCTAGATGAAGGAACTGAAGACATTCTGGCTAAGTTTGCAGATGATACAAAGATAGTTGGTGGGACAGGTAGGATGCAGGAATGCTGTAGAAGGATTTAGACAGGTTAGGAGATTGGGCAAATAAGTGGCAGGTGAAGTACAATGTGGGAAGTGTGAGGTCATGCACTTTGGTAAGAAGACTAAAAGCATAGACTATTTTCTAAATGGGGAAAAAATTCAGAAGTCTGAAGTGCAAAGAGACTTGAGAGTTCTAGTCCAGGATTCTCTCAAGGTAAACTTGCAGGTTGAGTCAGTAGTTAAGAAGGCAAATGTAACTTTGGCATTTATTTTGAGAGAGCTTGAATATAAAAGCAGGGATGTACTTCTGAGACTCAAAAAGGCTCTGGTCAGGCCACATTTGGAGTGTTGTACACAGTTTTGGCCTGATATCTCAGGAAAGATGTGTTGGCCCTGGAACGGGTTCAGAGGAGATTCATGAGAATGATCCAGGATTGAAAGCTTACATATGAGGAATGTTTGAGGACTCTGGGTCTATACTAGATGGAATTTAGAAGGATGAGGGGCAATCTAATTGTACAACATCAACATGACGTCGCAACTTCTATACTCAATGGTCTGAGCAATGAAAGCAAGTATGCTAAATGCCACCTTAACCACCCTGTTTACCCGTGATGCAACTTTCAAAGAACTATGTACTTGAACCCCTACGTCTCTCTGTTCAACAACATTACCCAGGGTACTACCATTAACTGTATAAGCCCTGTCCTTTTTCATTTTACCAAAATGCAATATCTCACATTTACCAAATTAAACTCCATCTGCCACTCCTCAGCCCATTTACCCAATTGATCAAGATCCCACTCTAGTCTGAGGTAACCTTCTTCACTGTCTACTACACCACCAATTTTAGTGTCATCCGCAAACTTACTAATCATGCCTCCTAAATTCTCATCCAAATCATTTATATAAATTACAAACAAACATGGACCCAGCACCAGTCCCTGCAGAACGCCACTGTTCACAGACCTCCAGTCTCGACCATCTCCACCTCAGCACCATTGATACAGACAGGGGCATGTCCTCCATTCCAATTCCTGAGGCCTTTATTGGTGAGTGCATTGAGTATAGGAGTTGGGAGTTCACGTTGTAGCTGCACAGGACATTGGTTAGGCTACTTTTGGAATTTTGCATTCAGTTCTGGTCTGCCTCTATAGGAAGGATGTTGTGAAACTTGAAGGAGTTCACAAAAGATTTACAAGGATTTGCCAGGGTTAGAGGGTATGAGTGATAGGGAGTGACTGGGGCTATTTTTCCTTGGAGCATCAGAGACTGAGCAGTGAAATTACAGAGGTTTATAAAATCATGAGGGGCAGGGAAATGCTGAATAGCCAAGATCTTTTCCCCAGGGTAGAGGAGTCCAAAACTAGACGGCATAGGTTTAAGGTGAGAGAGAAAAAAATTAAAAGGGATCTAAGAGACAACTTTTTCGCACAGTGAGTGGTGCATGTATGGAATGAGCTGCCAAAGGAGGCGGTGAAGGCCGGTACAATTACAACATTTCAAAGGCATCTGGATAGGTACATGAATAGGGAGGGTTTAGATGGATATGGGCTAAATGCTGTCAAATGGGACTAGATTAATTTAGGATATATGGTTGGCATGAACGAGTTGGGCCGGAGGGTCTGTTTCTGTGCTGTATATCTCTATACCTCTATGACTCCGTAAGTCGATGACCACTTCCTTCGTTTTGCTGACATTAAGGAAGAGACAGTTGTCTTAACAGCATGCTATTAAGCTCGCTATCTCTTTCCTCTACTTTATCTCATCATTGTTTGAGATTCGACCTACTAACTACACTCATCCGCATATTTGTAAATGTAGTTAGATATAAATTTGGCTGCAGAGTTGTGAGTGTATAAGAAGTATAGTAAGGGGCTGAGTACGCAGCCTAGCGTTGAGCATTGAGGATTATCATGGAGGAGGTGTTGTCTCCTATTCTTACTGATTGCGGTCTAATGGTCAGGATGTCAAAGATCCAGATGCAGAGTGGGGAGCAGAGTCCAGGTCTCGGAGTTTGGAAATAAGTTTGTTTGGAATTATGGTGTTGAAGGCAGAGCTAAACATGGTCGGCATAGACAAGTTGGACCGAAGGGTCTACTTCCGTGCTGTCTGACTCCATGACTCTGTCAATCTAAGGCTTGTAATTCAGATGTTCCAGGGATGAGTGTAGGGCCAGGGAGTTGGCATCTGCCATGGACCTATTGTGACAGTTGGTGAATTATAGTGGATTATGGCAAACTGGGAGGGTGGAGTTGACGTGTGCCATTACTAACCTCTCAAAGCAATTCATAAGGATGGATGTCAGAGCCACCAGGCTGTAGCCATTAAGGCATGTTGATAGATTTTTCTTTGGCACCGCGATGATAGTGGTCTTCTTAAAGCAGGTGGGAACATCGCATCATCATAAGGAGAGGTTAAAGATATCTACAAATATTCAAATCAGCTGGTCCATGCCAGAATCTGAGTGCACAGCCAGGGACTCCATCCAGGCCAGTCGCTTTCCATGGATTCACTCTCAAGAAGGCCAATCTGATGTCTGGTACACATGCACCCGAGGCTGTAAGGGCAGGTGACATCATTTCACTGACCTTCTGTTCAAAACAAGCATTGAATGCTCATTGGGGAGTGAAGCATTATTGTCAGCAATTCTACTCAACTTTGCTTCATAGAATGTAATGCATTTTTGCATTGTTATTTGTTAGGTTCTGATCCAAATTAGATTAATACATTGTTCATGGCAAATAAACCAAGTAGGGCTAAAGGTCAATTTTGTTCTGAACCAGTAAATATCCAACAGCTTTGCATGATTGTATAACATTCCTTCTTCCACTTATTTAACATAGGTATTTGTCATTGCTTTTGACTGGTACATAGCACAGTGAATATAAGCCTGGGTAAGCAATCCAAAGGCCTGGACTTCATAATCTAGATAAAAGAGTTCAATATTCACAAAGCAGCTGATGAATTTAAATGTAGTGAATAAAATAAATCTTAACCAAAAAGCTACTATCAGTTATGATTAACATTTAAGCACTGAATTCTAATTAAAAACTATCTGATTCACTGATATTCTTTTGGAAAGGAAGCCTGCTGTTGACCAGATTGCAGCATGTGTGATTCTTCATCAAAGGAAACATGATAGGCCTCTTTACTACCTTCTGAAATTGGTTTAGCAAGTAGCGCAGTTGTGCCAAATCTCTGCAGAAGGTTATAAGAAAAAAAGAACCAGATCACTCAACTTCCAGCTCAATATTGGATCTAGTTACAGTAAGGCACACCCAGTCCTGTTGATGCAGCAAAGACTGGAATAGCTATCCCACAGACTAATCAAGCAGCAGTCTGGATATAAGCATACCCACTGAAAAACATTTTACATCAATGTCTCAGACTACTTTATCACCATCTTTGAGTGCATCCTATCTCAGTGGCTTCACAGACTCACCAGAGGTAATGGCTCAGTGAAACACAATCAAGAAGAAATTGCCTTGGGAATTGTCAACATTGACTTAGGGCAACAGGTCAAACAGCTTCTGCCAAAATTGCTGAATGAATGAGTTATTTCTACATCCACTTGGTGGTCCCAGAATCTCAAATTTAGGTAATTTGACTCACTCCAAATGGCTGAGCATATTGGACACAGCAATAACTATAGAACCTAATAACATCACAACTATAATGCTGCAGACTCGTGCTCCAGAAGTAGCCAAGTTGTTCCTGTACAGCTGCAATATTGACATCTACCTTGCAAAGTGGAAGATTACTCGGGCATGCCCTGTCCACAAAAGCAGGTCAAATCCAATCCAATCTGGCCAATACTACTCCAGTTTACTCTTCATCAACAGTTGGGAGGGGTCATCAACAATACTATCAAATAGCAGTTAGCAATATCTTGCTCGTTGATTCTTTACTTGCATCTCACTAGTGCAACTCAGCTGTAGACCACATTACAGCCTTGGTCTAAACATGGACAACAGAACTCAGTGCCAGAGGTGATGAGACTGAAAGGCCTTGATATCAAGGCAGCATCTGACTGAGTATGGCCTTAATGAAATCTAGTTAAGTTGTAGTCAATGGGAATCATAGAAAAGCCTCCAATAGTTTGGATCATCCCTAGATGGGATGTTAGTTGAGGAATTTAGAGATCAATCATCTCAGCTCCATTGATCATCACAGTATAATGCTTTCGGCCTAATGATTTTCTTTTGCTTCATCAGTGACAGTGAGCAGAATCTTATAGAGGTCTGAATTAATTGGGCTTTAGTGAGGAATGTGGTGAAATCACGCAAGAAATCCAGGAAGGCCCATCTTGACATTAGGAGTAACTCACAACATCATTTAACTAGGCAGAGGTGGGTATCCACTCAGAAGGATTATTGCCTGTTAATAACTTTATTAATTGCAATTCTTGGCTCATTAATGCAGTTTCCTATTCTACCGCCGACCTTGTGCAAACTAGATGTTGGGAATTCTCAGTGAGGAAATCTGAGTGGCTACCCAACAATTTCAGCTCACTGCTGGCTGTGAGGAAGCTCCATGTTGCTCACCACACATATCAGCATCTCAGACACAATCCATGGGGAACCATCCACATGTGCCTTTCATCCATGGACATTGGCATTTGATGCTTGTCAACCCCTCAGGATCCTGATGGCACCTCTCCAATCCAGTTGTGGTTTGCTTGGAAAAATGAGACCTACATTATAGAACGTACTCACAACCAGCATTGAAAGACTGCTGTAAGGGCACTTTGTGTTCAGGGACAGGCACTCAGATCATAGATTGAACCAGGCTGCATCTCACAGCTGCTCGCTTGCTCTCTGAGCATTTGCTCACTTATGGCTCTCCTGTGTAGTTTGCATAATCAGACAAGTTAAGTCCCACCAGTGTGAGAGATGAATAGATATCCCAAGGATGAAAGAGGTTGTAGTGGCTCATTTGTCACAAGCAACCAACACATTGACTGCAGATAGCCTTAGACATAAGTGATGAACCCTTGAACTGTCATGTTGTTGACTGCAGCCCAAGATGTTGCACTTTAATGTGGATGACACTGAGGCTAAGCGCAATGTACAGGGATTGTACTCGGGCCTAGTCTGCACACATCATTCCACACATGCACCTACCTCAAGAGTGAGGTTACAGAATCAGTGATGATTTCACACATCTCTGGAGGGAAAGGTTTGTTCTATGTGTCAGCTTGGCATTGTCAAACAAGGCAGGGAGATGTACAATAGGCAACTCCTATGTCCACTTTCCCTCATATCTCCACTCCCCCTCATATGTCTGCTCTCCCTCATATGTTCACTCTCCCTTATATCTCCATCCTCCCTCATGTGTAAAAGGGACGGGGGAATTGCATTACTGGTAAAGGAATATCTCACAGCTGTACTGAGGGAGGATACATCAGAAGACTCATGCAGCAAGGCAGTATGTGTAGAACTCAGGAATAAGAATGGTGATGCCATAATGCTGGGGGTATAGGGAGATAGAAGAGAGAATATGTAGACAGATTTTAGAAAGATGTAAAAACAGCAGGGTGGGTGATTTTAACTTCCCCTGTATTGACTGGGACTCACTTTGTGCTAGGAGCTTGGATGGAGCAGAGGTTGTAAGGACCATTCAGGAGGGTTTCTTGGCGCAGTATTTAATCAGGCCAACCAGGGAAGGAGTTATACTGGATCTAGTTTAGGGAAATAAGCCCGACCAGGTGAGTGAAGTTTCAGTGGGGCAGCATTTCGGGAGTAGTGACCATAATAGCATGAGTTTTAAGTTACTCATAGATAGAGATAACAGCAGTCCTCGGGTGAAGGTGTTAAACTGGGGGAAGGCAAACTATAACAATATTAGGCAGGAACTGGAGAGTGTTGATTAGAGGCAGCTGTTTGAGGGTAAATCCACATTGGACAGGTGGGAGTATTTCAAACGCCAGTTGGTAAGAGTTCAGTAGCAACACATTCCTGCGAGAATGAAAGATAGGTATGGCAAGTTACGTGAACCTTGGATGACTAGGGATGTTATGACATTGGTCAAAAAGTTAAAGGAAGCATATGTAAGGTCTAGGAGGATGGGAATTGACAAAGCCTTGAAGTATACAAGGAAAGTAGGAAAGAACCTAGGCAAAGATTTAAAAGGGTTAAAAGGGTCATGAAAAGTCAGTAACAAACAGCATTAAGGAGAATCCCAAGGCTTTTTATACATATATAAAGCAAGAGGGTACCCAAGGAAAAGGTTGGCCCACTCAAAGACAAAGGAGGGAATGTATGTGTGGAGCCAGAAGAGATAGGTGAGGTCTTAATTGAACATTTTGTATCGGTATTCACCAAAGAGAAGGAATTGGTGGATGACCACAGGGGACGGAGTGTCGAATTTCTAAGATAGTAGGAACTGCAGATGCTGGAGAATCTGAGATAACAAGGTGTAGAGCTGGATGAACACAGCAGGCCAAGCAGCATCAGAGGAGCAGGAAAGCTGACATTTCGGGCCTTGACCCTTCTTCGGAAATTATCCATGTAAGGTTTCAA
>NC_063348.1:29852375-29872957 GCF_021869965.1 Rhincodon typus | reverse complement strand
GACCATTCCCTCCATGTCCGTTTCCCATCACAAAACCCTAGGTCCTGTTCTGTATGGATTGCTCTCAGCGCAGCCAACTCATTTTCAACGATTCACACTTCCTGTTATTACCTACTCAACATTTACTTCCTCTGTGGCTTACTATCTGCAATCCCATTGTCTGCTTCCCCTTCTTTGCCCCCTCTCTCTTTCAGCAGCATCTACATGTCTCACTCTCTTCCCAAAATGCCCCCTCCACAAAAGTTGCAAGGCCTGCTAAGTTTCTCCAGTACTTTCTGTTTTTGCTTCAGATCTTTAGTATCCTTCGTTTTTGGTTTTATAATAGGAATTCTTGCATGTCTCTGCCCACTACACTATGGTCGCATTTAATAACTTGAATATCTTTGTAATCGAAGAACGTGTTTGAACTGGTAGTTCTTCTATTTAATAAATTCTAATTGAATCAAGGTACTAAAGAAAATGAAACAATGGTAAACATATGGAGTTGAGGCACGACAGTCAAACTTAAGTGAATTGCTACTTTGAGGAGCTACTAGTTAGCAAACAAAATTACTAGCCTGTAATGTACATGAAACAAATTTTTAGTTTAGATTTTGTTCCCACTGCAATTCAGACTTCAAGTGGAACGGTTTCCAACCAAATAAAATTTTTAAAAGATTCAGTTGATAACAGCAGATTTTGACAAAAACACCGTTCCCTACACTTTCAACAGAGGTCATTCAACAATAATTCCACACTTGAAAGAAGATAAAATATTCATAAATTATTTCTTTGTTATTTTTAAGGGGAACTATTTTATTAATCTAGCTTCAAACTGAATGCTTCTCCACTTAACTGACAGCAGTATACTTTAAACTATTAAATAGTGGAAGCCACATTAAAATATTGTTCTTAATCAAATACAAACGTTCAGAAGAATAAGTTCTTAATTTCAGTTGACATTTTTGACTTAGGGCAAATATTGTTTATAATCAATTTATCTTTGTGCTATCGTGGTTCAACGTATCAGTTTAGTTGAAGTCTCGCATGGCTCATAGGTTTCTTCCTGTCTTTGAACAGAAGCTTGAGTTCAAGCCACATTCTGAGACTTGTGCACATGATGTTTGTGAACATTTAGCTGTTCATGTCATAATTCGAGTGATATCAAACTTGCCTCCTTGGATGAATGTAAAACATGCCACGATATTTGTCAAAGAATAGCGGAGAAATTCTTTCGTAAACCATAAAGCACATAACTCATGATTTACCTCACTGCTGTTTTATTGGAAATTGACCATTACATTAGCCTCTACTGAATGCCAGAAGTGAAGTGACAGTGATTGCCCTAAACAGCAAAGCATCACTTGAGTGAGTGTGGATTCCAGGGGTTTTGATGAAAAAGAAATCAATGGGAATCAAGGGGATAGGAATCTCTACTGGTTGCAGTCACAAAAAGGAAGATGGTTGTATTTGTTGAAGCCTAATCATCTCAGTCTGAAGATACTATTGTAGGAATTTCTCAACGTAATGTCCTAGGCTCGAGCATCTTTAGCTGCTTCATCAACAATTTTCCGTTCATCCTAACATGGGCATATTCGCTAGTGGTTGTACCATTTACAACTACACACATACTGAAGTGGTCTGTGTTTAAATATAATAAAACCTGGATAACATTCAGGCTTTAACTGAAAAGTGGCAAGTGACATTCACACCATACACGAGCCAAGCAATAACTATCTTCATTAAGAGAGAATCAAACCATTTCCCCTCTACATTCAGGCGACCAGCACCAAATCACCAAATTCCAAATCCTGGCTCTTAACATTGGCCAAAAGATATGAGAAGGGCAATTACCACTGTGGTGCCAGTACTGTACTGGGAGCTGCAACAAAGTGACAGAAATTGACTGCACAAGGCATCTGGTGGAAATGCCTGGCACCCACTTTTCTGTGAGATAGATTTCTTTTGCAATGGCGACCTTACAATGCTAACTCTCAAGCAAAGGGACATGTAGCTTTCAGTAGACAGTGGTATACACACTAAAAGAGCTCAGTGGATCAGTTACCCTCTTTTGACACTAGAGGCAGGTTCTCTTGAGCCATCTACAGGCACTGGCCTCATAGCTGTCTTTGTCCAGGTTGCCTTCATAGTCAGAATGGTCTTATGTTACATCCCGAGAGGAAAGAACACCCCTTTTCTCTTGAACAGTCTTTAAGAGAACCTTTGGAGAAACACTGCTCTAGCGAAGCATAGTTATTTGTTTGTCCAGGTGTCTGTTCAATATTGCATCCAGAGTTGAAGCCTTGAAGGTCCATCAGGGGTCAGAACTTTCTGCTTGCCTGCCCACAAAATTTGGTGTTTTACCTATGTGTGTGTATATAATGAGCTGAAAAGAACATAACCATACGAAATAAGCCTACCAAAGTGGGAGCACCTCCTACTTATATGTTTTTCTCCATATTATCTCAAAGTGCCTGCCCAATGATTCACTTCTAGAACGAAATACAGGATGCATTGTCACATTTTTTTCCACAATATATACTTTTCCATAATATTTACAAAAGTACATTATGCACCAGTTCAAAACTGACATCACATTAAGCGCAATACAGACCAATGTATCTTGAGAAGTACAAAAGGCTCCTTATTACTTTTATACCATCCAGAATATATTTGGAGTTTACATAGAATCAGAGAGTACGGAAATAGACCGTAAGGTCTAACTAGTCCATCCCGATCAAAATCCAAAACTAAACTAGTCTCACCTGCCTTCAAGTTGAATGTCAAATATTCTATGGTCATACAGGCAGTAGATCTTACACCATCAGATACTATAACACAGTTCAGTTTTGATGAAGGGTCACTGGACCCTAAACACTGACTCTGCTTTCTCTCCACAGATGCTACCAGATCTGCCAAGTTTCTGCGGCAATTTCTGTTGCTATTTCAGATTTCCAACATCTGCAGTTCTGGATTTTGGAGATGTGTCAGTCTGCAACACTCAGTCCTTGACAGCTCTTTACACTGAAAGGCCCAATGAGTTTTGGACAGACGAGGTGATTTTAAACAACTTAGGGAACTACTGTGTGCACTAGCCTGAACTTGTTTCTTTCTCTAGTTACTCTCCCAACTCCAACTTTCTTCTCCCCACCCCACCCTAGTTCATCTTGCTCATTACACTCACCTCTGTCTCCCTTGACCAAATTCTCAAACTGGACGTGCAATATTCCTTACTGGTCCACCTGTTAGCTGACATTGTTACTGATTCACTTTCTTTAAGTGCTGTCTCTCTGCTTGAAACTTATGCTACTAATCGACTCAGGAAATATCTCCTGATGCCATCACACTTGAAAATCATTCTGGTTGTGCAGTCACCATCCATTTTACTGGAACTCCAGACTTGAATCTCTTTAACTAGATTTTCAGCCCTGCCAAAGGACTGAAATTTATGTTGTCAATGACATGTTATGCGAATGTGATAAAGGTAATCTATCTCCCCTCCCTTGCTTTCATGACCTAACACACCCACATCTCCAAGTCCCTCTATGTTAGCAAGAATTATGACTGCACTCACCAGATTCCATTCTTATCCATTTAATCATAGACAGCTTATTACTTGTAATGCAAGTGACCCGCTCCCACGCCATGAAACTGGTGTTACTCAAAATTTTTTCAAATTATTATTCACTTGTGGAATGTGGACATCGCTAGCTGGGCCAGCATTTAATGCCTGTCCCTAGCTGCCCTTGAGAGTGGCGAGTTGCCTTCTTGAACTGCTATAGTCCAAATGCTATAGGTACACCCTCAATGTGATTAGGGTGGGAATTCCAGGATTTTGACCCAATAACACTGAAGAAACAGCGAAACAGTTCCTAGTTAGGATGGTGAGCGGCTTGGAGGGGAACTTGAAGATGCTGGATTTTTCTTGCATCTGCTGCCCTTGTCCTTGAAGGAGATAGAAGTGGTGTGTTTAGAAGGTGCTGTCAGAGGAACTTGGTGAGTTACTGCAGTGCATCTTGTAGATGTTACACATTGCTACAACTTTGTGTCAGCACTGAAGCGAGTTGACGCTGAAGATGGTGACTAAGATGCCAATCAAACAGGCTGCTTTGTCCTAGATGCAGTCAAGCTTCTTCGAGTGTTGTTGGAACTCACTCATCCAGACAAGTAGAAAGTATTCCATCATATTTCTGACTTGTACCTTATAGGTTTTGTACAGGCACTGGGGAGAAAGGTGGCAAGTTACTTGCTGCAGTATTCCCAGTCTCTGACCTGCTCCTGAAGCCACCATATTTGTATGGCTCATCCAGTTCTGTTTCTGGTCATTGGTAATCCCCAGGATGATTCTGTTCGTGGGGAAAGACAGTTGGGCCTAGGATCCTCACTTTATTTTAGTGTTTTTCACAGCCACTAAATGCTTCCAAGTACTTTATTGCTTGTGAAACACTGTTATGATGGACGAAATATGGCAGTCATTTTACGAATCTCTCACAAACAGCCATGTGTAAATAACTAGATAAACTTTTCTTTTGAGATGTTGATTGAGGGATAAACATTAAACAGGTCACTGAGATGAATTCTTTGCTCTTTTTCAGCATAGTGCCTGGTGATCTTTTATATCCATCCACACAAGCATGTGGAGTCTCAGTTAATAATTTTTTTTTCAAAAATGGCAACTCTAGAGTCGTAGTTTTCCAGCATGGAGTGTCAGTCTTGATATTTACGCTCAGGGTCTGGAGTGGGAACTTGTACCCATAATATTACAACTTAGATGCTACAGTGCCACCACTGAGCCACAGCTAACACTATCGGCTGCCCCTTGGCAACATCTTCTGAAAACACAGCATTAGTTCTCACATATATGTTCAAGACAGCCAGCTTTAATCTCATGACCACCTCTCCCAACCGCTCCACTGTTTATAAATTATCTGCTTGTTTGACATTAAGAATTGGACCATTCTGAGGGGTCACTGAACCAAAAACATTAACAGTTTTCTCTCCACTTGCCAGACCCACAGAGTCTCTCCAGCAATTTCTGTTTTTGTTATAAAATTAATTTGTTCAAAGAAACTGTGAACAGCAGATACACACAGTGGTTTCATTCATGTGATCTGGATGAAGGAACAGAGGGAATTGTTGCTAAGAAATGAGTGGGGAAAAAAGTAGCAGATAGAATACAATGTGGGAAAGTGTAAGGTTATGCACTTTGATAGGAAAAATAAAGCTGTAGACCATTTTCTAAATTGGGAAAGGTGTCAGACATCTTAAGGTTAATATGCAGGCTCAATAGCAGTTAGGAAGCCAAATGCAATGCTAACATTCATTGTAAGAGGGCTAGTATACAAGAGCAGAGATGTATTGCTGAGGCCACATTTGGTCAGACATGCAGAATACTGTGAGCAGTTTTGGGCCTCGTATCTCGATATCTCATATCTATCTGTGCTGGCACTGAAGGAGATCCAGAGGAAGTTTACAAGAGGATGAAGTGCTTGACATACAAAGAACATTTAAGGACCCTGGGTCTCTAATCTATGAAATTTAGAAGGATGAAGGGCAACTCATTGAAACTTACTGAATACTGAGAGGCCTGGATAATGTGGACATGGAGAAGATGTTTCCACTAATAGGAGAGTCAAGGACCCCAGGGCACAGACCCAGAGTGAAGGCATGACCCTTAGAACTAAGATGAGGAGGAATTTCTTCAGCCAGAAGGTGGTAAATCTGTGGAATTCATTGCCCCAGAAGGCGAAAGAGGCCAAGTTATTGAGAGTAATTAAGACAGAGATAGATGGGTTCTTGATTAGTAAGGGGATCAATTGTTAAAGGTAGAAGGTAGAAGAATAGAGTTGAGAAATGTATCAGCCATAATCAAATGCTGGAGCACACACTGTGGGCCAAATGGCCTAATTCTGCTGCTATATCTTATGTTCTCCTACAACATAGGGACGGACAATGGAATTCACAGCTCAAGTCAAGTTCAAAACAAGTGCGGGAGAAATTTTGTAGAATGAGTTCTGAGTGAAACAAGTGAGGTTTTCCTTCAAGAGGCACATCAAATTGAACTTTTGCTCCATCTTACTGTGAAATTATACACAATTAGACTTGATAGCCAGAACAAGAACCTTACCAAATTCTCCTGGAGCTAAAGAACTTAAGTAACTCAGAATTGTTAAACTTAAATAACAGTTAACGGATTGGTTCAGGACATGAAAGAAACTTAGTTTTCAATATCTGATGACTTATCAGGATTTAAGAAGAAACATTTCACACTATAGAAAAGTGATCCATCTCCCTTAGGAAGTAAGGTTGTAAACAGACCAGTTAGGATATTTTCAACAATAAAATACAAATGTCATAAAGTTGGGCCTCGTCTTATTTCCACATCAAAGAGGAAAAAATAACTTGCAATTAAGGTGTTTTTCACACATGCTTAATGAAGCACTGCAAACTCAATTATTGCTTTTGAAGTGCCTCTAGGCAATTACTACACAGCACAGTCTTGCATCAGCAATAACCAAATTGTAATTTTTAATGTTGACCAGGATTCAAAGATGACTTACTGCTCTTGAAACCACTACATCTACTTGGAAATATGCGCAGGATTTGGTTTAGCCACTCATTCAATTGTTCAAGACAAAATCTCCAACACAGCGCCTTTGCAGCACTACATCAGACATTTTACCTTGACTGAGTATACAGTCTAGAATGAATGCAACCAAGGTAAAAAGAAATTGAAAAATGGAAAGACGAGTGCTTGCTCTGGCAATAAATTAGTTCTTGTACGTTGACTTCACTCTCTCACTTCTATGACTTAACAAAACCAGTAGATGCTGGAAATCTGAAATAAAAATATGAAGTCCCTAAGGAGTTAATGTTTCATGTTGCTGATCTTTCCCACCTTTCAGAAGGATTTAGCTTTTCTGTTCTTTCCATTAAAGTGAATTGTTTCACATTTCCCCATAGCGTACTCTGTCACCTTCTTCTCCACTCTTAACTTACCTACGTATTTTTGCAGTTTCCCTGCAACCTCCTCACAGCTTACTTTCTCAAAAAGCTTTGCACTGTCAGCAAACTTGGATACTTTACTCTTGGTCACCACATCCATGTAACTGAGAAAGTCTTAACAGCTGAGGTCAAGCATCAATCTTTGCAGCACACCACAAGTTAGAATCTGCCATCCCAAACATGACCCATCCATTTCCACTCACTGCTTTCTTTCTTTGAACCAATATAATCTTCTGACTTGGAAACCAATGAGCTACCTGTTGAGGTTGGTGACTTAGAAGAATATCTTTTCCTTCTCTTTACTTTGGAGACACCAGTCACCTCAGATAGATCTAAGGATTTGGGAACCTCTAATTTCTATGGATTTTAAGAAGGATCAGCTTTCTTTCTTCACCTGTAGACTGAATGTTGACAAGAAGGTTCTGATTAGAGAGAGGCAAATTTCAACCTGATTTACACTTCCCCAACAAGTTTCCAATTTCAAATCTGGACCACGCTCCTCCAAATGTTTAACCAAGAAACCGACAAAAGGTGTCACACCTAAGACTCACTTTTTTTCTTAAATTCAGTCATGTGATGGAAGCATTGCTAGAAAGGTCAACACTGTTCATCTCTAATTACCCTTGGGAAGCTTTAGGATTGAAAGTATAATCCATGTGGGAAAGGTACACCCACAATGCTGTAAAGGAAGGCAGTCCATGGCCTTGACACATTGATAATGAAGGGACAATGATAAAATCATGATGCAAATTTTAAACTTTTAGTTTAAATTTTTGAAATTTTCAAGAATATAAAACAACACAGCTCCATGGGAAACTCACAGCTATTAGTCAATGGTGAAAGTGCAGCACTACTATCCCTTTAGGATAGAAGAAAAAAGTGATAAACTGGATGTATTTTAAGTTGGAAAATTTGGCACTTTGCACACAGGGGATGGTTGAGGCTATATATTGCAAAGCCCTAAAAAAGTGCATATACATCTTATACATACTGCTGGGTGTATCTGAAAAATAATAAGAGTTGATTATCTGAGAATTTTTGTGATTTACGACTAATCTAATAGCCTAATTAAATTTTAACCATATCACATGTAATGAATTGGCTAGTATGACACAAGTTACATGCCATTACAAAAGTCATAACAGCTGAAGAAATGGGACAAATAGGTTATTCCATCCATCAACCCATCTCCACCATTCATTAAGGTCGAGGGTTTGTCTACTTTACTGCCTAGCCCCCAAAAAGATTCTTGTCAATCAAAAATCAGCCTTGAAATTCTTAATGACCTAGCCTTCCCCGCTCTCTGAGAAAGAGAATTGCACAGACTAACGACCCTCAGAGAATAAATTCCTCCTCATCTCTGTCTACAATGAGAGACTCACTTATTTTCAAAGCTCTGGTTTGGACAGGCAATTAGGGGCAGGACCTATACACTAAATGATAAGGTCCTGGGGAGTATTGCTGAACAAAGAGACCTTGGAGTGCACGTTCATAATTCATTGAAAGTGGAGCCATAGGTAGACAGGGTAGTGAAGAAAGTGTTTGGTATGCTTGCCTTTATTGGTCAGTGCATTGAGCATAAGAGTTGGGAGGTTATGTTGCGGCATTGGTTAGGCCACTTCCGGAATACTGCGCTCAATTCTGGTCTCCCTGCTTTAGGAAGGATGTTGTCAAACTTGAAAGGGTTCAGAATAGATGTACAAGGATGTTGCCAAGGTTGAATGGTTTGAGCTATAGGGAGAGGCTGAATAGGCTGAGTCCACGAAAAGATCAACCATGATCTTATTGAATGGCAGAGCAGGCTCGAAGGGCCAGATGGCCTACTCCTGCTCCTAGTTCTTATGTTCTTATGTTCTAGGCTGGGTCTGTTTTCCCTGGAGTGTCAGCGGCTAAGGGGTGACCTCATGAAGTTTATAAAATCATGAGGGGCATGGATAGGGTGAATAGCCAAGGTCTTTTGTCCAGGGTAGGGGAGTCCAAAACTAGAGGGCATAGGTTTAAGGTGAGAGGGGAAAGACTTAAAAGGGACCTAAGGGGCAACTTTTTCGCACAGAGGATAGTGTGTGTATGGAATGAACTACTTGAGAAAGCGGTGGAGACTGGTACAATTACAATATTCAAAAGGCATCTGGATGGGTATACGAATACGAAGCATTTAGGGGGATATGAGCCAAATGCTGGCAAATGGATTTGGATTAATTTAGGATACCTGGTCAGCATGGGCTCGTTGGACTGAAGGATCAATTTCCAATGCTGTACAGCTCTATGACTGTGTAACTCATTGGACAAGTTGCTTTGCCAGAAATCCACTTAATACTCGTAAAGTTTGCAAAACAGGAAATATGCTAAAACCTATTCAATGACCTAGATGAGGAAGACTTTTGTCCTGTGTACCTCAATTTTTTCTGGAGTCTAAAGCTAGATTTTAGCTCCTTTCCCAGTATGTGCAATCGGCAAATGTATTATCTTGGTCTCTTTTCCACTGCAATGCCTTTTGTGCATCTCCTCTCTTTCTCTTTAAACTAAAATAATAAGTTTACACCTTTTAAAAAAGTGTAAATATCACTAATTAAAAAGACACCATTTAGAAGTAACAGCCAGGTCTCCGTCCTATTCGGGTTTAAGGCCTGCCTTTTCCTCTTTACCATGGATCAATGTCGTTGTCAGCACCAGTATTTTTTAAATTCCTTATTGAATTATTCTCATCATTGATCTTTATATTTTCATCCAGTGAATGACAATATGATCAGCTAGTTCACGCATTCTTCCTTCTTCGCACAACTGACTGGGATTAAAACATTCCTTACAAAATAGGTAACTCAACACGTACCTCTGTTTCCAATCCCAAAAACAGAACTACAGGAAGGAAGGACAAGCAGGCATACAAACATAATATAAAGACAGGAGTTTGGGGAGGTTTATAAAATCAAGCTAACATGTTATATATCTAAATACACACCTTGTGTGCTTTTGCAAAAAAGTCTCAATCATTTATGGCTACTCTCAAACATAGTCAAACATCCATTATTTAATGTAAATTTAATTGAGAAGTAGGCCACTGTTTAAAAATAACAGGCTTGAACTTTTGGCACTCTTTTCTTAAAGAGATGGTGGTTCCAGAGTCATTGAATATTTTTAAGGCAGAGGTCACTATATTCTTGTTAAGCAAGGGGGTGAAAGACAATGAAGGGTAGGTTGGAATGTGGATTTGAGATTACAATTAGCCCAACTGTGATCATAACAAATTGCACAGCAAGTTCTCCTCGTTCATATATCTTAAGTTGGAGGCACTGAATATTGCAAAAACTATGGAGTCTTACAACATTCCAGCAACAGTACTGAAGATTTGTGCTTTAGAATGAGCCACTTCCCTAGCCAAGCTGTTTCAGTATGATTACATTGCTGACATCTACCCAACAATATAGAATATGGCCCAGGTATGTCCTGTACACAAAAAGTAGGCCAAATCCAAGCAAGCCAATTACTGCCCTGTCAGTCTACTCTCAGTCATCAGGAAAATGATGGAAGCTGTCATCAATTGTGCAAACAAGCAGTACCTGCTCAGCCTTAATCTACTCAATAATACCCAGTTTGAGTTCTGCCAGAGCCACTCTGCTCCTGCTCTCATTATAGCCTTGATTCAAACACGAGTAAAACAGTGAATTGGAGAAGTGAGGGGACTTCACATTCTGAAGCACAAGTCTTCAGTACTGTTGCTGGAATGTTGTAAGGCTCCATAGTTTTTGCTGTATTCAGTGCCTCCAACTTAAGATATATGAATATATGAACTAGGAGAACTTGCTCTGCAATTTGTTATGATCACAGTTGGGCTAACTGTAATCTCAAATCCACATTGCAGCCTTGATTCAAACATGAATAAAACAGTGAATTGGAGAAGTGAGTGGAGAGTGACATGCCTTGACATCAAGGCTGCATTCAACCAAGTGTGACATCAAGGAGCTCTAGCAAAACTGCAATCAACTGGTATCAGAGAGCAAACTCTCCACTGGCTGGAGTCATACCTGATGGATGGGAAGGTAGTTGTGGTTGTTGGAGGTCAGTCATCTCAGCTCCAGGACATCTCTGCAGGAGTTCCTCAGGGTGGTCTCCTAGGCCCAACCGTCTTCAGCTGTTTCATTAATGACCTTCCCTCCATCATAAGGTCAGAAGTGGAAATGCCTGCTGATTGTACATTGTTCAGCACCATTCACTACTCCTCAGATACTGGAGCAGTCCATGTCCAAATTCAATGAGGTCTGGACAATATCCAGGTTTGCGTTGACAAGTGGCAAGTAACATTTGCGCCACACAGATGCCAGGCTATGACCATCACCAATAAGAAACAATCTAACATCGCCCTTGACATTCAAAGTTGTTACTGTCACTGAATCCACCACTATCAACATCCTTGACGTTACCGCAGAAGCTCAACTGGACCTGCCACATAAATATAGTGGCTATAACAGCAGGTCAGAAGCTAAGAATAACGTGGTGAGTAACTTACCTCCCTACTCAACGCAGACTGTCCATCATCTGCAAGGCACAAATCAGGACACCGATGGAATACTCCCCACTTGCATGAATGGGTTCAACTCCAACAACACTCAAGAAGCTTGACACCATTCAGGACAAAGCAATCCTCTTGTTTGGCACCACATCCGCATACATTCCACTTCTTCCACCACTAACATTCAATAGCAGCAGTGCGTATTATCCACATGATGCACTGCAGAAATTCACCAAAGATACTCAGACAGCAACTTCCAAACCACGAACACTTCAATCTAGAAGGACAAGGACAGCAGAAATAACGGGAACACCACCATCCGCAAGGTCCCCTCCAAGTCATTCACTATCCCAACTTGGAAATATATTGGTGCGCCTTCACTGTCGCTGGGTCAAAATCCTGGAATTCCCTTCTGAACGGCATCGTGGGTCAACCCACAGCAGATAGACTGCAGCAGTTCAAGAAGGCAGCTCACCACCACTTTCAAGGCCAACCAGCACAGGCAATGAATGCTGATCAGCCAGCGATGCTCACATCCCGTGAATGAAT
The DNA here is from genome assembly GCF_021869965.1 of Rhincodon typus. Classification (NCBI taxonomy): domain Eukaryota; kingdom Metazoa; phylum Chordata; class Chondrichthyes; order Orectolobiformes; family Rhincodontidae; genus Rhincodon; species Rhincodon typus. The sequence goes on along the minus strand of NC_063348.1, from coordinate 29,860,917 downwards.
GAAAAAATTCTTAAGGTTACGCCCTTTGTCCTGGACAATCCAACGAGTGGACAGAGGGTCTTGTAGCTCCTCTAACAAAATCCTAAAAAATTCAATCAAAATCAACCTCGCATTGTTGGCATGAAAGCTCTTGGTTAACGTCTGGAGCTCTGGTAACGTTTGTATTCATCAGCATTGAAGTCTTTCAAAAGCAAATGTATCTTATCTAAAGTGCAGTGTCTGGAACAGTAGAATATCCTAGATTTGATCTAATCAAATCTTGCACTTAATGTCAGCATTTCTGCAAGTGTAGCTCAGGAACCATTAAATAACTTTGGATCTCCATTGTTCCGAGCATTTCACATTTGAAATACAATTGAGATCTAGCCTTTTTAATTCAAAACACATTTCTCACATTTTCCTTAAGTGACATCAGATAGTTTTACCATCTCAAAATAATCAAGCAAGGGCTTTTCTAACTTTATTCTCCCACTTACAGTACTTATGATCCAAGCAATCATCTTGAAGGGGATTGCTGCATAAAAACAGTGAAGTATTGATAAAACTTTACAAGACACTAGTCAGACACACCTATAATACTGCAACAGCTTTGGTCCCCACATCTAAGGAAAGATACTGGAGGCAGTCGAGAGAGGGTTTACTAGGTTGATTCCGGGTATGGAGGGATTTCCTTGCATGCAGACATTCAATAGACAGGGAATAAAAATACAAAATGTTGGAGAAACTCAGCAGATTTGGCAAGATCTGTGAAGAAAGAAACAGGGTTAACATTTTAAAGAGATAGTAGGAACTGCCGATGCTGGAGAATCTGAGATAACAAGGTGTAGAGCTGGATGAACACAGCAGGCCAAGCAGCATCAGAGGAGCAGGAAAGCTGACGTTTCAGGTCTGGACCCTTCTTCAGAAAGTATCTCACAATTTAAATCCAGTTTTCGAAACTGGAGCTCAAGGGTTATGTGGATAAAGCAAGCATTTAGGATTATCAGATCAGCCATGATCTAACTGAATGACAGAACAGTCTCAACAGGCCAAATGGCTGACTTCCCATAGTCTTTTGGGAATCAAGGAACATGGAGCAGCGACTGTAGCAGCCCATTCAGTCCTTTGAACCCGACAAATGCAGCTTATTTTCTATCACCGCTCTACCTTACCCCATTATCCCTATATCCTATGTTGCCATAATATGGCTCTCATTTGTCTCTCACGCTATAACTTCAATTATTTTAGAATTCTTTTTCTTTAGAATATCCATGTTACTGTATCTGAACTGTCCAGAATGCTTTTCCTCAATGGTCCTTATTAGTTTTAAGATGGAAGTAAACATTAATCATGTTCTTCGATTATTCCATAGCAACCAGTTTTACTATGCTAAATGCAAAATACCCCAAATATTGAAGATGTGAAATAAAAAAACAGAATGTGCTGGACAAACTCAGCAGATCTGGCAGCAGGAAACATAGACTTTCCTGCTCCTTGGATGCTGTCTGACCTGCTGTGCTTTTCCAGCCTCACACCGATAGACTCTGGCTTCCAGCATCTGCAGTCCTGATTGTCTCCAAGCATGTGGAGCTTGATGAGTTCCAAAGAAAATCACTGAACTCAATGCACCTAACACTTTTTCTCTCCCTATAGATGCTACCAACCTGTTGAGTTTCTCTAACACTTTGTTTTTAATGTTCTGATTATTTAATTCCAACTCGTGAGCCCTGCACTATTGAATTTTAGTTCTGATAAGTAAGTATCAAGCCCAATTCTTTTTAAGCAACAATGCACCCAATGCTTTTTTGAAGCTAATGTAGGCTGCAAAATACAGTTTGAGTTCTGTTTCTGTCACAGCCGTATGCACATGTCCTCAGTTGGCTCATATTAACATGTTTTAATCCTTACTCAGGTAATTTGACATTTTTCAAGTCTGTCACAGCTGTTCATGTATCTAGATCGTTCACTCACTTTGCCTTCTGGAGGTTAGGGATCAAAATTCCTTGCAGCAGCACTGCCACCTCATGGAAGAGATTAATCCACACTGGTGACCCAAACCAGAAGTAGATCCCCACATGCGCTGTTTTTAGGGCATAATGATCTCTCTCAGGGCTTTCTGGCAGCCAGGGTTATAGTCCAAATATTTCCTGCCTAGGTCTCCTAACCAGGCACAACCATTTCACATAACAAAACTGCATAAACGTCTCTATTACAGTACATGTACTGACTTATTTACACAGTTCCAGTGAAGATATCCAACAGAAAAAAAATTCAATCCTGAAAATTTGTTATACATGCCGACATTGACATTAACAGACAATTACAATATTTCTTATGCTGCACCAACTTTAACTCTCTAGAAGTATTAACACAAATTGCAATTGCCAAGATTTGATTGAAATCAGAACATTTATCTGAAATTTTGAAAATTCATTTATACATGGAAAATGATTTATGTTCAATTACAGACGTCCTTTCTGAATGCATAAACACTCAAATTTTCAAAGAAAGGTGAACTATGTTAGCATGCCAATGCATTAAACTTCAGCACCAATTGAGACAGACACAAACCAATTAATAAGAGCTTCTGCAAGTTAATTGCAATTGTGGTGTCAGAGCTGCCTGTCCAAAACAAGAGATCAGGCACTGGTCAAATACAGGCATTTAAAATATATGTTGGTCCTGATTAAAAATCCTACGTTATAAAGTTTTAAACAAGTCATTTCAGGCTTGAAAACAAGTTTGAATAACAATACTGCACATTTTGTCTGAGTGCACTTCAACTCAAGCTACTCACAATGTCATTGGCTTGTCTGTTTTTAAATACTGAGGTCAGATGACTTATATCTGCCTCAGCATCTCTCAAAGCTTGAATTTGGATTTTATGTTTTGCCGAGAGCTGGCCTTCTCCAAGTTGCAGACAAAAACTGATGTCTGAGGACGTGCGGTGCCTATGCTTTTTTAAGTAGCATCTCATTAAGCAATTGAAGAAATCCTCCTCTGCAGTCATGATCAGTATCTGACAATAAGGTCTAGAAACCACATTTTAAAAGCTTCATCCAGGTGAAACACACATTTGATAAAAGACAGGGTGTAGATATTGATATGTATACGAGTATCAGTATGACTGCAGAGAACAGGAACCATGCGGTGTGGATGCTGGAGAAGTAAAATAAACCAAAGTGCTGAAGAAATTCAGCAGCAGGATCTGTGGAGAGAGAAAGAGTTAAGGTTTCTGGTCCAGTATAGCTCTTCTTGGGTTCTCAACTAAGTCAAATTGGACCAGGAACATTGACTATTTCTCTTTCCACAGATGCTGCAAGATCTGCTGAGTTTCTCCAGCACTTTGTCTTTAGAGTAAAACAAGCAGACCTGATTTGGTTATAGTAGGGAACAACGATTGCATCAATTGCAAGTATTTATCATATTCTTTCATGAGATACAATTAACACTAGCAAGAATTTCTTCCCCATCTCGAAATGACTTCAACATATAATGGCAAGTTGCCTTTTTGAACCTCTGCAGTCCATGTGGTGTAAACTCATCTTGGAGATTCAAACAATTCATCATTTTCTTTACGGTCTTCAAACTTTATTTTTGAAGATGAACTGATAAAAATTAGAACATGGAACTGTCAATTAAACTTTTCAGGGGCTGTGTGTGTGCAACTGAGAAATCATGCGTGCAAGCATTGAGATAGAACAGAGAAAACAGAGAGCTTTCTGATGAACGCATCCTAAATACTACTTGCCAACATTCTTCTTTGACTGCAGCAGAAACCCGCTATCTCTACACGTAGCATGGATCCATCAGTTAGGTTTGTAGGGAGGTCCAGCAGCAAGGGACAATGCCAGCAAAGTCATGCCCTCACTGTGGCATCATGAGCAGAAGACACCCACTGACATATGCTATCAGCTCTCGAACAATAAGTGTTTGAAAAGATTCTCAAAAGTATATCCAAAACAAAAGTTAAGAGCCACTATCAGAACCACCACCTCCACCAAGCCCCCCCAACCCCAACTCCCGTCCCCCCAATTTTCTTCAACAACGAAAGTATTGAGGCGTTTAAGGTAGAGCACTGTTAGGGAACATGTGATCAAATTTATTTCATTCTATTTGCTCAGGAAAGAATGCAGCAACATCTATGAAACATGATTATCAATGTTTTTACTTAATTTATGCTCTTTCTGTATGATTTTCTAAAAATCCTGGTAAAGTTGAGATGTAGACTCGAATTATTGTTTGAAATATGTGACTGCTGATATTGACCCTTCAGTCCTAATCTCTAATATCTACAGTTGCACAATGCATTTAGAGTTGAAATTATGAAGACAGTGTGTAGTGTATGTGCAGGTGTGCATGTGCATGGTACAGAGACCTGGAGATTTGCTTGCAGGTGTTTAGTTCCCACGTATCTGCTGTCCTTGTTATTCTAGAAGACAGAAGTTGTGTGCTTGGAAGGTGCTGTCAGAGAAGCCTTGGTAAGTTACTGCTGTGCATCTTGTAGACTGTACACAATGCTGCCATTCTACATTGGCGATGAAGGGAGTGAATGCTGAAGGGTTGACTGATGTGCCAATCAAACAGGCTGTTTTGTCTTGGAGGTGGTCAAACATTGAGTGCTATTGGGGATACATTCAACCAGACAAGTTGAAAGTATTCCATCACATTCCTGACTTGTGCCTTTGTAGATTGTGTACAGGCAGTGGGGTGACACTAGGTGAGTTAGTGAGCTACTTATTCCTAGCATCTAACCTGCATTTATAGCCACAATATTTACATGGGTGAGCTGGTCTAGTTCAGTTACTGGTCACTAGTAACCCTCAGAATGTAGTTAGTGGGGGATTCACTGACGGCCTTGCCATTGAACATTAAAGTACAATGGTTAGATTGTCTCTTGTTCAAGACGGCAACTGCCTAGGACTTGTGTGCTGCCAATGTTACTTGCCACTTGTGAATCCAAATATGGATGATGTCCATACATAGCAAGACCTGGACAAGGGCTGCTTCAGTACTTGCAAAGTCGTGAATGGTGCTGGAACATTGTGCGATCAGCAAGCATCCCTACTTCTGACCTTATGTCGTAGGAAAGGCCATTGACGAAGCAGCTGTAGATGGTGGGGTTAAGGACCCTGAAAAACTACATTTTTGTCCTGGCACAGAACTGATTGACCTCCAACAACTACAGCAATTGTACTTGGTGCTATGTATGACTCCAAGAAACAAAGTTTTCTCCCCATTCCCCACTGGCTCCTGCTTTGCCCTACAGTCAAAAGCTGCCTTCGTGTCAAGGGCAATCACTCTCACCTCACCTCAGTTCAGCTTTTCTGTTCATATTTGGAGGCTTCAATGAGATCAGAAGCCAACTGGCCCCGATGGAACTCAAACCCAGTAGATTATTCATTTGCAAGAGCCGCCTAATAGCACTGTGAATGACCCCTTTCATCAGTTTGCTGATGAAGAAGAGTGGGCTGATAGGGCGGTAATTGATTGGGTTGGACTAGTTGTGCTTTTTGTGCGCAAGGTCACACCTGAGCAACATTCCACAATGTCAAGTAGATACTTGTGCAATAGTTGCACTGAAATAGCATGGCGAAGGGGTGCAGCTGTTGCTGGAGCACAATTCTTTAATACTATTACAGAATATTTCCAGAGTCCATAGCTCTACACTTTCTAGTACCTTCTGCCAATTCTTGAAATCACACTGAATCGAGCTGGTTGAAGACAGCCACGTGTGATGCTGGGTACTTAAGGAGGCCAAGATGGATCATCCAGTTGGCACTCTTGAATGAAGGTGGATGCAAAATACCTCAGCCTTGTCTTTTACACTGATATGCTGGGCTCCCGTACTGTTGCAAAATTAGGATACTTGTGGAGCCACCTTCTCCTGTTGTTTAATTGTTCACCACCACTGGATGTGATTGCACATACGAGCACAAGTATGCACACACAGTCATAGGTCCTGGCAAGACAATTAGCATGGGCCTTGAGCCCTTTCAATGCACAATGACGTCCGGATTCGAGCTTCAGTGGACTGACCAAAAGCTGTAATGCCATTGCTATTCTTGATAATAACAAACACCTCTGCATTTGCTACTTTTGAGACAACAAGATCTGGGCTGATGTGGTTAAGTTATTGAAAAGTAGATATTGTCTTCGAACTAGCTCTGCATGTTTTTGCACAGTCACTGTTGCAAGCTAAAACAGATTGCTCCTACGCATCACATAATTTTGAGTTCAAAAATCAATTCACTGTTCTCTTACTCCTTCTTCAATGCCCTGAACACACCGATTCCCTTCTTTTATATATCCAATCAACTTCCCCTCTAACTCACTATTAACAATACACCTTTGATTGCTTTGTCCTACACTGCAGAGTTGCCTCACAAAAACTCTCTTATCCTCTCCCTTTGAAATCTCTATCAAAATCTAAATACATGCTCAGACAAAAACTATAGTGAAAACAATGCATCCAAGTAGTCTGCTTCATACAAATGTGTTGCCTTATGCCACAGCATTGTTGGCTTATAACCCTCAATGGACTAAGCTTACAAATTTGGATGTCATGACTCGCGAACCTGTAAAGGCGACCATGGAGTGCCTAAATGTTGAAGACTAGAACTGGTTCATTGGCTGAGTAATCTGTCAATCTGAATGGACAATATTTAAAGCAGCCGATCTGTTGCAGACCATCCCCACTGACCGTCTAATCAGCCAATGATTGCTGTTAGTCTGAAGGTCCACCTTTCTTCTTGCATGTTGTGAATGATTCCATCACAGACTGCTGGCAGTTACTGTATTTGAGAGTTTAGCACGACTACAAATAAACACCTCCCCCTCCCCAAACAAATGCTCAATACAACCTGCTCCCCAATGCAAGCTGCCTGCAATTGGCTCCTTCCTGCAGCCTCAATGGCCAAGGTTTTCTCCCCAGCACATCCTAGCAACAAATAGCGTCTTCCCCAACTATCAATTCCCCAGTGCAGCCCTATACTATTGAAAAAAAAAGCATTATACAAAAGTATATTTTCTATATTAACCCAGCAGTATTTTTTTTGTGTAAGTTATCCCCACACCACAAAATAATCAAGTTCCTTTTTATTTATCCATTTCGGAGTTGTAGAATAAACAAAAACCAACCAATCTTAAACACCTCTGAAATGCATCACAAACTATGTATGTACAATCATGATTTAATCTAAACAGGTCGTATTATGCAAATATAGGACCAGTAAAATTTTTAGCACTGGATATTTCATTCAGTATTTATCTTAAAATTGAGACATTTATTCAACTATAGGTCTGAAAAGGTTAACCATTTTAGGAAGTGGCAGTATTATTAGAGAAGACAACACCGTACATCACAGACAACACAGTGTGGAGCTGGAGGAACACAGCAGGTCAGGCAGCGTCAGAGGAGCAGGAAAGTTGACGTTTCGGGTCAGGACCCAATACATCAGTTTATATTTTGTTTCCTCATCTGTTTGAGTCACAGAATCCAATTATTTTGTTAGATATTAGAATTCTTAAGCATGATAAATTGCTTCTTGAGCAAGACAACTGTACTATTTAGACAGTCAACAAACCGATTTTTGTGTAATTCATTAAAAAGTGCAAAACAATCTTCATTCCATAGACAATAGAAATGTATTTAGCAAAGCAATTACAATTACAAAAAGAATTGAGTGCCTGAGCCAGGTGATTATAATTTCTCCAGAACATTTTAAACCAATTTTTGCAACACTAGATCATAGATGGATGACTCCACTAGGAAGATGTTCGTCCTTATTGCAAAAGCAGCACTAACATACAGCAGTTTATCAGCATCACCATCATTCTAAGAGTAAAGTTTTTAAACTTTCAATTTCTGTTGGGTACCTTCCATACTTCGGTCAAATTTGTGATTGAGAAGCAAACAAACTACATATACGGTACTTCAATCAATCTCAGCGACAGACCTCGTCGGCATTGTTATGGAGTGGATATGGTACAAAAGCGACAGCATTATTTCATTACTCATTGGTATGGAAAATAGATGAACAAATGACTTGGATTATTTGAATGACTTAGCAGAGAAAGGAGAAAGCAATAAGTAGTTATGTGGCATCAGCCTAACTCACACTGTTCGCTGAACTGTTGTTCTTTTTAAATCATAAACAAATCTTTCACATCATCTTCCTAATTTACAAACACAGAAGTTACACTTCCATTATTCATTTGCCAGTTTGCCCAAACCAGTTATTTCCATTTAAAACATAAGATTCATTTCAAATCTTGTGCACTAAATTTATTGTTCTTTGCTGTGTTCTGATCCCAGCTGATGCTAATACTGGTCAGAGCATACCCCAAAGTGAAATCTGACTTGTTAGTTCCCAGAGATAGTAGGAACTGCAGATGCTGGAGAATCCGAGACAACAAGGTGCAGGGCTGGATGAACACAGCAGGCCAAGCAGCATCATAGGAGCAGAGAGGCTGACGTTTCGGGCCTAGACCCTTCATCAGAAAAGGGGGAGGGGAAGGGGCTTTTGAAATAAATAGGGAGAGAGTGGGAGGCGGATAGAAG
>NC_063348.1:29811809-29832375 GCF_021869965.1 Rhincodon typus | reverse complement strand
TCACCTTTCCTGGCTCCATCCCCGCCTCTTCGACCTGTTTGTTTCCTCTCCTTCTGTCCGCCTCCCACTCTCTCCCTATTTATTTCAAAACCCCCTTCCCCTCCCCCTTTTCTGATGAAGGGTCTCGGCCCGAAACGTCAGCCTCTCTGCTCCTATGATGCTGCTTGGCCTGCTGTGTTCATCCAGCCCTGCACCTTGTTGTCTCGGATTCTCCAGCATCTGCAGTTCCTACTATCTCTGATCACATTTTTCCACATTATATTGCACCTGCTATGTTCTCGCCCATTCAACAGCCTTTCTAAATCCTCCTGGGGCCACTTTACATCTTCCTCACAACACACATTCCCACTTAGCTTTCTACCATACAAAAATTTGGACAATATTACATTTGGCCTCCACTTCCAAAACATCTGTATGTATTGTGAACAGCTAATACCCATGTACTGATCCGTGCTGTATTCTAATCAAAGCTGCCAACATAAGAATGGCTCATTTATTCCTACCCTCTGTTTTCCATGTTAGTGCATTACCTCCAATCTCCCTGTAATTTTTCCAACCAGTCTCCAGGGGGACACTTTATCAAAGGCCTTCTGAAAATCTCAGTATAATCAATCCACCAGTTCTCCTTCAATTTTGTTAGTAACATCTTCAAATAAGCTAAAGGTTTCTCAAACATGATTTCCTATTCGCAGGGTCATTCTGACAATGCCCAATCAGATCACTATCAACCAGATGTCTATTCTCCCATCCTTTATCGTAGTTTCTATCATTTCTCCGCACTAGTGATACAAGATTAACAAGTCAGTCACTCCCTCTCTCACTTCCTTCTTAAACAGTGGGGCAAAACTTGCTACCTTCCAATCCACAAGAATGATTTCAAATCTAGAGGATTTGGGAGGATAGTCATCAATGCATTCAGTTTCTTAATAGTCACCTCCGTCATCACTCTGGGATGGAGACCATTAGACCTGATAATTTATTAATTTTCAAGTCCATTATTTCTCCAGTATAATCTTCTTACTAATGCTAACTTCCTTCAACACCTCATTATGTCTAGTCACTTGGATCATTCGTTTTGGAAGATTTCTGATGTCCTCCTCAGTGAAAACAGAAAGTACCTTCTCTACCATTTCTCTATTCCCCATTGCAAATTCTCTTGACTATGCCTGAAATGGACCCACATTTGGTTCTGCCAACTCGTCCTGTTTACGCAACCACAAGATTTTACAGTCTTTTTATGATTTTTGCTCGATTGCATGTGCTTCCTTTCATGACCCTCCTTTGTTATATCTGATATCAGAATAACTGCTATTTCTCAAATTTTACAGGCCTTTTCTTTTAACCTTATACAATCCTGAGCTTCCTTTGTTAACCATGGCTGATTTACCTTTTTATGCACTGTAAAAGAATGTATAGTTGCTGTCAGTCACGAACTAATTCTTTAAAGATGGTCTACTGCCTATGTACAATCATGCCTTTTAATCTATATTCCCATTCCACCTCAGCACATTTGTGCCTCATACCTTCAAAATTTCCCTCATTTTAATTTAACAGCCGTGCTTCAGAATGAACTACTTCACTTTCAAACATGAAATAAAATTCCATCAAATTATGGTCACTCATCCCCAAAGATTCTTTTACAACAAGACTGTGAATTGGCCTTTTTTCAATACATAATACTAGTGCTAAAACAGAGGTCCACACAGAAACCAGGAGCATGATTAGGTCTTTCAAATATGCTCATAGCCGTTTATCTAACTCAATACCCTATTCCCACTTACAGAGTAAGAACTGTCGATGCTGGAGTCAGAGATAACACAGTGTGGAGCTGGAGGAGCACAACAGGCCAAGCAGCATCAGAGGAGCAGGCAAGTTGACATTTCAGGTCGGAGCCCTTATTCCTCTCTCCCTTTACCCTTTGATCCCTACAGCTCTAAGAACTATATCTAACTGCTTCATGAAAACAATCTAGTTGGTTCCTCAACATACTGCTCTCGAAAACCTTCCCCAACACACTCCAGAAAATGTGTTCTCCAATGCTTTAGCCCTCAGTTGGTTTACCCAATCAATATAGAGAATGAAGTCAACTGTGATAACCATTTTATCCATGCTACAATCTCACCATTCTTAACATTTAACAGCCTATCAGTAACTCCAACCAATGTCTGCTGGTCTTCGATGTTTCTTATTTACACCTAAACAGATTTCACACATTTTTCTTTCGATCCGAGATTCTCCCTATTAATGTACTGACACTGTCCCTTATTATCAGTGCAACTCCACCTGCTTTTTTTCTTGTCAGTCCATCCTAAATGTTGAATATCCTTGAATGTTCAGTTCCCAGTCCTGGTCACCATGCAGCATTGCGTCTGTAATGACAAACAGATCATGTCCATGTGTCTCTAGCTGTCTTTAGATCATCTACCTGTTGTGAATGTTGCATATATTTAAGTAGAGTGCCCTTAACTGTGACTTACTGACATCATTCTGCTTTTGAAGCATACTCAATGCTTTCCTTTGTTTCTCCTTCCAGTCTCCCCAGCATCTTTTCAACTTCCTGTAATCAACTTCACTGCCTCCCAATTTAGGCTACCACTCAGATTCCCATACCACTTGCAAGCTAATTTAAATCCAACCAACAGCAAGAACAAATCAAACTGTATGAGTATTCAAACAATAGATGCTACTTTGGTAAAAAATACCAAACTAGGATAGTGATGGGAATCTAAGAAAGCAGTCTGGAACAAAACACACATACACGTGGACAGATTTAAAAATATCAGCAAATATCGCAGAGAATAAAAGGGAGACATGGGAGTCTGTGAATGTTACTGAAGGTGCTAACCATCCAGTTAAGATGATTCCGAGGTTATAAATCAATTCAGTTCAACACATGCAACAATTTGCAGAACAGTAATTATCGAAAAGCTCTGCAACGAGCAATATACTGAATGAAATGGCTCAAACAAGAGAACAAAAGTCAGAAAAGGTCATGCCTAAAATAATACTTCTATTATAGAGTGCTCTCATATCCCAGGATGGTCTCAGTCAGGTCACAACCATGGAAATATTTTTCATCAAAGAGTGACAATCAACAATGAAATGAAGAGCTAAATAATTTGATTTGGTGGGATTCTTTGAGGTGAGAAAGTCAACCAGGACTAAACAAGACCCTTGAAGATTTTGAGATAACAAGGTGTAGAGCTGGATGAACACAGCAAGCCAAACAGCATCAGAGAAGCAGGAAGGCTGATGTTTCGGGCCTCAACCCTTCTTCAGAAATGCAGGAGATTTTGGAGATTTTTATATTCACGTGATCAATTGGAAAGATGCCTGGGCTTAGCCTCTAAAAGAATGCAACATTCCCTTCGTAACTTTATTCGGATGCTCGCTGGACTGGAAGGTTTGAGTTCTCAGGAGAGGTTGAATGGCTGGGACTTCCTTCCCTGGAGCGTAGAAGATGGAGGGTGACCTTATAGAGGTCTCTAAAATTGTGAGAGGCACAGGTAAGGCAGATAGCCGACAGCTTTCCCCATGGTAAGGGAGTCTAAAACCTGTAGGTATAGGTTTAAGGTGAGAGGGGAGAGATACATAAGAGTCCAAAGGAGGATTTTTTTCACACAGAGGATGGGGAGTGTCTAGAACGGGCTGCCAGAGGTACTGGTGGTAGTGAATACAATTTCATCATTTAAGAAACATTTGGACAGGGACATGGATGGTATACGTATGGAGGGATATGGACCAAATGCAGGCAAATGGGACTAGTTTAAATTGTGAAAACTGGCGGCATGGGCAAGTTGGGCCCAAGGGCCTGTTTCCATGCTGTAGACCTCTATGACTCTATGACTTTAACTGCACTGAGTTGTCAACGTTCCTTAGGTATAAGGTCTTGCATTCAGGCTTGAATCTACAATTAAGTTAGCACAGTGTACAAAGTATACTACTTGAATATTGGACCTAGGCATTAAGAACCATTTAAGTCCACAATGTTCATTAGTGTTATGTACATAAAAGAAAAATGACACTCGACTATGACCATTACAGGGAAAAAAAGACAAGTTACATTTGAGGAAAATTAATCAGAAATTCTGGCAATGAAAATTAATGAATAAGAAGCCTGCAAGTAAGTAGAGTGCAATATTCCAAAATACTGCTCCAAATTATACAATGCCAGTTCACTGTGATAACAGAGAGACAGTAAGTTCTACCTGGCTAAATAAATTGCAATTGATTAAATGTCCCTTTACTGTCACAGCTCGTGATCACATCAATGGGGACACCAAGGTTGAGACTACATAAATAACATAGATTGTACATGATAAGTCTCAAAACAACTTTGACAACTTCCTTCTGATGCAAAGTTTAGAGCGCCACCATTAAGCCAAGGCTGACAACTTGCCAGTGGATCCCAGATAAAAACTTCCATTTAAAATAGCATCTTACACAACTTCAGGATTCTCATAACACTTTTCAGCAATTAAACATTTCAAAGTTTAGTCACTATTGTAATTACAAAAAATCTTCAATTTTTGATACGTACTGAGACTAGCAATGGAAATCATTTAACAATATTCAATAAAGTTGAATTCAAGAAATTACACAGCCTGTGAAGGAAGATTATTCACATCACAAGTATTGCAAATTTATCATGTTGTCAAACTGGACTAGGATTTTTAAAAATTAGACACAAGAAACAAGGGTGTTATTTTAACTGTTCACAGTTATTTTATGCTCTCCAATACTAGTTCCGGGTTCTTTGTTCAATAAACACACGCTACATGTATTAAGTTCCTGCACGTTATCCTGCTTCAATCATGATTTTAGATCCAACCAACCATCAGTCAGATGTTAACAGCTGAAGTAAATGAAGATCAGATACTTCAAATCAATATAGAATGAAGGCCAAATTATTTAATTTTAAATATGGATTGTTCAAATTATTGGAAAAAAAGACATCTTCACCTTCAGTGAAAAGACAGCCAGTGCTGTTTGTCTCAATGAGACCTTCAGAAACTGTCAAGAGGCACAGAGGGAAACAGAAGGCTTATCAAACTTGCAACTTAGCATGATTCTCTTGTTTCTTTCTTCCCGACAGTTGTTCTGCACAAACTGTCTACTCGCCATAATAATGGGGTTGCAACGTCATTTGGCCAATCATTGTTAGTAGCATATCAGCACTTTCAGACATTATGAATTTACTATATTACACAAATGAAATGATTTTTGAAAATAAAAGACATATTGTGGCACAGCACAAATGGACCGCAACTTCCCTCGTCCAGTGATCGAAAATGCCCTCAACCACATCTCTTGCATTTCCCATACCTCTGCCCTCACATCCCCTCCCCCCAACAAACAAAGACAGATCCCTCTTGTCCTCACACATCACTCCACCAACCTCCATATCCAACGTATCATTCTCCGTCACTACCGCTACCTACAATCCATCTCCACAACCCCGATCTGCCTTTCATAGGGACCACTCTCTCCACGACTCCCTCGTCTGCTCCACACTCCCCACTAACGCATCAGCCCCGGCACCTTTCCCTGCAACCGCACGAAGTGCAACACCTGCCCCTACACCTTCCCCCCCCACCTCCATTCAAGGCACCAAACAAACCTTCCACATTAGACATGGGTTCACATGCACATCCGTCAACGTGGTCTACTGTATGCGCTGCTCCCGATGTGGCCTCTTCTACATTGGTGAGACTAAGCGGAGGCTTGGACACAGTTTTGTAGAGCACTTCCGCTCTGTTCGCGACAAACTGCAACACCTTCCGGTCGCGAACCATTTCAACTCCACCTACTCCCTGGGTGACATGTCCATTCTGGGCCTCCTCCAGTATCACAATGATGACACCCGCAAACTGGAGAAGTAGCACCTCATTTTCCGCCTCGGGAGCCTACAGCCCAATGGCCTAAGTGTGAATTTTGCCAGTTTCAAAATCTCCCCACTCACCACCTGATACCATGACCAACCCTCCCTCTCATCCCCACTTCCTTGACCTGATATAACCTATTCATCTTCTCTCCCACCTATCCGCCCCTCCCACCTCAGTGACCAATCCCTACAGCTCCCTATCTGCACTCACCTATCACCATCCCACCTACCTTCCCCCACCCCACCTCTCTCTATTTATTTCTGAGATCCCTTCCGCCTCCCCATTTCTGAAGAAGGGTCCCGACCCAAAACGTCAACTTTCCCGCACCTGATGCTACCTGGCCTGCTGTGTTCCTCCAGCTCCACACTGTGTTATCTCTGAATCCAGCATCTGCAGTTCTTATTATCTCTGGTTTGTAAATCTCATTGATTTATTTAGATCATCAAAATGAATATCTGGGATCTTGGCACCTTTATATTGAGAAGGATTGGCATTCAGTCAGTAAAGCTGACTTCAAGTAAACAAAACATCTGCAGAAACTCTTGAATATTGGGAGGTGTACGCTATTATCAGTTACACAAAAAATACTCTCCATAAAAGAATGAAAAGAATTAGAAACAAAGTTTGATCTTTAGCCCTCCATAATACAGAAGAAATTAACAGTCCCATTACTTTCTTCTTCCCAATTAAAAAGAAAAGCAAATTGTACTCTAAATCACAAAAAGCTAGCATGCAGTCACAACAATCAATTGGGCTTCATCACAACAGGATTTAATAACAGAAGTAAAGATGTATTCCTTCAAATGCAGACAACCTTGGTGAAATCACACCAAGTATACAATTTTGGTCTCCTCATCTAAGGAATAGTCTACATAGCCTAAAGGGGGTACAACAGGAATTCATCAGACTGATCATTAGGATGACAACCTTATATTCTGAGTAGTTATTGAAAGCTAGGGTCTATTTTCTCTGGGATCTCTAAGAACAAGAAGTGATCTCATTGAAACTTATAAACAAGACATGACAAGATGGACGGCTGATAAACTAAACTCATACTTTGCTTCTGTCTTCACAAAGGAGGACACGAATAACATACCAGAAATGTCGGGGAACACGAGGTTTAGTGGGTGGGTGGGTGGGGGAGGAATCAAAGCAAACCCGTATTAGTACAGAAATGGTATTAGCGAAATTGATGGAACAAAAATAGAAGCTGCTGGAAAAGCTCAGCAGGTCTGGCAGCATCTTTGAAGAAAAAAATCAGAGTTAATGTTTTGGATCCAGTAACCCTTCCTCAGAACTCAATTGATGGAGAAATTGATGCGATTGAAGGCTAATAAATCACCAGGGCCTAATAATCTACATCCCAGTGTACTAAAGGAAGTGGACCTAAAAACAGTGGATGCCATTGTGGTCATAATCCAAGATTCTTTCGACTGTGAAATAGTTCCTACAGGTTGGAGGATAGCTAATGTAACCCCACTATTTAAGAAGACAAGTGGACAGAAAACAGAGAATGATAGACCAGCGAATACAAACCTAACTAATTCAATCTCTCTTCATATCCCAGGAATCAATGTGGTAAACTTTGCTACACTCCTTCTATAGGAAGAACATCCTTTGTCAGAAGATTTTTGACAAAGTCCCAAGTAAAAGATGGCACATGGGATTGGGGCTAGTGTATTGAAATGGATAGAAAATTGGTTGGCAGTCAGGAAACAAAATAGGAATAAATGGGCCTTTCTCTGAAAGGTAGGCAGTGACTAATGGGGTACCACTGGGATCAGTACTCAGACCTCAGCTATTCACAATACTTGTTAATGATTTCGATGAGGAAACTAAATCTAGTATCTCAAAATTTGCAGATGATACAAAGCTATGTGAGCTGTGAGGAGGTCGCAGAGATGTTGCAGTGTGATTTGGACAGGCTGAGTGAGCGAGCAAGTGTATGGCAGATGCAGCATAATGTGGATATATATGAGATTATCCACTTTGGTAGCAAAATTAAGAAGGCAGATTATTATTTGAATGGCTGTAAATGGGGAGGGGTAGGTTCAACAAGACCTGTGTATCCTGGTGCACCAGTCACTGAAAGTAAGCATGCAGGTACAGCAGTCAGTAAAGAAGGCAAACTGTATATTGGCCTTCACAGCAACAGGATTCAAGTACAGGGAAAAAAGATATCTTGCTTCAATTATCTAGGGCACTGGTGAGACCACACCCATATTTTGTGTGTAGTCTTGGTCTCATCTGAGGAAGGATGTTCTTCCTATAGAAGGGGTGCAGCAAAGTTTACCAAACTGATTCCTGGGATGGCAGAACTGACATATGAAGAGTGAGTCAGTTAGGTTTGTATTTACTGGAGTTTAGAACAATATGGGAGACCTAATGGAAACGTATAAAATTCTAACAGAAGTAGGTAAGATAGATGCAGGAAGGATGGACCCAATTGTGGGGTACTGCAGAACCAGGTGTCACAGTTTAAGATAGGCAAATCTTTTAGGATGAATATGTGGAGAAATTTCTTTACCTGAGAGTAGTGAGCCTGGGTAATTCACAGAAAATGGTTGAAGCCAAAACACTGTGGTTTTAAGAAAGATAAAGATACCTCTTGTGGCTAAAGGAATCAAGGAATATGGGGGAAGAGCTGGATTAGGGTATTGAGCTCATTGATCAGCCGTGGTCATACTAAATGGTGGAGCAAGCTCGAAGGGTCGAATTAACCCTGCTCCTATCTCCTATGTTTCTGTGGGGCTAGAACCAGAGAATACAATCACAGACTGATCATTCAGCCATCTAAGACAGAAAGAAGGAGAACTTTCTTCACTCAGAGGGTGGTGAAATTTTCAAATTCTGTACTACACCAACAGAATGTGGATGACTAATTTAGCATGTTCAAGACAGGGATGAATAGATTTCTGGAGACTAATGACATCAAGGATATGGAGATAAAGCCATTTTACTACAGACATAGATGATAAACCACTGTCTCAATGAATTGTGAAGCAGGCTAAATGGTTGACTCCTGTTCCTCTGTGCATGCATCTGGATTTGTCAGTTAAGTTGCAAACATTCAAGAAATTTTTGAAGTCATATTACTGCAAAAGTGACTAGCCAAAATTTTGCTGGAATTATCAAATTTTCAAGGCTAACATGCACAAAAATAAAATATTTTTAATCAGAAGTACGTTTAATTATTTTGCTGATATTTGCTACATCTCAGGCATGTATAAATTGATTCCCTTTTCCACCAAGGAACACAGCAGAGGTTTAATATATAGACATCTATATGCGTTAAGATAGATGATTCGCCAGGATCTCGATAACGATCAAGCTCAAGACACTGATGGTCTATTCCTGTGACCATGTTCCAACATCAAATATCAACTAGTAGTTCCTTTTGAGAACAACAATGGGGTTCCCCGGTCCTCACTTTCTACCCCACCAGTCTCCGCGTTCAAAGGATCACCCTCCGCCAATTCAGTCATCTCCAGCAGGATACAACAACCAAACACAGCTTGCCCTCTCCTCCACTATCAGCATTCCACATGGACTGTAACCTCCACTATCATTCCTAACTCAACACTCCATGGTACCCTCCCATGCGATTGCAGAAGGTGTAAGGCTTGCCCATTCACACCCTCCCACTTCACTGTCCAAGGCCCTAAACACACCTTTCAGGTGAAGCAGCATTTTAAATGTACTTCTTTCAATCTAGTCTACTGTATTCACAGCTCACAATGCAGTCTCCTTAATAGTTTTAGGACCAACTTTGCTCTATCCATAGGAATGCCCTTGATCTTCCAGTTGCTTGCCATTTTAATGGACCACCTAGCTCCCACACTAACATTTCTGTCCTGGGCCTGTCCACATGGTTCCAAATAAACATAACATTGTTCCTCAAACCAATCTCATTTTCTACTGAGACACTTTACAGCCTAGGACTCAATACTCACTTCCACAACTTTGCAGCATGACCTTTACGCAACCACCCTCCAAACTTCCAACATGGCCATGTCTTGTTGACTTTGCTCTCAGCAAAGCAGACCCATTTTCTCTTTTTCACATCTTCATTTACACCCATTTTACATCTCCAACCATTCTTCACTATGAGAACCCACCCCTCTGCCTTTTGCTCTGGACCCTCTACCATCTTCCAAGATGTGCAGGCTCGGTGGATTGGCCATGCTAAATTGCCTGTAGTGTTCAGGGGTGTGTAGATTAGGTGGGTTATAGCGGGGTGGGTCCGGGTGGGATGGTCCAAGGGTCGGTGTGGACTCGTTGGGCTGAAGGGCCTGTTTCCACACTGTAGGGATTCTATGATTCTATGATCTTTTCCACTAACTCTTCCTTCCCCCCACCACCGTCAATAACATCAGAACCATTTTCTCGCCCCTTTTGGATCTGAAGAAGAGTCATGTCCGACTTGAAATGTAAATTCTGTTTCTCTCCACAAATGCTGTCAGAACTGCTCAGTGTCTCCAGCACTTTCTATATTTATTTCAAATTTCAGATTTCCAACATCTGGAGTGTTTTGCTTTTACCTGTCTGCATGAGGGCTGTGCAAATAATGCGTATGTAACTCATAGGATGAGAAGTATGGCAAAAGAGAGAGAATGAACAATGTGGTAAAAATGAAGTTTTGAAGGGCAAACATAACAATCTCTGTTACAACACCTATGAGATTAGGTTCAGAACAACATACATGTCTAAGGTCACTTGTTTTCATTATCTGAAACGGCAGTCCAACTCAGCCCTGCAGTGCTTTTAAAAATAACAGGCCTGCAAGCTAATTGCTGACAATCATGACGCAAACAGTTTCCAAGACTTCAGCCAGATTCTGGAGTGCTTGCTCCAGCAATTCCTCATCTGTTTATACTCACAAAAGCAGTTTCACAATGCAATTACTGCATCCCATTTCTCTCTTGTAGCTGCTAAACTATATCAGATAAAGTACACCAACTATTCTTGCAACTAACCAGGTACCTTGTGGTTTGATTTTAACTAAATTTAAATGAAGGTTGCACTTCATCCTTGTTGTACCTGTAGAGTTTCAGAAACACGAGAAATATCTCATGAAAGTCATTTTTCAGAAAATATGAACAATGTAGGTCTGGTTACATTCCTACACTGCTCCTGCTTTCCTTCAGTGCTTCCACCATATTTTTGTTGATCTGAGTCAGCATTCCTAGCTCTAGTTTATAGCATGCACCAAGACTATGAAGAAAATATTGCTAACGGTCCATAACAGCTCTGTTTATCTTGCTTTGGGAAAATGAGCTTCATTGTAAAAGAACCTGTAACCTATCTGAACAGGAAATTAAGAACTTGGTCTTTTGACTCTTATTTTGCTTCTGTTCCTTATTTCTGAAAGATTATTTATTCTAAACAAATTAGTGGAAAAAGTACATGGCAGTTACAATCCCATTTTCTTCATTGGCAATGCACTTTACATGTTCAGTGACAATGGGAAATCGGAAATTTCACTGCTCGAAGAAAGAGAAAAGTGGAAGTTAAGTCATTACAAGTCACTTTACTAAATATTCCAGGTGCCAGCCATCTGCCAGTCTCCGCTGCCTAGGAATGCCAATCCACATAGGGCCATCTTTCCGAAAAGCAAACATTAAAGAAATGGTTTATAATCTGTGGCAAAATATCCTGCAGAAATTGCAACTATTTCCTAACTTCACTGTCGAATAGTCCAGCTCTAACTATAAATTGGAATCCTCCTTGTTCTCGATATCTACAAACAGAGGAAACAGCTTGCTTGCATCTACTTTATTACTCCTTTATTATATTGAAAACTTCAATTAATCGGTCCTCAAGATTTCTGAATGAAAGGAAATATAAGCTACATTCATGTAGGCTTTCCTCATAAAACATAATTCTTGAAGCCCAAATGTTCAGTGACGAATCTGTGCTCTAGCCACCCCAAAGTTAAAATATCCTTCTGAGATATGCTGCCTTTATCAAAATACAGTATTTCAGGTGGAATCTGATCAAGGGTTTGTACAAACAAAACATAACTTCCTCTTTGTATTCCAGCCCTCTGGAATAAAAAGAGATACCAATACATTTTGATTGCTTATGAGACCTGTGCACTAGCTTTTAGGAATTCTGACATGGATCAAAGTCAGATGATTTGCATGGATTGAATGGTAACCTGAAGACAAAAATGGGAGAAAAAAGACAGAGCAAAAGAGATGAAAAAATACTGTAAGGAATTATAAAATAGCTGATGAAAATATATAAAGACGAATGAAAAATAAGCATATTAAATTGGCTGTCATTGGCATCGTTATCATATGTGCTCTGTCTGAAGGCAGGTCCTTTGTTTATAATGGACTGATAGCAATGTGTACTATCTACAAGATGCACTGCAGAAAGTCACCAAAGATCCTCAGACAGCACCTTCCAAGCACACAACCACTTCCATCTAGAAGGACAAGGGCATCAGACATATGGGAACACCACCACCTCCAAGTTCCCCTCTAAGTCACTCACCATCCTGACTTGGAAATATATCACTATTGCTTCACTATCATTGGGTCAAAATCCTGGAATTCCCTTTCCTAATAGCATTGTAGGTCAACCCACAGCAGGAGGACTGCAGCAGTTCAAGAAGGCAGCTCACCATCTTGCGAAGGGCAAGAAATGCTGCCCAGCCAGCAACGCCCACATCCCACAAAATGAATAGAAAAAAAAACACTTCTAGGATGCTTTCTTTCATAACATGAAATGAGTCTCTCGCTCATGCACTCACACACAGACTCGCATGAGCAGCCATAATCTTGTATGACTCGCTCTGTCTAGGCACCCTTTGATCTGTATGCCCTTATTTGCTGTGATTTGCCTTTACTGATCGCAAAACAAAGCTTTTCATTGTACTTAGGTACATGTGACTACAATAAATCAAATCAAACCATCTTACTGTACTCTCACATATTCATACATAATTCATCCACACATGCTCTCCACATTCACCTATCTCCACATTAAAACAGAAACATTGCTCTCCTCCACTCACACATAAACTTCTATTCTCTTGCCCTAAACTGATAGTACCCGCATCCACTCTCTCTGTCCAACATGCGCGCGACATTGTTTATCCTCTGACACACAAATATCCTCTCACGTAATTCTGCTGTTTGTAATGTATACCAAAAGCATTCTCTGTCCTTGTCTCTCTATTTCAGTAACAATTTTTGTATGTAAAAATAAACATTAGGAAGTATTTACTGTAACTTCCTTTTTTGTTGAGGGTGAGGAAGGGGTGAAAGAGACAGAGAGAAAGGGGGAGAGACAGAAGAAATGTAAACATTCAAATTCCAACTTGTACTTAATTGGGGTAGTGAGAAGAACAGTTTTTGCTGTTAATTTGTTCTCAGGACCTGGCACAAACAAGGGAGAAATTAACTTTCTGCCTCAAATTGTTTTGACAGCAATAAGGATTAACTACATAGTCAAAGACTGGAGTTAATGTCAGCCAGGATCTTTTCCACTAGAGTTCTTCCAAAGGTTCAACAGCTTCCATGATGCTAGCTTATAAATTGTTAGATTTATTTTGACTTAATTTCATGAATTGCCAAGGTGAACTTAAACTCCAGACTAAGTTTTAGTCCAATGTCATATCAAATATCATACTTTTTTAAAAAAGAAAACATTGCTACTGTAAGGAATGTAGACTGAATTAAGAAAAAAAATCCATGGAGTTTTAGCAAAATTGCAGAGAGTCCAGGTGATACAGTTTGTCTATAATTAAAAATGAAAGGAACAATGTTACATAAAACCAACTTAAAAGATAATTTTTTTTTAATCTATGAAGTGCTCTGATAGTTAGGGTCTTTCACAGTGATGGAGAGGAGGTAAAGTAAAGCAATGTCGAAAATTCGCAGAGATATAAGTAGAAGCCCTTCAGTTAGATCATTGGCGGACCGATGTCAACTCCATCTACCAACCTTTCATGCATAGGCTTCTATGTCTTGAACCAACAAAAATCTGTGAATCTCAACCTTGAAAATTCAACTGATCCACAGCCTTTTCAGGGGAAAAGAATACCAGGTTTCTACCAACATTCTGCTTGACTTTATGATGAAATAGCCTAAGTACAGTTTTAAAATTGTGTCCCCTTGTTCTTGGTTATTGAAGTGTTGGGAGGTCGCACAATCAGTAATTCTTGCAGTGAGGCTCCAATCTGGAAATGATCCTTGAGTTCCACTTCACTCACTTTCGTTGATATCACACCCTCAGAATGACCTGATCCCAATGCAATTCCAAATCTGCAAACTCCATCCAGTTTCTCCCAAACCATGTGACCACTCCCCTTCTAAATCACAGCGCCAGCCTCTTAACATTACCAATTCCTAAATTCACAAGCCCCACTAATTCAATGCTACAGCTATATGCCCTTCCTAGAAACTTGGAATTCTTTCCCTAACATCTTCCACAACATCACAGACTTTAAAATGATAAAATAAAAAACAGAAAATGCTGAAAATCATTAGCAGGACACACAGGTCGGTTTCAGGTTGATAACATGTCATTAGTTTTGCCGCCCTGCTGAGTATTTCCAACATTTTATCTTTCTATTTCACATTTTCAGCGTCTGTGGTATTCTACTTGGCAATTATTGTTTAAAAAGATTAACATTAACTGTACAGTTTAAATGAGCATTCAGTATCAATCAGGTTGCTGATTCATAATTTTGCATGTGTGCATGCACATAATCATATTTAAAGCCAAAAGTATCATTAACACTTCCAAACATTTTGCACTATATGTATAAATGGATTACTTTACCACCATAAATCAGTAACTCTGCTGTATTGCTATACTACATACAAAGTGCATCCTTTGATACATTTTGGGCAGAACCACAGTAGGTCTACCACTTTCCAATAATTTTAATGAATTTTACCACCACCTTTTCAAGAACAATTAGGGATGGTCAATAAATGTGCGTCTAGGTAACAACGCCCACATCACATGAACACACCAATGAAAAATGACCAGGGAGAAAACTATCTAACTCTGAAATGTAAATTTACAAAACAAATAGGATGGCAATAATGCACTCCACTGGATATTTCTGAAGCAGTCACTGAAGCCAGTTTTGCACATGAACCAAAGTTCATTCAGTCCCAGGAGATGCAGCTCCAGTTGCAAAATTCAATATCCTCATATTAAACTGCAATAAAAATATTGTTGTAACACCAAGATAGACAGAAGTTTGCAGAGGTGAATATTTGCTGATTGCTTTGATGGTGGCTTTAGACACTGCAATTTCAATCAGTAAACCAGGTCAGCTTCCTTGCTGAATGGCCATGCGGTCATGCGACTGTCATCGGAGTTTCAACAATAGAAAAAAGTTCACTGAACAATGCTATTATGCACAAATGGCAGCTTCAGCAAACCTTGTAAATCTAAGAAAACAAGGAATATCAATTAAAGTAGCTGTTTATACATGTGAAAACAACTGCCAGAAAGGAAGGTATTGAAGGTAGAAGCAAAAAGGAAAACTTTGATCTCGAGCCAAGTAATTCAATTGTTGAAGGTAAAGCAAATTGAAAAATTTCATAAAACCAGCAACAGAAAATTAGAATCCTTAGCAAGATAACAGAAAACGTCTGTTCCTTAAATGTTTTATTTTTAAAATACACTGTGTTTGACGATAAGGGAAGGATAATCAGATAAATGTTCTTTAAAACGGCAGTTCAAAGAAACAAATGTTCAGAATTTAGTAAATATGCTTCTTTATGTTCTCTAGAAACCTGAAATACAAAAATTAAAATCCTTTATCAACAGATTGTTCAAGATGTCAGTACACTGCTCCATTATGTTTGAGAAGGTACAGAACATTTGTTGTTTATATACTACCAGGATCTCAAAAAAGTTAAAAACTTAAGGCGACCAGTGACGTCACCTAACTAGCTAATATAATTTTCGACTTAATCTGTTTCCCAAGAATTTTAGCGAAGGTAGAGTATCATGAACAATGAGAATGAATGAAATGGTTGCCACCACTCAAATGCAGGACAAATTTGGATCCTGACCTCACTCGTGATCTTCATCAGACAAAATTTTAGCAGAAGTTTAATGAGGATATGAATTGGGGTGGAACTCACTGACTGATTATTTGAAAGAAATGGAGAGTTTTAATACATTAATTAGATTTGTGACAGAGTCATTCTCTTTCATTTATTTGTTTGTCTTAAACAAATCAGTAATAAACCTGAACTAATTTTGATTCTGGAAAATAAAGTTAAATTTAATTGAATTGATATAGCATCTTTTGAAATTCCAGACAATTAAGTCTGGTTTAAATAAATCTTCAGGAACAATGAACAATATAATTTTCTTAAATTACATTGGACTTGTAAATAATGGAGTAATAATAAAGATCTGCCCATCTCAGCATTATTAAACTATATAATAATCTTATAACTTAATGCAATCTACCTTTTTACAGCAAGTATGACAAACAGAAAGGCTCAGGTAATGTTCACGATGTGGAGGTGTCAGTGTTGGGCTGGGGTGGACAAGGTCAGAAATCACACAACACCAGGTTATAGTCAAACAAGTTTATTTGAAAACACAAGCCTCAGTGCTTCTGCAGGTGTTTGTGAGAGAGGTAGTACCAGACACTGAATTTGTACGTAGAAGATCAAAAGGTCTCACCACTGATCATGATGTATTAAACAAACCTGAGGTGCTGTTAAATCTTTAATCAGTTAGAAGGTTTTAATTGATTAATATGTATATGTAAATCCCCAAATTCCTTTCAAGTCAGTGTGCTGAGAGAACTAAAGGTTTTATCAGTGTAAAGAAGAGGTGACATTTTAGGTCAGACAATGTATGTTAGGTCTGAGGCCTTGTTTAGAATCTGTTTGTGTTTTGGTTTGGAGTCAGGCTGATTTTATTTCTAAAGTAGGAACTTACAGAATGCCACATTGACTGACTGTCGATAAATTGTGTATTTTTTGAACAAAATAGAATGTATCCGCAAATACAAATTCACCCCAAAGATTTGTGTGTGTGTGTGTGTATGTGTATGCGTCTGTCTGTCTGTCTGTGAGTGTGTGTGTGAGAGAGAGAGAGACAGAGAGAGAAAGAGAGAGTGTGTGAAGTCACCTATAGTACAACATGAACCCAAGATTGCAGTGGAGACTGTCCTCATGAGTACTGAACTTGGCTATCAGCCTCTGCTTGGACACTCTGCATTGTTGTGTATCCCGAAATCCGCCTTGGAGGACATTTACCCCAAGATCCAAGGCCGACTGTCCTTGACCGCTGAAGTGCTCCCCCACTGGGAGGGAACATTCCTGTCTGGCAATTGTTGCACGGTGTCCATTCATCCACTGTCGTAGCGTCTGCACGGTTTTGCCAATATACTATGCCTCGGGGCATCCTTGTCTGCAGCGTTTGAGATAGACAACATTGGTTGAGTCACATGAGTATCTGCCGTGCACGTGGTGGGTGGTGTTCCAACCTGTGATGGTAGTGTCCATGTCGAATATCTGACATGTCTTGCAGAGGTTGCCATGACAGGACTGTATAGTGTTGTGGTCACTGTTGTCCTGAAGGCTGGGTAGTTTGCTGCGAACCATGGTCTGTTTAAGGTTTGTCGGTTGTTTGAAGTGGAGGTGTGGGAAAGATCTTGGCAAGGATAACGTGTTGAAGGATGCAGAGAACATGGCGCAGTTTCTCTGCTCCCAGGAAGTACTGGGCGATGAAGGGTACTCTATCGGACGTATCCCATATCTGTCTTTTGACGAGGTATTACAGTTTTTGGCTATGGCATGTCAGAACTGGCAATGATGAGTTAAGCATTGTATCCTGTTCTTATGAGGGCATCCTTCAACACCTTCAGGTATCCGTCTCGTTCCTCCTCATCTGAATAGATCCTTTGCAAGCGTAGGGCTTGTCTGTGGGGGGTGGCTGTTTTAATATGTTTAGGGTAGAAGCTAAAGAAGTGCAGCATTGTGACGTTATCCGTAGGCTTGCGGTAAATTGAGATACTGAGGTGCCGTCCTGGATGGAGATGCGGGTGTCCAAGACTGATTCTAGAGAGTAGTCCATGGTAAGTCTGACAGTGGGATGAAACTTGTTGATATCGAAATGTATTTGATTCAGTGATTCCTCGCCACGAGTCCAAAGGAAAAAAATGTCGTCAATTATCTGGTGTATAGCGTTGGTCGTAAGTTCTGTGCAGCAAAGAAGTCTTGTTCGAACCTGTGCATGAAAATGTTGGCATATTGGGGGGGTAAATCTAGTCCCCACTGCTGTTCGGTGTGTCTGGATAAAGAACTGGTTGTCTAAGGTGAAGACGTTGTGATCAAGAATGAAGCGGATGAGTTGCAGGATGGCATCTGGAAATTGGCAGTTAGTGGTATTGAGTACTGAGGCTGTTGCGATGATGCCGCTGTCATGGGGGATGCTAGTGTAGAGTGCCGAAACATCCATTGTGACGAGGAACGTTCCTGGTTTGACTGGTCAGTGGGTGCTGAATTTCTGTAAGAAATCTGTAGTGTCACAACAGAAGCTGGGAGTTTCCTATTCAATGGATTTCAAGATGCCCTTCACATAGCCAGAGAGATTCTCACACAGGGTCCCATTACCTGATACAATGGGACGTCCAGGTGTGTTGGCTTTTTGTATCTTTGGAAGGCAATAGAAGTCCCCTACACGGCAAGTACGCAAGATGAGAGTGCGTAGGGTACTCTAAAAGGACTGGATCAAAAGTCCTGACCAGTCTGTTCAGTTGACGGGTGTATTTTTTGGTTGAATTGTCAGATAGTTGTCTGTAGTGTTCCAGGTTGTTCAGCTGTCAGTACACTTCCTTGCAGTAGTCTGTTCTATTCTATAGGACGATGGCTCCTCCTTTGTTCTGTTGGTGTGATGACAATGTTGGGTTTGGTCTTGAGAGCATGGATGGCGTTGCATTGTGCCCCCGTGATGTTTTGCACAACCTTGTGAGAGCGGCTGATGAATCTAGCGTTCACACATTCTCTCATGGATTCAGTATACTAGGCAATGGCCCTCCGGAAGGGTCCAATTTGACTCCTTCTTTGCCCCCTCCCCCATGATTCTCTCCGTCCACCGATCTGGTTCGTTGACTGTCTCTTTGGGCTAGCTGACGATATCTTAGAAGAATTCCTGGAGTCTCATTTGTCTGATGAATTCCTCTGTGTCTGCTGCGAGATCAATGGCGTCCATATTTGAGGTGGGGCAGAAATTGAGTCCTCAGCTAAGAACTTCAATCTCATCCAGTTGAAGGGTGTGGTCAGATAAATTGACGATGGATTATCCCATGGTGGTACCGCTTTCAACTGTGGTACCAGGGAAGAGTTGGTTATCGCTGGTGGTGATGCCAAGTTTCTCCAGTTTCTTGTTCTTGGTGTGCATGTAGGTGGTGTAGTTCAATTGGCAGTGTCTCATAACTGTACTGGTTAAACCAAGTCCAAAAACTTATTTAATACTTGTTTGATTCTCCAATGTTTATTAATTCTGAGTCTTATATTCAAAAATCTGCTGCAACCAGTTTAACAGTTAGGATCAAAGTTTTATATCTGTGTTCTGCAGTTAATTTGAAAGTCAAAGATTATAACAAGGTAACATACGAACTAGGAGCAGACGTAGATCATTCAGCCCCTTGAGCCCATCCTGTCATTCAACAATATCATGCCTGACCCGATTATGGCCTCAACTCCATATCCTTCCCCCACAATAACTTTCGATTCTCCTGATAGACATGTATTAACTATGCTCTTCTTCCACTGCTCTCTGGGGAACAGAGAGTTCCAAAGACTCATAACTCTTAGACAAAATAATTCTTCCATTTCCATCTTAAATGGAAGACACTTTGTCTTTAAACTATGTACCCTAACCATAACAAGAGGTAACATCCATTCAGCATTCACCTCGTCTAGTCCTCAGAGGATCTTTTAGGTCTCAATAAAGTCAGCTCACATTCTGCCAAATCCTTATGGATCTAATTAACATATTAAAGCTCTCCATTTATTGAAAGTAATCAATGTGCTTCCACCCAAATTCATATCCTCAAACTTCTGCTAAAAAATTCTACAATGAAGAACACAAGTGAGATTAGGATCCAATTTGTCCTGTATTTGAGAGGTGGTAACCTTTTCAGTTTTTCTCATCATTCATGATACTCTACCTTCAATAAAATTATTGGAAAACAGATTAAGTTGAAAACTATATTAGTTAGCTCGGTGACATCATTAGTCCCCTTAAGTTTTTAACTCTTTTTTGAGATCTTGGTAGTATGTATTATCACAATGGTACAGTTTCCATTTTCCCCAGCACTGCTGCCAGTGCCCCAAGAATCAAAGTCTCTGTTTTCCTAACCAAACTCTGAGCCACGCACCCAACTGTCTAATTTCATCTACCTTAAACCAACTTGCTGATAGCTCAGACAGCAATGCCTGGATCATTACCTTTCAGGTTCCAGCTTTAAATTTAGTTCCTAGTTGCTTGCACCAGATCCAAACTAAAGATTGCTAACAAAAAAAAATTCTGGCACTAATATTATGTTCTACCATGACATAACTTACAGTTAGCCCAGGATGTGAAGTATGGTTCAAAAACAAAGTTGCTGGAAAAGCTCAGCAGGTCTGGCAGCACCTGTGAAGGAGAAAACAGAGTTAACGTTTCGGGTCCGGTGA
>NC_063348.1:29747957-29811409 GCF_021869965.1 Rhincodon typus | reverse complement strand
GGTGACCCTTCCTCAGTTCTGAAGAAGGGTCACCGGACCCGAAACGTTAACTCTGTTTTCTCCTTCACAGGTGCTGCCAGACCTGCTGAGCTTTTCCAGCAACTTTGTTTTTGTTCCTGATTTACAGCATCCGCAGTTCTTTTGGTTTTTGAAGTATGGTTCTCAGATTTAGCATGGTATGAGAACAGAACTCAGTAGAAAAGCTAAAAAACTGAAGCAGGATGCAAAGTAGAAATTTCTACTCATTTCGAAGTACTCACTCAGTGCTGCACAAAATTCTTTATCCTTTCAAAGGATATGGGCATTACTGGTGAAGTCAGTATTTGTCGCCCATCCTGACTGTCCTTGAACTAACTAAGCCATTTCAGGACACAGTTAGGAGTCAACCACATTACCGTGTTTGTGGAGTAATACATCTGGTAGGCTAGGTAAAGATGATTGATTTCCTTGCACAAAGGCCGTTAATGAACCAAATGAGCCTTACTCTCTATTTAACTGAATTTAAATTCCACCATCTGATATGAAATCCACATCCACAACGATTGGGACTCTGGATTAAATGCCCAGTAATATTACCAAAACGTCACTGTCTGTCTAGAGCGGGTACAAGGTACCACAGTCATATCACTCAGATGTTCTGAAGAAGAGTCACCAGACTCGAAACATTAAAACTGCCTATTTTCCACAGTTGCTGCCAAGTTGGCTGAGTTTCTCCAGGAATTTCTGCTTTTGTTTCAGATCTCCAGCATTTGCAGTTCTCTGTTTTATTGTATCCTATCATTTATCATGTATCCTATA
Organism: Rhincodon typus; assembly: GCF_021869965.1. Lineage (NCBI taxonomy): Eukaryota > Metazoa > Chordata > Chondrichthyes > Orectolobiformes > Rhincodontidae > Rhincodon > Rhincodon typus. Next base: position 29,810,611 of record NC_063348.1, on the reverse strand, counting down.
AAATAGCAAACCGTGGAGGAGAAAGATGAAATCAGTTACAAAGACACCGAAAGCCAAAGGCTCCATGTAGGGCAGGCATGCAACTGCATGCTATTCTTAATGTAAACATAGAAAGGGAACAAAATAATATAGAGAGCAAAAAACTACAGATGCTTGGAAATCTGAAATAAGAGCAGAAAATGTTCAAAATATTCAACAGCTCAGGCAGCATCTTTGGAGACAGAAATGGATTTGTTGTTTCAGTTCTGACAAAAGCATCAACCTGAAACGAGCTTTGTTTCTCTCTCCATAGATTTTGCCTAGCTGTTGAATATTTCCAGTATTTTCTATTTTGATTAATAAAATTTGGAACATGTCACCAACATACTTATAGTACTATTAGATGATCTACAAATTGTATTTACTGAGATACACTTATGAGAAAATCATCAGACATAATCCCCCATGGATATATTAACTAACTCTAGCAAGGGTGCTATAAATGCCCTTAACCGCCGCTATCCAGAAATAGAAAAATTTGCAGAGGAAAGGATCAAAGTATTCCATGATGCTGTCCAAGTTCAAGTAACCTTCCGAAATGCACAGTTCACACTCAAACAGATGGGCTAGATATTCAATATCCCCAAGAGCCACAAAATGAAGTAGCAGGATAGAAATCAAGGCAATTGTATTGAATAATGGTTAATATTTTCATAGACTCATGATAAAAATTTTGTTCATGTTACACATTCAACATTAACTGAAGAGTAACATGCATATTTGAGATAGACACATTTGTAAGATGAACCTAGATTCTAATGAAGACTACACAATCTGAAGCCAATGAAATGCTGTGTATTTTTAAACAAAGGTCACAAGTCATCTTTTCGTCTTGTCGTAATATTTAACGGCTTCAGATTAAAATAATAAACTTTTGGCTTTTCTTTGCCAAAACTTTGCAGCAGTGAGGTATTTCACCTAACTGAATTTATGAGCAATAATGAGGAAAGCTTATTTTTGGTGGTGTTAATTGAAGAATGATTAGTATCCAGGATCCTGAAGCCTCGCTACTTCTATCTAATTAGTGTGTCAATGAAAGCAAAATACCGTGGATACTGGAAATCTAAAGTAAAATAGTGCTGGAAAAACACAGGTCTGGCAACACCTGAGAAATAAAGAGTTAATGTTCCAATTCGAATAGACTCTGCATCAGAACTTTTCCAGCACATTCTGTTTTTATCATTCTTTAAATAATGTTTTGATACATTTAATTTCCCTCAGAATTGGCTGACACATTTCAGTTTAAGATCTCTTCTGAAGAACAGTATCTCCAGTCATACAACATACCCTTAGTACTATACTGATCTGTCTGCCATGGAGGTGCATTCAAGTCCGACAGCAAAGCTTGAAGTGACAACCACCTAGCACAGAATTGAATGTGCTATCAAGTGTGCCATAAAGGTGGAGAAGAGGAATAAACTGACAACAGCAATAAAAATTGGAATGGTTATGTATGGACCGTATCTTTTTATTTTTCTGTTTTTTTTTATTGTGGACTGAAATGAGACTGTTTTGAAAACCAAGCACTGTGGAGGGATTGCTGCACTTTTTAAAACCATGCTACCAGCACTTATCCTAAGTTACTGTTGTTTGTAGAAGAGGTTTAGTTGCAGACAAACTAGCACCAGGGAGTGTGTACAAGATGAGATGCGGTTGGCAATAAGTAGGTGTCGGTAACAAAGGCCTTCTGCCTGCCAACAACTATGTGACTGGCTTGCAAGTAGGTGAACAGCTTGTGCGTGTGAACAAATAGTCAAAACCCTTTGGAAGGGGAAATGGGTCTTCTCTTTCCAGTCAAAAAAACTGAAGTCACCAGTTAGTGTAGGCTGTGACTTTTAACCATTGTCAGAAACTTTAATTTGTGAACTAGTTGCTCAGTGCCTCTTGCAAGCAAGTGATTGGGTGTCTGGAGGAAAGACAGCAAGAGATCAAGCAGAAAGCCTGTAGACAGGGACCATTTAACTGTCTTCCCAGCTTTTCTCTCCACCTATAATGCCAATTTTGCTTAGTCTGGTCTCCATCTATCTGGACGTGTTTCTGGGAAAAGTCTTGTAAGGAGGTTAGAGTTATACGTTGATAATTCACAATTGTTTGCCTGTAGCTTGTATCTGTTCATGCTCCAGGTGCTCTGCCAAGTTGGTTCTAAACAAAAGCAGCTAAACTATGGATTTCTGCATACACTAATAAAATCTTTAACTTTTGAGACCATTCCGAAACAGCAGGGCTGGATTTCCAGTGCACTATCCCAGTGAGGCATGAAAGTTAATTTACCAGCACAGTCTGTTTTATCCATTAGCAAAAGTACAACATGCAGATAAGATGAACAATACGTTATACAACTGTCATTGTAAAATTGTAACCTTACAAACAAAATTAATACTTGACCCAGATTTAACATTTAAAGACTAAAACCTGCTGTATTAAGGGCAAAAAGCAAGAAAAAGACTTCCAAACTAAATACAATCACACTAAGCATTTTAGTGCAGTTTCTTTTTCTTGAAGTGATAGATTTTGAACAGGAGAACAAATGTGGTCTTTTATTTTGTGATGCACTGCAGTGCAACTATTACAGTAAAGTACTTTCAAGTAACAACGTTTCTTTCATTCAACTATGATTGAACTTAATCTGTAAAAGTTGATGACTATCGACTTCAACTCAGTATATTATTATGTTAGTAATTTAACACATTTTATAGTGATGTGACCTATGTGCTTGTGTAGAAATGCAATTCAATTTGTAACACTAGCTCGTTGCTTTTTGTTCTTATGATGTGCATCAGTTCCAATTTGACCATTCTGTCCACAAATACGCAAATCTTGTCAGACAGAAATGCAAATAGTTTTAGAGCCTCAGAAAAAAAACCAGAGATATAAATATTTCTTTTAAACTTAATAACTGTCTTTGAAAAATGCTTAATATGCCTAGAAACGTATTTCAATCATTTCTGCAACACTGCTGACTACAACTATAACAAAAGCATTGTCCAATTGAGTTTATAATGGATTGACACTCTCACGAAAAACACAAGATTCCAGACAAGTATTCATCTATATTCAGCAGAACTAGTATTTTCCAGCTCATATTGTATACAGCTAATTCTGGTCGACAGCATTTCCAGTCCTTACAAATCAGAACATTGAAAGATGTGCAGGCAACCCAAGCTGGCAGTACAGTACTATAATGGAGGAAATACTACACAGAAGGATGTCATGTTTTGTGTTATTGTCAAGTAAAGCAGATAATTAGTGTGGATTAAGTTTACTTGAAAATCTCACACAGGTTTATTTAACAGCTAAGAGTGCACAGTTAACAGCTGATACTCCTGCTGCTTCTAACTTGTTCTCCTGAATGGCGCATGGCAGTTGGTCATGTGATTTCATCCTGATTCTCAGCTTAGTAGTAAAGCCATCTCATAAAGCAAAAACATTCATCCCTTTCCCCAGCCAGTGAAAATACATACACATTAGTGCAATGGCAAAACTACTTCCATCCATAACTGAAACATTTGAATAATTAAGAGTCTGCATTATGTATGGGTGGTTTCATAGTCCTTCCAGGCCCTGTGATGGTAAAATCTTCCTGAGATTTTGACTTTTTACAGGGGTGTTCAACTTATGGACGTGTTGGAATCTTGCATGTTATTAGTATATTAATTGCTGTCCGGATGTCTTTCACACTTTCATTACTCAAGCTTTTTTTTGCGTGTTTTGTGCCCAACAGTCACAAGTTGATTTCTGTTCTTCCTTAATGTTGCTCCATTCAATGTGTAACTTTTGAGTAACCATGTTCCCTTTGTAGGATCTATGATTCTTACATTCTGCCCAATAAGTAGATTAAGCAGTACTGCACCTATCAATCATGCACTTTTTTTTGAGAAGTCTGTCCCTGAGAACTTGGCCAAATAACAGCTCGGTAAGGTTGGACTAATTTGCCTTACAAACATGATGTTAAGCCCATATCCAGAGGTGCAGCCATTTTGGTATCAGGTATGTAGCAAGAATCAAAGTCACATCACTGTCCTTTTACATAAGTCTTTGTTGTCTAGGTGGTGCACTCTACATCTCAAATCACCAAATCATTTCCAATGCTTTATCAGTTTCCAGTGAATTGCTCACTAAACAAGTACATATGGAATTTGTGAGACAAATGTTTCATGCTCTACGTTTGGATAATTAGGTTGTATTTATGATACAACTTAATCAATGTGGTAAAACATTCTATATTCGAATAATCCTGCTGGTAATCGAATAATTCAAAAATACCTTCAGATCAAAATTGATCTTTCCATATTACATGATCTGTAGTCCTAGCCCCTTTTTGGAAGCATCAACTTCCAGGATGGTCTTCTTCCTTGGGTCATAGCACTGAGAGATACAAATTTCCTCTCACAAAGCTTGTTTGAGTGATTCAAACACATATTGATGGTCCTACTGCCAAACAGATGGTACATTTTTCGTCAAGAATTCTCATAATGATAATGTGTGATAAAAAAAATTGCTATGTATGGTGCTAAGAAGTTTAAAAAATGCTGAGAAATTTTTGCAGATCCTCTTTATTTTGGGGAGAAAGCGTGCATCTTATATCTTCAACTTTGCATGGGTCAAGATTGATTTCATAACCTGAATAAATATAGCAAAAACTGCTGATCTGACCTATAATCATCTGGCCCATCTTGCTGTTGAAAACAAGCTCTTTACAATGAGCTGCCTCATTAAGTGAATAGATTTCAGTCATATTTTTCTACGGTTTGTCTATGATTGCAATGACATCGGAAATACATATATATCCAGTAGTATTTTCTGCAATTCTGTCCAAATACTGCTGGGACAGATTGCAATTGACAGATAGACTGAAAAATAGTTTCTGCAAGCAATAACCTCCAAATGGTGATCTGAAAGTAGTGTTTTCCTGAGATTCCTGTGCCAAGTCAAATGTCAGTATTTGACATCCAGCTTGTTATGAATTTAGCTCCGTAAAATTGGGATTCAATTTCTCAAATGTCAGAATTTTGAGAGATTAGCATTATGGAGAATGGTTCAGATATCAGAGGTCTAAACACACGCCAAATGAGTCAACTCTTTCCTGTACTCATGTAATAAAACTGCAGCGTTCTGTCTGCTGATTTACACATGCCATGAGGTTCCATGTAATCCAGCTCACGCATAAGCTTCCCTTATATGTGAACTGTACTTTCTGGGAAGGTGGTCTGACCAAACTATTAGCAGCCTGTCTAGAGTACCTCAGTCTGAGGCTTTAGAATTCCCTCCTCAAACCTCTCTGCCCCTCTTACTCCTTTAAGAGGCTACTTAAATTCTACTTTTGTACAATTTGTAGCATTTATTCATCTGCTCTCATATTTTATATTACTCCCAGACAAATATTGCTTGAGACTCACAACTCTTAATCTTGCCTTGGGATGTTACACTACATTAAAGGTGGCATGTTTATTCAAGTTGTTCCTACTCCTTTTTTTCAGTTCTACTTTTCAGTTGTATTCCCGGATTTATCATTTTTCTTTGTGAAGGATTTATTTCCTTTCAGAATCTCTCCAGTTTATCTTTAATCCTGGTTGCCTGCTTTAGAAGGCATGTACAGAAAGATCATAAATTTTGAACTGGTTTCAAAGTTTAAAGTTTTGAAAATATGAAATATCCCATTAACATATCCTTTAGGCTGTTAACCAGGAGCTGGGGCTTTTGAAATAAGTTTAATTAGTTACCCTAGCATAAACACAGTAACTTCTTGACACTTGGGTTGATAGTAAACTCAGTTTTTCTTGATAATTTAACATTGGAAGTATCTGTGCCAATTCAGATTTCGTCATTGCTACAGATTACTTCTTTCATGTATGAGTAATGGTGTGCACCTTGAATTCTTTGTATTTTTTTGCAGGGACCTGTGAGCATAAACTGTTTCCACATTAAGCTCAGCAAGAAGTTAAGAGAATGTATTACACCAGGAGGATTATTAGAATATGGAATGTTTTACCACAAGTGATTATTAAGCAATATCACAAAATCTGTCTTGAATGAAATTTACTAAATATGCAAAAGTATAAAAAGGACAAAGAAATAGGATCTCAGTGGATAGCTCAGTTCAAAAATGAATAACAGCATATGCACAACAGGCAAATGATTTCTTCCTGCGCTATGACTGTATTGCTTTTTGGAGCACTCCAATTTATAACCAACAATACAAATACAATAATGCTCGTTTGAGTGATTCAAACATATATTGATGGTCCTCCTGCCATACACATGGTACATTTTCCCTCTGTGCCTTTCAATTCCACCAGAAGAATTATCTGTCGTGTTTTCTACTGCATGAGTATCTTTCTCTCTCTTCTTTTCCAAAGGTATATCTTAGGTATATATAACATTTTATCCTTATTTGCGGTAAATTGGGGATCTCAGCTGAAGATGCATAAGGCAAGTGCATCAAATACCAACTTGAGCCAACTTACTTTATTTAAGAGAGGCTGCCAGGAGAAGCCTGGGAACTACTGACCGGTGAGTCTGACATCAGCGGTGGGTAAGATGTTGGAGGGGTTTCTTAGAGATAGGATTTACATGCATTTCAAGAGGCATGTGTGATGATACTATGGATTTAAGAGGTGTACTTCATCCTGTCTTTTTTTTGAAGAAAACCTGGAGTTCTCTTTCTACCCAAATTTTCTCTTGGCATTCTTTCCTCCTGGACTGGAAGAACATCGCATGACAGACATCTTATTTTACTGAATTTGCCATTGCCAAGGATGTGTTTATGGGATGTTACTAGACTGGAACAGTTGCTGTTAAATAACCTATGCTTCTGTTAAGTTTATCAGTTGAGTTAAAGTTATACGAAACCTTCTTTCTTTTGTATGTATTTTAACGGTAGTGTAAGAATAAAATGTGTGTTGCTTAAAGCCCTGGAGTGTGATCAATCGAATCACATTTGGTGCACAGCTCTTATACCTGCCTATAAATAAAAGTTAGGGTCTGGGCTATCTCCTTGATATATTTTGAGGGGCTTTGGTCTGGATCATAACACAAGGACTGATTAGCAATAATCAGCACGGATTTGTGCAGGGCAAATCATGTCTCACAAACTTGATTGAGTTTTTTTGAGGACGTGAACAAGAAGACAGAAAAGGGCACAGCAGTAGACATTGTCTACATGGACTTTAGTAAAGCCTTTGACATGGTTACACACTGTTGGCTGGTTAGTAAAGTTAGATCACATGCAAGTGATTCCAACTGGATATAAAATTGGCTTGAAGGTAGGAGACAGACAGTGCTGGTGAAATGTTGTTTTTCAGACAAGTGGACAGGGACCAACGGTGTTTGCAGAGATCAGTGCTGGGTCAAATGTTGTTTGTCATTTAGATAAAACATTTGGATGAAAATTTAGGAAGCATGGTTCGTAAGTTTGCAGATGACTCCAAAATTGAGAGTATAGTGGACAGTGAAAAAGGTTTATCTAAGATTACAAAGGGATCTTGTCCAATTGGGACAATGGGCCGAGGAGTGGCAGATGGAGTTTAATTTGAATAAATGTGAGGTGTTGCATTTTGGTAAGACAAACAAGGGCAGGACTTAAACAGTTAATGGTCGGGCCCTGGTAACAGTGACCCAGCATCAACCTAGGTGTACCTTCTCTGGACTGCCTCCAAAGCCATGGGATGTGATTCTGTGATTATACAATATTTGCTAAATAATCCCAATGTGCTAAAAATTACACTATCAATCTAAGATCATCAGTCGGTCTCTGTGTTTCAATTATATGTGCTCAATGCCACATACTCCACATGAATGGTCCTGTTCTTTGCAAACTAAAAAAAAATCCAATACACTACACATTTTTCAACTGCTCTGAAGCTTATGGGATAGCCTTACCCTGGTGCATTCCCTATGGTAATGCCTTAGCTAATCAGTTAGCTTGCCCTGTTTAAATTTTAACAAAAGCTCGGCAGTTAACTGTCCTGGTGCATTTTTCACAGTGACATCCCAACCAGAGTCCATTTTCCAATCAACCAACACTTCTTTTAACACAGCACAAATTATTGCTCCCTTTCAGATTCTGTATTCTTGCAATTCAATCCTGATGAATCCAAGATGAAAAGCTTAAACACCATCTCCCTTTTCACAATTTTCAGGTTCTGTACTACTAAATAACTATTTGGGGAGTCTGGGATAACAAACCATGGTCTTAAAATTACAACCAAATAGTAACTGAGTAAAATTAAGAAACACTTATTTAAGTAAAGCATGGCCAAAGTTCAAAATTCTTTTCAAAAAAAAGCAAAGCTAAATTTAATGTCAATTTTAAATGGAGATTGATAGATTTTTTTCAACCAAAGGTATTAAACAATATGGGGAAAATAAGGAGTTGGCTTACACATTCATCACAATCTCACTGAATAAAAGAACAAAGTCACAGGTGAAATCACCTACTTTTGTTTCCATGTTCCAAACTCATCTCTACTCTCTCACTGCCAAGTACACCAGTATAAAGTAAATTCAAATCCAGAAAAGACTTATTTTTATTCTCTATTCATATCTTCTAGGCTGGAAGTTTCAATTTACGCCTTTTAATAAAACCCTTTTATTTTCCCCATCACCTACAATTATGAATTGTGGGCCACATAAAATATCAAATTCTATTAACAAAATAAGAGATAGTTTATGGTGTTCTTGTAAAATTTATTTAATCACTCCATAAAAATTAAGAACATTCTGATCATCTCTTACATTCTGACTTGGAGTGCACAAAGTTAAAACTGCTTGAAGAGGAAATTATTGATTCACTTCCATCAAGCCATAAGAAACATAAAAAAGGGGAAAACAACATAAAGTTTGCAACTACGCTGGCCTCTTAGGCCTCAGATACCTCAGTTGGAAACACAAACAAATACACTTCATTTCAGCTAGTTTTCTACCACAATCCAGAGATACACAGCTCCCTTTACCTACAATTTGCCTTTCAACTTACAGAATTTCTTGAAATATTTTAATCACTTAATGTAATAACGTTGTTACAGAACATTTTAGAAATGTTACTGTGCTGTTCTTTTCACATTCCACAAATAGCTCATATATTCAGAGCATCATCATCAATCATCAGTAAGATGGTGTTAGTAATCATATATGACCAAGTAATCCTGGGCCAAGTGGAAGCTGTATGTCCACAATAAGTGAAAACAGGAATTCACCAGTCAGACTGCACGCATATCTTCAAGCAGCTAATTACAAATTATTAATATTGACAGCAACCTGGAGAGATTCACTGGGCCACTAATTTAGCATGACCAACAATTTCTATACATATACCACCTTTGTAAAGAAACATGAAAAGGTTCTTCAAATAAGACATGATAAACACATGCCAACCAGGAAGAGGACATCAGGAAACCAGAGTGCAAGTTTGGCCAATGACGGATTGTCAAACTTTTAAAAGGTGAAGGTACTTGAGGGAGCAGCTCTGATACAATAAAAGCTCTATCACCAATAGTGATGAAAATGAATACAGGATACACAAGAGAGAGGACACCAGAGGAACATAATATGTAAAGTTATGTTGGGAGGGAAGATTAAGCAAAAAACAATAACCATTAAGTAAAAATGGCAACATATGCTCAAGAATGTGTCCACGACCATACAATCTTGTAAATGGAGATAAATAACACAATTTAACCAGGTGTTATCTAATCAATATTCACGTTGGTAAGTCTCCAGTATTACATTGCTGAGCAAGTTCTCATGAAATATTACAGGTTAAAAGATATACAGAGATACAGAAATTTAAAAAATGCGAACTGAAGTCCTGATTTCTCCCAATTCCTCAGGACTACTTAATATAACCTAGCTCTAGTGCTAACATATTTTCCAGAATTTAGCATCAGGCAAAATATTCTAAGGCTGATTCCATACCCAACATAGATACATCAATACTAACCCAGTTTGTGCACCAAAAATGAAAAAAAAAACTCTGGCCCAAACATTTTCACACTGACCATATTTTCCCCACGAAGAAGTGTCATATCTTCACACTTTAAAAATGTTAAAAACAAATAATCTGTTGCTAGTAATACATTTTATTTACAATAACATCTCTAAAGTAGTCATCTGCTCAATATCTATCAATACATATCGATTCAACTAGTAGTAATAAAAGTTTTGAAATGTCCCACATTTTGACAAACCAGTACCATATATGCTTTCTGCACATTTAACAAAATATAGCCTACAAACGTTGTTCATCGATTTTAAGCAATGGATCAAAAGACTTTACATGTGGATTTGACTTTGCCACTACCACCTGCTCTAATCTTGAAAATTCTTTATTTAAATATTTTTAACATATTTAGAAAGTGATAGCAATTACATATCACAAAATTAGAGCAAGCTAAAACTACACTATTTTTAAATTCAATTCAAAACGTGAAACTTTGGCAGCAATATAAGCTAATATCCATAGATCAGATTTTTCTTTTCAATTCCGAAAATCCATCACACTTGTTACAAACTTTAGGCTTCTACCTGGAATTTAGGAGGGAAACTAAGAACTGCTTCATGGAATTTGTATGACTCGCTTTAAATTGTGATCCAAAAAATCTAAATTGACAACAGAAATTCTTTCCAATAGTAATCTGACAAAATATATTATACATTCGAAAACACTTCACTACTTTGTTTTATCTTACAATAGCAAAATACGTCTTTACATAAATGAAAGCATCTTAATTGTTTTACAAACTAGTGTCAGAATTTGTTATTTAAAAATGCCAAGATTTGTTTGTATATATAACTGTATTCTTCCAATAAATTTCAAGTTCATGTACCATGCGAAAAAGCTCGTTTACATTTCGCTCTCTATCTAAATGAACTGCAGTTACTTGCACTATGAATCTTATCATAAACGTTTAGATATGAAAATAATATAATTCATAGACTCAAAAATATTCACTATAGCTTAAAAGATACAATGTTCTGTAAAAGCATAAAGATTTCGCGTACGTTACTGCCTGACTTTGGGCAATTATTACAGAAATGTCATCTGTATCATAAAAGATTTTTCAGAGTACGGTCGAGAAACGCATGTCAGTTTCGAAGATGTTTACTAACATTACGCATGTATATTTTTATGTCAATCTGATATATTGAGGGATTTCAAAAATAACGTGAAGTTAAACAACTCGTACCTGCTCCCTCGATATGCAAGGCAACGACGTCCTCCTGGGCATCTTGCATCCACCATAATAGCTTGTTGATGTTTCTCCCAACGAAACACAACTCGATCTCCTGCGTGGTTTGATCACTGGGATTTTTTCTTCTGTGGTTATCCTACGACGGGCTTCTCTCGGAAATAGGTAATCAAAATATACAGCAATGGTAGCCCCCACCATCCCGACCCCACAGGCCAACAGGGGTCTCAGAGCTGCTGGGAGGGCGATCAAACTGGTGATGGAAGCCAACCTAAGAACGCCGGCGAACAACAAGATCAGGACGCTCTGTTTCACTTTCAAAGTGGAAAGTAATGTCAGAAAGCCCACGCAACCCAGCACCACGGCCGGAGCCAGCAACCTGCAAAGAAACAGCTGGTCCTCACCGACCAAAACTTGCACCACCAAGAAATCTCCGAGGTAGCAACATGGAGGCAATGACAGAAGCCAAGCCGTGCTGCTTTCGCGTTTGCTCTTCCTCAGATAAAATGTCAACCAAAAGAAGGCACAGCAGATGCTAAAGAGAGGACTGAGAGACTGGAATGCGATTGCCCATACCGCCTGGAAAGTCTGCAGCAAGGATGAAAGAAACTCCGCGTCCAGGCATCTCCTGGCCACGATGGATAGAGCGACGATTGCAAAGGCACTGCAGCCGCCCCCGAGGTAAAAGGCTGCAAGTTTCGGACGCACCAAGCCGAGCCTCTCCAAGTTACACCACCTGCAGATGGAAAACCCGCCGTCCTGTTTCAGCGGGGTGACGCAGCTCTTCACATAACCATTGCGACTGTTCTCCTCTGGGCACTTGGCGTTGCTGGTGTTGTTGTGCGCCGCCGAATCCCCCTCCTCCCTCAACGCCATGTTTAAGTTTTCTTCCCGTCCTCTTTCGTGTGTTATTCCGCACACGCACTCGGCGATCTCTCCCCGCTGCCGTCCTCGGCGCCCCGAGATCACTCGTTCGCTCCACTAGAGCGAAGGGAGAGATCGAGCATTTTGGCCGATGATTACTGGACAAGCAGGCCACATAATGCACTCTCCCTCCTTCTCATAGACACCAACACACGCACATAAACACATTGGATCCGACCTAAGCTCGCTATCCCCTCCCCCCGACAACTCCAACTCCAACTCCCTGTGGCTCCGCGAAGCCTCTGTTGCTACAGCACCGCACGAGCTCTCGCGCGCGCGTCAACGACTCCTCACTCCCGCTTCAAACCGATTCCCCCTCCCCCACAAACGCCCGGCTCGGCGCGCGCGTCATTACCACCTTCCTGCTTCAAACCGCCTCGCGCTCAACTGACTGTGGAAGGGGGGAGCCGTGCGCGTAACCCCTTCCCCGCGTGCTCGAGCCTCGGCAGCGCCAGTTGTCATCCCTCGGTGTGGAGGAGCCAAAGAGACGACGGGCTTCCTGCTGATTGTATTGATTTGATTTTCTCTTTTGAAATGTGAGTTGAGCATGTGTTTGTTTCACTCCCCCGCCCTATGGCATGCTTCCCAGCTCCGTTAAAATTGCAGCCGTGCTTCGCCCGCTGCGTGTTGACATCCGATATTTTCATCCTGAGCCTCATCTTTGTGTTGACATTTCAGGATGCTAACCTCCGACCGAACTCCAGTTGGGAAGTTTCAGATGGAATGAATCCATGATAATTTACTGTTTGCTTTAAGGACGTCAGTTTGAAACAAAACCGCTCGTCTTTTAAGAGCACGAAACAACTGACTGACTTCCATTGATATAGTCCCCTTCAACCCGTCATATCATAACAGTGCATGGAGTATGTATGAAAGATAGCCACTGGATAGCAATCAATTTTCCCACAGCGAGGTCTCGCAAACTGCAATTTAGGTATACGAACTGATCGCATTAGCCACGATATGGAGCAGGGCCGCACTATTACTACGAGGCCTCGATTCAAGTCCCACCTCCCCCTGAGATGTATACGGTACTAGCATCTCTAAGCAGTTTGATTAAAAATATATTTTATATTGGTACAGCTTTTAGGGCAGGCGAACTTCCAGTCACATCTTATTCCTGAAACAACAGATCCAAAAACGCTGAGCTGCCCCAGCACTGCACACAAACGTCATGATGTATTCAACTTACTAAGATTGTGCAGAAGTAAAGGTACACAAGTAAGAAGGAGCGGTTGATTTTTCAACCACATCGTTTTAAATATCTTATTTGCAATCAAAAAGTTGCAAAAGGAAACTAATTTTCAATCTGTACACGCACAATACTGTGGCGAAAATGTGCACTGTGGTTTTGTAGAAAGTACTGCAAACGTTGCCGTTGAGACTGAAGTAAATTATGTCAAAAGAAATTTAGACATATATTTCAAATATATCAGATGTTATTTCATTAATCATAATTTTGAATTGGTACCGCAATTTCTGTAAAACGTTTTTAGGTAAATCCTGCACATGTATGTTATCAGCAATAAAAGTAGTGCAATAGGAAAGCATTGGAAAAAACATTAATTTATAATAATTCTAAAGAATATTTTGTTGTTTGACATTACAAGGTTGAAAGTATTATGTTCTCAAGAAGCTACTAATCATTTCCATAGACTATTTCATCATTAAGGCCCTCTGATTCAGAGAAATGTTGCAATGTGTTCTAACTGTTGGCTTAAAATTATTGTCAAGCCACCTGTAAACGTTTCATGTGTCGAATAATATACTTATTAGGTGTCCGCAATCAAATTGTTGTCGCATAAAATTTAGTAAATCTGTCCAAGAAAATCCCACAGTAGCAGACACTAATATTGTTGTTTCCAATGTAACATATATATTAATTTTACAAATATAACAATCTTTTCTAATCTCGGTCAATTTTAGATTACAGCTAGAAAATAAGAGTCTGGGTCTGGAGTCACAAGTTGCCACTCGAGGATAAGGAGAGCAGGTTTCTTCCTTTGTGAACCGGATGGATTTTTGCCCAGGTGTAGTTTCGTGATTATCATTAGACATTTCAGATTTTTAAAAAATATTGAATTTAACATTTGCCGGGGTGGAATTTGAACCTAGGTTCCCAGAATATTATTTTAGTCTCTGGATTAGTAGTCCAGCGATAATACCACGAAACCAACAGTTCTCTAATCCCACCAAAGCCAATCAACTAACGGAATTCAAGGTAATAGGTGTACATTGTACTACAGGGATATGATTGACTTTTTCTTTAGCAAAAAAATCGCCCCAAACCAGAAAACACCGTTCAATATCGTGGGAGGAAGGCTGAGGGACGGCCTAAATTAACAGCTCTTTCAAAGACCTGCCAAAAGATGATTGCTATTGATTCGATTGTTGAGTTACAAATTCCACTTGATTGTTCAGATCGTATGGCAGGAGGAAACGCTGCACATCTCTAGGTTTCTCGAGCTATCAATTTGAGTCACCAAATGTTATCAATGGCAAAAAATGTAATGAGCTTCGGAAGAATACAATATACACGGTAAAGAATGATAATCACTAGAGAAAATCGTACTCCAGTCAGATGATAGGCGAATCTCCATCTTCAATGTAACATTTTAATATTTACGCTAAAAACAATTGAGTGGATCTCATTGCCGAAAACGAAAGCAACATCTTCAGAAATACGAACTTGAAACTTAGACGAGACTTTCTGTAATAAATTGGAATGAATTCATTGATAAATTGAAATAGAAGCATATTTTTATATAAAGTTGGTGGTGATAGAAGGCAGGAAGTTCTGTAATCAAACGTTACCAGATTGAGGAACACGCAGTAAACTACTTTGGACTATATACATAGCACCAGTTTATGGGACAATTTGGCGCCACCATGAGAGCTATCAAGTGCGCTTTGAGAAATTGATCCGAAAACGAAACCTACAGCTACTTTGTACAATACTTTATTAAAGTATTTTGACCAGCAGACTTCCTTGCACTATATTTACCTTATGGAGATTTTCGCTCCAGGTTTAATGGGTCCGTACATTTTTCTGCTAGTTTTACTTCCTATACGGCCCGATCTCGCTTTACCTAGACTAATAATATATTTTACGAATTGCCAATCCGAGGGACTGAGGTGTTACTATTTATTTGTATTTTTCCACATACTTAACGTGTTCCTCTGAACATTTTGACAAGAGGAGTCCATTTATATGTTCCCGGTTTGATTGATAACTTACAAATGGATTCCTGTGATGTTTCTCCTTATTACCAAAATTACAAGACAATGCGAAAAAAATTAAGTGAAAGTATCAGCTGTTATTTGTTGACTTTGAACGATAGCGCTAAATTGCCGTGTCGATCTCTGCGTATTTTGGCCCATTTTTACACAAGACTTCGATTTTGAATTTCATCTTTGTAAGTTTCCAGTCCATATAAATTTCCGCTAATGATCTCAGAAGGGTCGTACCGAATTGTCGAGGCCACCGCCATTATTTGCTGACACCGCGTTGTTTAACATTTCCGCGACCTTTCTGAGTTCTGAGGAAAGGTCACTGACCCGAAACATTAAATGCTGCCTGATCTGATGAGCATTTCCAGTATTTTCTGTTGTTATTGCTTACACATTTCCTGATTTCGCCATTTATTTTTATAAATCCTGCACTAAAAACAATGAGTGGCCTCAACATTAGACTGGGTACGTCGGTGCTGTTACCGACGGGAAGTTAACAGACGGAGAATGTGCATTATTATGGAGGGTCGGCGACTGGTAATGAACTAGCACCGCGACAGTTTTGTTTGCGGAACACCCACAATTTCGCTACCCTCACGGTTAACTGCCTAGAAATCCTCCGGAGACCTCAGAACTTTTGGTAAATTTGCAATGATGGAAAGCAGTTTGCAAACATGCACAAATATACTGTGTATTTAAAGCTAAATCAGTAGGCTCATTTTAACATCAGTAAGCAATCCACTATCCGATCCTTAGCTCCTCCTGTTTATACTTGCCATTCTTCCTTTTCCCCCTACCCATCAAGCCAAACTTTCCTCAAAATTTCCCATTGCCGTAGCCTGAAACTCATTTTTCACTAGTTTCTCCCCAACATCCTGTCATGACCTATGAACATCTTGTGAATAAGATCCACTTCCTACTTTCTCAACACTAAACTGTAAACCATCCAAATACTCTGCTTGGCCTTCAGGCACGCTGTAGTTCCCTGTCTCCCATGCTCCCTTCCAAAACTGATGTACCTCACCTGCGTCCTTTCTGCGCCCTCTCGATGATGCCCTTTCATCTGGAACCAGCGAAACAGCACACAATGTGGGATTCACTTCTGCAGTTGAAGAAATGCCAGTCTATCCTACTGAGTATTAAATCCCTTGTGGGCACTGTATTTTGGCAATTAGCTATGTTCCCGTGTAGCCATTTGCCATAGTTGTGCTTTTGGCTGCCCGGCTCTGAGGAGTCCTCAGGTTTATCATACCCTCAGAGGGCTCCCACGTGACCCGCGGCTTTCTTCCCTGTACGATTTCAATCCCTTGCGAACTTTCTGAATTCTTCCAGGCTGGTAGCCAAATACTGTGTCTTGCACTCAAGGGAAAGCTCAGAAGCTCTGCATTTAATGTTACAGCACTAAGACGCTGCCTGCCAGGATACTTATGTAGGATACATGAAGTTCCTACACAACACAGCAGTTTGAGGCAATGGGGTACTCAACTACCCTATAATTTTAATTAAAAGTTCAGTATCCGAATTCTATTATCAATTATTTACGTGTAAATTAAATATTAAACTCCATATTAAATGCATTTCTTATCCCTTGAATGCTGGTATCACCAACTTTTAGTTTGATTTTAATCCCATTAAAACTAATTAATCATTCCGTTCTTTTTATTCTTACATTCACTGATTTACTCTTGCCCTTTCGTTTAAAATACTTGTTAACTTCTTTTCCATTGCACCGAAATCCTCTTTGCCTCGCTGACAGGAAGCCACCAGGAGCAGAAATGTTGTCATAGCCATAGTCATAGTTCTCAAATGGTTAAATCTGCTGCGCTCAATGATTCGATAGTTTGTTTTCACGCCTGGAAAGTATCCAGGGGCGATTCGTCAAACTGAGGCACTATCGATCACCGTTGGAAGGAAACGGCGCGGTCGCAGCAAAATGGTAGGTGATGGAGGGAAATCGCCGGTGTACCTACTCGAAGATCGACGTGGCTAGTTCACGGCGTTGTTCGTAATCCCCTGTGCAAATTGGCCGGTGGGCTGCGGCTTTTGTTTTGTGCTTGTTCCTCCTCGGGAGGCGGCAGGTTTAGTGCCGAGTCATATCGTTGGAAATGGATTTTAGGCCCTACCGCAGGCCCCCGCTCGATCCCTTCCGCGTTGCTGCTTTCCCGTGACTGAGGATGAATAGCCGTTTCACTCCGCACCGGGGACAGGGATGGTAGAAAAGGGCGCCTTGACTTTTGATAACTAGCACTAGGTGTTAAGAAACTGCTAGATTGGATTCGGCCTGGTCTGTAGGAGTTGGTTGACAGAGGGCCGGGGAGATGGATAATCCCTTAGATGTTTTGTTTCGTTTATAATTTTACCAGAGATAGTCCGATTTCGATACATTTTGCATGGTTTTGTGTGTGTGCGCAAAAAACATCTGATTTGATAATATATGCTGCGTCAAGGAAGTGGACGTAAATTGGCTTTTTTGGGGGGTCGGTCGATTATTGATACTTGAAGGACTGCGTTGAGGCATTGTTCATTTTCCCTTCGGGAGTGCTTGTTCTGTTTTTGTTTGGCATACTTGATTCTTTTGATAGAATATATCGTAGAAGTTGCAATTACGTAGTTCTTTATAAAACCTTCGATACTTAACCGTAAACTATTTACTTTTGGAGTGCAGAGATTGTTTTGTAACTGTATGGCAGGTATTTTTGCCGAATGTCCCACAGTGCAATGAATAGGAATGCAAAACACTACAACTGCTGGAAATCTGAAATAAAAACCGAAAATTCTGGAAGCTGTCAGGTCAGGCCGCATTTGTGATGGGAGAAAATGATATTTCATTAATAAAATTTGTAAAGGTTTGTAATAGTTCAAATTAGATACTTAAAAAAATGCCAACTTGACCACTTTCTTCCATTATTATATATGGCACTTTGAGGAGTCCCAGTATACCTGGAGTTAGTTAGATTATGGAGCCAGGGTTTTTACAACAAGGACAGGGGCTCTTCAGCCATTGTGTCCATGCTGGTCATCAAACATCTATCTATTCCAATCCCATCTTCGAGCATTTGGCCCCTAGCCTCGTATGCTATGGCATTTCAAGTACTAATCTAAATATTTAAGGAAACACAATGGCTCAGTGGTTAGCACTGCCACTTCACAGCACCAGTAACCTGGGTTCAATTTCAGCCTTGGACAACTGTATGGAGTTTGCACATTCTCCCTGTGTCTGTTTGGGTTTCCTCCCACAGTCCAAAGATGTGCACGTTAGGTAAATTGGCCATGCTAAATTGCCCATAGTGTCCAGGGATGTTTAGGTTAGGTGGATTGGCTGTGGATAATGCAGGGTTACAGGGATAGGTTAGGCAGATAGGTCTGGATGGGATGCTGTTTGGAGAGTCAGTGTGGACTTGTTGGGTCGAATGGCCTCTTTCCTCACTGTAGGGATTCTATGGATCTGCTTCGTAGCAACTCTGTCAAGACCTTTCACGATCATCAATGTTGCAATCAGTCACCTCTTACTTTCCTAAACTCCAATAGATACAAGACTAGCCTGGCCAATCTTTCATCATAAGACATTCATTTGAGGTATCAGTTTAGTAAACGGTCTCCGAACTGCTTCCAACGCAGTTACATCCTTCCTAAATAAGATGACCAGCACTGTGTGCAGTACTCTACTTAAGGCCTCGGCCAAACAGGACCCAAAATAACCTGAGAAAAAGGTCATCTTTTTAAATTTTGAAGCTATTGAGATTTTTGCCTGCAAAAACCCAGTTTATGCAAGGTCATCTAGTTGTAGTTTTGATTTAAATGCGTTTTAAAAATGAGACTAAGTACAGCCTAACAGGCTGTAATCTGACTTCTCCTTCCATGATCATGGCCATCTTCACACCATATGTAGTTAAAGTTTTTTTTGTGGAAATAAACTTCTGCATAGGAAACTGGCACCATAATCAACACGTCAATTGTGATGACTGTCTACATACCAGTAAATGTTTGTCAGAGATGGTTCTTCAAACTAAAGTTTATAGTTTCGTTGAAAACATCTTATCCAATACATTCAGAAATTTGAAGTATGCACATAAACATTGACTTGAACAGTTTTTGGTTTACAATATGTGCTAATACTTATATGAATAGTTCCCTGGCCTTTTATTCTCCCTACTCTAATTGAGTGATTGGATTCTTATGACTTAATGACGCAGATATTGTGGTCAAAGGTGAAAAAAATGGTGTCCCGTTATTGCAGAGCTCCTTTTATAGATTTTTGATTAACAATTTCCAGCTCAGCACTCCCTAGAGGGCATCTGTGATGTACATGAACTGGGCAAGCAACAGCAGGCTCCCTTTAATCAATTGGTACAGAAGGATCCTCACTGAGATATACATTCTAAATGAGGAAGTAAAAAAATTAGAACATTAATTCATTGTAAAATCATTAACAGAAAGTGGAAAGAGAGGAAACAAGTAAAATACCAAGAAAGATTGCTTAAATCCCCAATAATTAAAGTCTGAAGAAATGAGACTCCTCCATTGTAAAATTGCAGTTTCAGTGCTCGAGAGGACATTTTCAAGTAATTAAGACTTGCCACATTATTAAAAATTCACTTTCACCTGAATCCACTGGCTCCATAATTTTATGGTGTGTATAATGGGCAACCAGTGATTATGCACCTGTGGATATGTAGTGGCCTTATACCTCTCAGGTGAATTTCATCACAAAATCTTTTGGTGAAGTATCAGGTTGTGGAGGAACAGGCAAATTGGATAGCACCTTCCAAAATTCTCTGTTTAACCACACCTGTGGCTCCAGAAGTTAACTACTTTACTCTTAAAATACATGTAAAATCAGGTTCACTGTTTTACTGAGCTAATGAAGTTGCTAGTATTATATTGAAGGTCTGAATTAGTTACATCCTTATGGTATGAAGTTGTGAATTGAAAGAAAGTATGTGATCCCTTTAAGAGATTGTGCTTTGTCTGTGTTTGGAAGTTTGCAAGTACTGTACAGAGAGCCCCAAAATTGAAATAAATGTATCAAAAGGCCTTACAGGTGGCAGACAAAACAGCAATCTTATTTTGATAACAAGTTTTGAATTTGGCTTATGAATTTAAATCAAGCACACAGGGATTCACATCCAATTGAATTTAAAAACTAATGGTGTTGACAACCTGAAACCAATCATATTATAAGAATTTGATGTGACGTAGGGGATATATGAGAGAGGATTTTTTTTGAAGATCGGGGGAGAGCCAAACGTCAGCTGCAGCGAAAGCAAGCCCGCCATCAGAGAGACAAACTTGGTTATCACACAGAACGATTAAGCTCTCTGAAAAGGCCCACCAGAAGTACCACAGCTGTTTTAGCTCAAAGTCCTCACCAACAAAATTACAGAAAAAACATTCCTGACAGCAGAATCATCGGAAGAAAGGCGTTTATGGTGTAACAGAGAAGGCAGTGTGTTCCAGAAGAGACAGCCTGTGCAAATTTGGAGAGATTAAGTGTTAACTTATTGTTTTCTTATTAATTGGGTTTATATAAATGGGACTTGACTTTTGAACGCTACTCCAGTTCAGTTAGGGAATAGCTTGTACTTGGGGGAAATTGTTTGGTTTGTTAGTATCTCTTTTAATTTGTTTGTTGTTTGGGTTAAATAAATAAATGGTTACTTGTTAATTATAAAGTGGAGATCAGGGATTTTCTTTCCTTTAATCAATGTTTTAACAGATTATGAGGGGAAAGGCGAGCTTCTCTGGGGGTTTTGGGGTAATTATTAGAAGAGAACCTCTCCTCCCATCAAAACAGATTGGGGATAACACAGTGTGGAGCTGGAGGAACACAGCAGGCCAGGCAGCATCAGAGGAGCAGGAAAGTTGACATTTCAGGTTGGAATCCTTCTTTGGAAATAGGGGAGGAGGAAGGAAGCTCACATAAATAAAAGGGAGGGGTGGGATTGGGGAAGGAAGGTGGGTTGGTGATAGATGAGTGCAGGTTGGAAGTGGTGGGGATTGGTCACTGAGGTGGGAGGAGTAGATAAGTGGAAGAGAAGATGGACAAGTTGTGTCAGGCCAAAGAGGCAGGGATGAGAGGGAGGGTTGGTCATGGTATGAGGCGGGGGGTGGGGAGATTTTGAAACTGGTAAAATCCACATTTAGGCCATTGGGCTGTAGGCTCCCGAGGCGGAATATGAGGTGCTGCTCCTCCAGTTTGCACGTGGCATCGTTGTGACAGTGGAGGAGGCCCAGGATGGACTTGTCACCCAAGGTGTGGGAAGGGGAGTTGAAATCGTTCGCGACCGGAAGGTGGTTGTTCTTTTTTTGCGAACAGAGCAGAAGTGCTCTACAAAACGGTGTCCGAGCCTCCGCTTGGTCTCACCGATGTAGAGGAGGCCACATCAGGAGCAGTGGATACGGTAGACTGCGTTGACGGATGTGCATATGAATCCCTGCCTAATGTGGAAAGTTTGTTTGGTGCCTTGAATGGAGGTGAGGTGGGGGGTGGGGAGGTGTAGGGGCAGGTGTTGCACTTCCTGCGGTTGCAAGGAAAGGTGCTGGGGGTGGTGGGGCTAGTGGTAGCGTGCAGCAGACGAGGGAGTCGCGGAGAGAGTGGTCCCAACGAAAGGCAGATGGGGGTCTGGAAGGAAATATATCTTTGATTGCGGTGATTTTACGTTTATACTCCAGCCAAAATAAAACACTTTTGATTTGTGTTAATCCAGTCATTATCTAGATTGTTTTGGATTCTATAAGACAAGTCATTCTCTTTCAGAACTTTAGTGTTTGGATTACATTGTTACTCTTGGAAACTATGTACATTCATATTGCCATGCGCAGTAAAGGCACATCTTTACAACTTCTAAAATATGAACACTACTGTGTGGAATATACTGGAACTAATATATTTTAAAAATGGAAACTAATGTGTTTCAAATGATGGCTGCTGAGGTTTAACTGAAGTGCTCTGTGGATTCAAAACTGTCACACTACCTCTGGAAAAGGATATTTTCCAGACTAAGCAATTTCACTAACCAAGTCATGAGATGATCCAAAAGACATTTCCTGACTTAAATAGGTACTTCTTTTGCCTATAACATGCAACAGTAAACTACACGTTTAAGGAAAAAGTGTATTTGTGTGCAATGGGTGAGTATCAGTGTGCTATGTTTTCAGGGTAAGCCTGTGAATAAATAATCCTGTTTTATTGAAAACTGTACAAATCTTCTTGCTGGCTAGCTATTCAAGTTGTACATACTGTCACATCTTCTTTTTCAAAAATATACTAATTGGAGACAGTAGGGAAGGAAAGAGGGGTTTCAGAAGTTATTTCTTGCCCTGTCACAAGATGTGTTAATGGTTACGATACTGGGCTGAAGGGAATTCATAATGAAATGTAAAATACAAGTGGAATCAGGCTGTTTGGCCCCTTCAGTCTTCTCCTCCATTGAGTACCATGGCTTATCTTTTACCTCAATTCCACTTTCCCCGCTTCCCATATCTCTTGATTCACTGAGTGATTAAAATGTATTGATATTTGCCTTGAATATGCACAATGGTAGAGAACTACGGCCCTCTGTTGTAAACAATTCTAGATATTCATTATTACTGAATGAACAAATTTCACCTCTGTTAGTCCTAAATAAATGCTGCCTTACCCTGATGTTCTAGATTCCAAAGCTGGTAAACCACTTCAATGTGTACCCTATCAAGCTCCTTCTGAATCCTGTAAACATCAAGAAAATGACCTATTATTCTTGTAAACTGCAGAAAATATAGGCCCAAACTAGACTAAGTATTCTGTTCCTGATTGGTGAGTTTGTACTGGGATTGTTATTTGATCATTGTGAAATGTCCGAATCCGTTTCAGCATCTTACGTGTGCAAAATGATACTTCATTGCATTCAGTTATAATTCGAATACTGTGTTCATTTGAAAATCTGTATTTGTATTCATTATTTATATGTATGTTTTCTGTTTGCTTCTTCATACAGTTCCGTAATCAATACGACAACGATGTCACAGTTTGGAGCCCACAGGTAAGAAAAATTTCCTTTTGCCAAAATTTCGCCTCAAAGCTATCAATTAGGCCACACCCACCAAAACACTACAATTTCACAACGATTTCAAGCAGCCCTACAGCTGTGAGAAATCACTCTGAACTTCATAGCTGCCATGTCTTCCTCTGAGCTTGCAACCTCATTCAGGGTCATGAACGAAAACTGGGAAGCCTCGCTTTAGGTACATGTTCCAGACTATTTCACAGAAGCATAACAGAAAAAAAAACTGACACTGAGCTGACTTCGATGGGTGTCTCAGAGTTTGTTTGAAGAGATTTGAGAAGGAGAAAGGGGATAGAAGTGTGAATTTGAGTTTAGGGCTTGGATTGTTGAAGTGATATCCACCACTAGTGGATCAAAGAGAATGGGAAAATCAGAAAGGCGAGCATTGGAAAAATAAGTCCATAGAGAATTTCACCTACGTACGTGTAACTGCTTTGAGTGCACTCAAATATTTTCAAATGTGTAGCTCCTTTTTAATTTTTCTTTTTGTGTAGCTGCTTTTTGGGAATTTTTTTCAAACAAAAACACAATGCTGGAGAGACTCAGCAGGTCTGGCACTAACTGAGGAGAGAAAACAGAGTTAATGTTTCAAGTCAGTAACGCTTCATCAGAACTGAAAGCAGCTAGGAAATGATGACATTTATGCAGATGGCAGGCGTTGGAGGATAGAAAGGAGTGTGTTGAATAGGTGAAGATGGTGCTCAGACAGAGAGGGGAGGGGGGAACAAAAAGACCAGCAAACACAGGAATTGCTGATGATAAGCCAGGAGAGAGAGAAATGCTAAATAGGTGCCAGCAGGAATGTGAATGGTTGAAAATGGATTCGCTGTGGTGGAGCAGTCCACACAGAACAGAGACAACACAGTGTGGAGCTGGAGGAACACGGCAGGTCAGGCAGCATCTGAGGAGTAGGAAAGTCGATGTTTCACATCAGGACCCTTCTTCATAACTGTATCTGTTGCTCCTGATATAGCCTCCTCTAACTTGGTGAGACCAAGCGCAGACTTGGGGACCGTTTCATGGAGCATCTGCGCTCTGTAGATGGTAATGGACAACTTCCGGTCGCCAACTATTTTAAACACCACCCCCACCCACCCGCCCCCGCCCCCGCCCCCGCCCCCAGCCAAACCAACCAAACCAACCAAAACCGCCCTTGATGACATGTCCATCCTGGGATTCCACATTGACACCACACGCAAACTGGGGGAGCAACACCTCACGTTCTGCCTTGGGAGCCTACAGCCCGATGGTCTGAACATAGAATTCATCAGTTTTAAAATCTCCCCACCCCCAACCTCATTCCACGAACAAACCTCCCTCTCATCCCGGCCATACAGAACAGGACCTGGGGTGTGAAAGTGGGTAACAAACGTGGAGGTAACAAGGTGTAGAGCTGGATGAACACAGCAGGCCGAGCAGGAAGGCTGACGTTTCGGGCCTAGACTCTTCTTCAGAAAACAAACGTGGAGGAAGGTGTTCATGCTGTAAAATTATTACACTCAATATTGAGTCCTGAGGGACGAAAAGTGAATAAAGCAGAAGATAAGATGTTCCTCCTTTAGCTTATGTTGAGCTTTACTGGAGCACTGCAGCAGTTCTGAGACAGAAATGTTGGTATGAGAGCTTAGTGGTGTGTTGAAGTGGCAGGCAACTGGAAGCTTGGTGTCATTTTTATGGACAGATCGAGTATGTTCCTCAAAGCAGTCACCCCGGTCTACGTTTCATGTCCGTAATGTAGAGAAGATCACATTGTTAGCAGCGAATACAGTAGACTAGATTTAATGAACTGCAGGTAAATTGCTGCTTCATCTGGAAGATGTGTCTGGGCCTTGATTATTGAAGAGAGAGAAGGTAAACAGGCAAGAGTTGCATTTTCTACAGTTGTGTGGGAAGATGCCACGGAGGTGTGAGGAGATGTTGGGAATGGCGGAAAAGTGGACCACAGTGTCCCGAAGGGAACAGTCCCTGCAGAATGCCAACCAGGGAGGAGACAATGGTGGTGGCACCCGGCTGGAGGTAGTGGAAATGGTGGCGTGTGGTTCTTTGGATGCAATGTCTGGTGAGGTAGCAAGTGAGGACATGGGGAACCTGTTGTTGTGGGAGGGAAGGGATGAGGACAGAAGGTGCAGGAAATGGTGCTGATGGCCTGTCAGTCATGGTAATGGGGAGTTCTCGGTTGAGGAAGAAGGTGGACATGTCTGAGGACTGCTTGCAGAAGATGGTATCATCAGAACAGATGTGATAGAGTAACTGGGAGAATAGAATGAAGTCCTTACAGGAAACAGGGTGTCAGGATGTATAGCCAAAGTTGGGAACTTTTTTGCCTTTCTGTGTAACTGTACAATTTCAAAGAAAAAGAAGTTGCAGGGCTAGATTTGAGGTTGGAGAGGACATTGAAACATGGGAGCAGGAATTGAGAGACGGGTAGCCCAGGAGCCAATGTAATTCAGTGAGTGCAGATGATGGATAGATGAAAATGGTGTAGATTGGGATACACAGAGCAAAGTTTGGCATGAGCTTCAGCAAATTTATCGAAAGTGAAGGTATGAGACTGGCCAAGAAAAGTTTGGAATAGTGGTAATAAAAGGCAACAAAACCACGGAGACGAGCAGATGGACAGAGACAGAAGCTGAGGTGGGTGATGTTGTGGAGATGGAAGGAAGCAATTGTTATGATCTAAATGTTAATGGATTAAAATCTCCATTCAAAGTCCAACAGGATTATAATGCGCTGAATGGTTTGGTTCAGCCCACGAAGTTAATACAGAGTTTGTGGTTTGGGCTGGAGTTACTGTTTTTAATCCTGTTAGTGTTTTATTTGAGAGAAGTGTGGTGCAGTCATGAATGGATGCCTGACAAAACACAGTGGAGGGGTTGAGACAGATGATGAGGTAGTGTTAGATCTCCTGCGCTGACTACCTGTATTTAAATGATTTTAGTTTTGAGTATAACAAGATGAAATAAATGGGAACTGAAGTATAGATCCTTGATGGACCTGTCCTAATGCAAATGGAAGAAAAGCCATTGTGTGTTGTGTCAGGAAGGTGACTGGAGCCACACAATGGCAGTTCCCAGCCAGCTCAACATTAATGAGGTGTTGAGGGCTAACTGTGTCAAAGCTATGACTGTCCAAGAGTTAGGATGAAGATGGTGCACCAAATTACAGAACGAGACCATGTAATTTAAACTTTGCTGGAAGTTGTTTTATGCTGTGGTGGGGTAGAGACCTGATTGTAACATTACAAAGATGGAGTTGCATGAAACAAACACACAGATTTGTGCAATGACAACTCCTTGTAGGTAATTATACTTTGAAATATTCACAGCAGAAATGATGACCCAGAATTTCTGGTCTCTGGATCATCGAAGACTGGATATACAATCCAAGATGTGCCTTGGCATCTTGCTGGACTCCTAATGCACTGACTCTTTGGGAATTGCCCAAAATGTTTAAACTTCTGATGAGCAATTCCCCTGCTCTCTGGGACCTTCCTAAAACATCTTTGACTTGTGAGTTGGAGTCAGGCATCAGATGACTGCATCTTAGTTATTTGCATAGTTGGGCAGGAAATGTTAGAAATTACTGAAAAATCAGTGTGTATCTATACAACATGGACACCCAACTAACCTCCATTTCCTCCAACCATCCTACTCCCAGGCACATACTGATATGATCTCCAAGTTATTTCTGGATTTTAACTCTTAAATAAGAGTGAAATTAGATCAGGAGTATTTCCCTGATAGCTTTTGTCCACCGAGTTCAAAGTAATCAATTCCACAAACACTCAGTTTTAGGTTTGTATGACATCATTAACCATCCCACAGGTGAAGAAGCTGCCAAGAATTTTGTCATCCTTCAAGTAAACTGTTTAATTTTAATAAGCCTTAACTCTACTATAAATGACCCCAATAATTTGAGTCTGGGACTTTTATGTACAGGAATTAGACTTCTCTACTCCCGCTCGCTTAATTGTAACAGGAAAAAACTTAGTGAGGTGATGTACTAAATTTACAATTTTATTAACAGAAATTAACAAACTATGTAATTTGAGTATATGGCAGTCCAAAAGATATGATACCAACTCTAATAAAATCCAGTTTGGCGTGTTATAACTATTCAAAAATATCTTAGAACATCTAGCGATGTTTAAGAACAAAATATCTCTTTTGGGAACCTGCGATGCAAGCCAGTGGGACCATGAGCCATTGCTATCTGCCTTTAGCCCCAATAGGTTGTCTAATACTACTACTTTAGTGATGCTGCTGATACTTAATTCCTCCCCTGTCTTCTTTAGTAATAATGGAACATTTGAAGTATCTTCCAATATGAAGTCTGATGTAAACTATCTGTTTAATTCTTCATTTTCTAAGGGGTCTATGTCCACTTTGATCTTTCACATTTTTATATATTTAAAGTTGTGAGCTTCTATCTAGTCATTCTTATACTCCTATCATCTCACCCTATTCTTTCAATCTTAAACGAATCCTTCATTAAAAGTTTATCAGTAAAAATCTCTTTGTGTGTCTTTGCGCCCTTTTAATCTTCCAATTTTAAATCTTTAATGAAGGATTCTTTTATCTGTAGAAATGTGTCATTTTCTTAGATGGATATTTCTTTCATATCTCACTTATTCTTTCAATATTACAAGAATCTTTTGTTAAAAATTTATCAGTAAAGGTTTTTCCTCCTATTTTTGAGTGTTGTGCTACCCTGGTTTCTAATGGTACTCACAGGGTGGTTAAGGATCTTTGCCATTCTACTCAGTTGATGGTTTTCGTATTTCTTCTGTAATTAATGTTGTACTTTCACACCCGGATGTGATGTTGTCTTGTGCCTTTCCAGTGATTAAAATACTGTTGATACATTTTTGTTGTCTATGCTGAGCACTAATTTAATTAATAGCATTTGTGTGTTTTCTACCACTCCTCTTTCCCACTATCTCTGATACTTATGATTAATCCTTACATGAATCTGTAGCTTTAATTGTTTTTAATATCCATGTGTCCTACCTAATCAGTTACACTTATTCTCCATTGACTCAATTAACCCATTACTGTTTGACGCTCCTTCATGGTCCTCACCAGTCAAGTGACCCTACTTGCCACCTTGCCCAACTGGCATCCTGCCTTCATACCCTACTCATCAATCATGTCCCCTTACCAGCCTACATAATAACTTATGCATTCATTCATATACACACTGAAAGCTGTTAAATATCTTAAAGCCTTTCTGTGCATTAATGAACTCTTAAAAGAATATAGCAGCTCATGTCTTAAAACAAGGGTGTGGCTTATGATATCCCTTCATCGATATCTCCCACATTTCTTGCACTGACTGAATTTTTCAGGATCGTCCACTAGAAGATTGGTCGAAAAATCAGAGGTCGGTATGTGGGTAGTTTTTTTTTCTATCTGATCTCATTTGGAAAAAGGGTTTCCAATCCTGACCAAGACTTTGTTCTAATATACTCCTTAGTTGGGAGGAAATTTATATTTTGAATACAGGAATCCTAATTCTGATTGCACTTGTCTTAATTTGAAAATTCGTACTGCAACTAATTATTATTTCATTCTTACAGGGGCGAATACATCAGATTGAATATGCTATGGAGGCAGTGAAACAGGGTTCAGCCACTGTGGGGCTCAAGTCAAAAACCCATGCTGTCCTGGTAGCTTTAAAGGTAAAAATATGGACTACAAAGTCATATTAAATTATAGTACTTTCTGCAAGCATGAAGGTCTATACCTTCAATACCTATAACAATGTGTAGTGTTCAGCTGATTATTGACTTATACTGAAAAGGCACTCTGTATCTTTGTCATCCTCAAGGAGATGGTGCTGTGATATCTTGAATTGCTATAGTCCATTTGATGTAGATGAGGGTGGGAGTTCCAGGATTTTGGCCCAGCATTGCTGAAAGAAGTGATTTATTTCCATGTCAGGATGATGAATGGCTATGAGAGAAACTGGCAGATGGTGGTGTTTCTTTTCTGTCTTCTGCCCATTTCCTTCCAGATTGTAGTGGTTGTAGGTTTTAAGGTACTGACAAAGTATCTTGTGAATTCGCACAGTGCATCTCTGAGATTGTATAAACTGTTGTTGCTATTTGTCAGTGAGTGAATGTTTGTGGGTATGGTGCCAATTAAGCAGGCTGATCTGTCTGGATGGTGTCAAGTTTGAGTGTTGTTGGAACTGCTGTCATCCAGGTTAGTGGGGCGCTTTTCATCATGCTCCTGATTTGTACTTTGTAGATGGTAAACAGGGTGTGGGGAGTCAGGAAGTGACTTACACACTACAGGATTCCAAGCCTCTGGCCTGGTTTTGTAAACACCGTATTTATCTAGCAAGTCCATCTGAATGTATGGTCAATGGTAACCCCCACGATGTTGATATTAGGATTGAGTGATATTAAAGCCATTGAATGTCACAAAGTAATGGTTAGGTTTTCTCTTGTTGGAGATAGTAGCCATTGCCTGGCATTTGTGTGGCATAAATGTTACTTGCCACTTATCAGCCCAAGTCTGGACATGTTCCAGGTCTTGCTGCATTTGAAGACAGACTGCTTCAATATCTGAATCATCATACATTGTGCTGAACATTATGCAGTCTTCAGTAACCACCACACATCTCACCTTATGATGGAGAAAAAGTCAGTGATGAAACAGCTAAAGATATTTAGGCCTAGGACACCATCTTAAGGAACTCCTTGAGAGATGAACACTGAAAATGTCATAGCGTACAATGCTATGGGCCAAGTGCTGGAAAGGATTAGAATAGATGTATGTTTAACTAGCATGGACACGATGGGCTGAAGGGCCTCTTTCTGCATTTATAAACTCTACAAATCCATGTCCTGGAGCTGAGGTGACATCTCCGATGACCAGAATCATCTTTCTTTGTGTCATGTATGCCTCCAACCAGCAGAGGGTTTTCCCCCTGATTCTAGTTTTGTTCACTTCTTGATGCTACACTCCATTAAATGCAGCCTTGACATCAAGGGCCACCCTCACTTCATCTCTAGAGTTTGGCTTTTTTGTTAACGTTTGAACCAAAGCTGTCATGAGGTCAGAGCTGAGCGATGCTGCAGGATCTAAATGGAGTGTCAGCATGTTATTGCAAAGCAAGTGCTACTTGATCGCACTGTTAACGACCCTTTTCATCACTTCACTGATGATCATCCTTAGACGGATAAGATGGTAATTGGCCAGGTTGGATTTGTCCTGCTTTTTAATAACAAATATAGCTGGGCAATTTTCTATATAGTGGATAGATGCCAGTGTCAGGGAACAGCTTGGCTGGGAGCACTACATGTTCTGAAGTGTTATTCTATTGCTGGAATTCTATTGCGGTATTCAGTACCTTCAGCTGTTGCTTGATATCTTGTGAAGTGAATTGAATTGGTTTATGATGTTAGGATCTCTGGATGAGGCTACCAATGGGAACCTCTGGCTGAAGATTGTTGCAAATGCTTCAGCTTTATCTTTTGCATTGATGTTCTGGATTCCCTCATCATTGAGAATGGGAATATTTATGGAACCTCTTCCTTAATATGTATTTTAGTTATCCACCAATGTTCATGATGGAATTTGGCAAGGCCACAGAGCTTATATCTGTATTGAGTATAAGAGCTGAGACGTCATGTTGTGGCTGTACAGGACATTGGTTAGGCCACTTTTGGAATACAGCATTCAGTTCTGGTCTCCCTGCTATAGGAAAGATGATGTAAAACTTGAAAGGGTTCAGAAAACATTTACGAGGATGCTGATGGGGTTGGATGGCTTGAGCTATAGGGAGAGGCTGAATAGGCTGAGGCAATTTTTCCTGGAGTGTCAGAGGCTGAAGGATGATGTTGTAGCGTTTTATAAAATCATGAATGGCATGGACAGGGTGAATAGCCAAGGTCTTTGTCTTTGTCTCTGTGTAGGGAAATCCAAAACTAGAGGGCATAGGTTTAAAGTGAGAGGGGAAAAGATATAAAAGACACCTAAATGGCAACCTTTTCAATGCGGAGGGTGCTGCATGATGGAATGAGCTGCCAGACAAAGTGGGGGAGGCTAGCACAATTACACCATTTAAAAGGCATCTGGATGGATACATGAATAAGGGTTAGAGGGATATGGGCCAAATGCTGGCACAGGTTACTCGATTAATTTAGGAGATCTGGTCAGCACAGACGAGTTGGACCAAAGGGCTTGTTTCTCTGCTGTACAACTGTGACTCTGTATGTTGCTTGTGGAATTGTTTATTCCTGTCTATCACTTGCTTTTCATGATGTTTGGAATGGAAGCACTCCTGTTTTATAGCTTCACCAGAATGGCATGTCATTTTTAGATGCATCTGCAACTGCTCTTGACATGCTATCCTGCAATCTACATTTTGTATTCTAGCTTTGTACTGTGCCTCCAAGAGCTTAGCACTCTTTGTTCCTGTTGCAATCCATCCTATGTCCTGATAACAACTTTGATGCCAGAAAAATGAATTTTAGGTTACCTTAAATGCTTGCTGATTTCTATTCTCAAAATCTTTCTTTGATAGTCTTATTTACTGTTCACTTTCCCTTTCAACTTACTGGATTTAACCTAGTTCTTGTTTGAAAAAAATCACCTGACGTGAACCCTACACTCTTTTTACTGTTTCATCATACTCTCCATCTCCCTTGTCATCTTTTATTCCCTTACCTTTTACCCTTGTAACCAGTACCTAGCCTATTTCTGAAACAGAACACAAAGATCACAATGTCCTATGCATTTTGCCAGTCATATTTGGTCCATTTTATCCTGGCTAGATCTTCTCTCATTCTATTGAAGTTAGCTCACTTTGAGTTCAGAAGTGTTATTTTATGTTATTCTTTGCTGTCCTCCCATTAGTAGCCTAAGCCATCTTATACATACATCATTAGGTAATCAGTGGAGAATATTACATTAAAACTTGCCTGTGCCACATGATCATTGTATCTTCTGTTCCTAACTTAAATCAACATCCAGTCTATTAATGTGAGAAATTGGGTTTGAAAACAAATCAAATGACAGTGTAGGTGTACATGTGGTACTCTTAAATTCAGGAAAAAATTTGCGGACATGCAAATATTCAGAAAGTATGATGAATGCCTGCATATATGCAACCATATCCCAGTACAAGGGTTTACATTCAGGAAATGGAGGAAAGTGCATTTGACCTGGAACTAAGTCAATTTTTTTCTCCTTCATAATTCTGGAACATCTCCTTTTGTCCTACAAAGCCTCAAACTCATTTTTCACCACCACACCTCAAATCACAAAACTTCATGGGCTTCTTTATTTGTAAGATTGAGACTATATGTTTATCCTTTGCTACATATCCTTCTCTTTCCTCACTTCAAATAATTTACCAGACCACATTTGGAGTCTTGTGTTCAGTTCTTGGCACCTTATTTAAGGAAGGATGTTGAAGCCCCTGGAGAGAATGCAAGAGTTTTATTTGATGCCAGGAATTAGATTTTTTTAGATACAAGGAAAGTTTAGAGAAATTGGGCTTTGGAGCAGAGAAAATTAAGAGGTGACCTTTTTTGAAGAGTTAAAAATTATGAACAATTTTGACAGGGTATAGAAGGATATTCTGTAACTAGGGGTTGCAATTTCAAGATTGTCAGTAAGAGAGCGAGGAGTGAAATAAGCAGAAACTCTTTACTCGGGATTGTTAGGATTTGGAATGTGCTGCCTGGGAGACGGGTGGAGTTGGATTCCATAGGAAGTTTCCAAAGAGAGCTGGATATATATTTGGAAGTGATGATATAGGGGTCTATGGAAATAGGGTTGGAGAATAGACAGGGTAGCTGTATTGTAAATTCTACAATTCTGTTTATGCTCACTTTGTTTCATGCATCCATTCTTTCTTTTCTTCTTCCATTTTGTTCCCTGTTACAGCCCTTCAAATTGTTATATTTTAGCATAATCTTTTATTGTATTCATCTTTTGAACCATTTGTTTTGTAGAGAGCTCAATCAGAATTAGCTGCTCACCAAAAAAAGGTTCTCCATGTTGACAATCATGTTGGTATTTCCATTGCTGGTCTTACTGCTGATGCAAGGCTGTTATGGTGAGTATTTGTGCAGTTGGTTAGTCATTTACTTATCTATTTAGTTGCAGTTACTCTACCATAAAGACGTACTGTTGATCACAAATGTGTCTAGAAAGAAGACTTTGACTTCTGAAATAGAACACTCTGCAGTTGTTTGGGTTTACTGAACGAATTGATTCCTGAAGCTGAAGTCTAAATAATGGACTCATGTCTTGTGGTTGATAATAAAGGGAATTTTGGAAGATTTAGGAAGAGTTGAGAAACAAGACAACCATAATAACATTTGATGTCTGGTCATATTACATTTGTGTATCAAGTAGTTAGATATGAATAAAAGCAAAACACTGTGGATGCTGAAGATCTGAAATAAAAACATGAAATGATGAAGAAACTCCTCTGGTCTGGAAATATCTGTGGAGAAAGAAATACAGTTTATGTTTTGAGTTCAATGACTTCTCCTCTGAGCCCTTCCAAAGTTCCTAACAAGAGTTATTGACCTTGAAACATAATCTCTGTTTCAGTCTGCATAGATGCTGTCAGACCTTGAGGTGGTCCTCTACTTTGTGTTTTTATGTAAGCCTTAAATAAGTTTGATGATTAGTAACATCAGTAGTGTGTTACTACTTCATTCACACTGCATGCTAATGATTTCTTCTGTCTTCCCCACCCCTCTGGTGCCTGCCACCTTCTCAACAGCAACTTCATGCGACAGGAGTGTTTGGACTCGAGGTTTGTATTTGACAGGCCACTGCCAGTTTCACGTCTCGTGAGCCTTATTGGAAGTAGTATCCTTTAAAGAAAAGACCCAGCATTTCTGTCTAAAAAAATCAGTTTGAACTCTGTTTTATGTAAATAGCTAATATTAAATTTCCTTAAAATATTTCACAAATTTTGATGTTTAAAACATTGTTTCAGACGTGCTATAAATCATTGTCTTTACATAAAATCAAATTTGACTATTAATTTATTTTATATTTGTTTAAGAAGCATGATATTTCTTTAACCACTTATCCAGAAACTCAAATTCCAACACAGCGGTATGGAAGGAGGCCATATGGTGTGGGATTGCTTATTGCTGGTTATGATGTAAGTCCTCTGTTTAACTTAATTTCAGAAGACAAATGGTTTATTTGATTCAAGCTGGATTAATTCCAATCCAGAGTGAGGCTGATCTTGCAAGAGGGCCAATATATTAATGCTTGCAGTAATTCCTGTGATGTACAGATCACCTATTTATTTTAAATTCTTAAGGTAATGCCAGTTGGAAAACCTCGACCACAGCGTCTTAGAATGGTTCTTCTGTGTCAGCCTGTTAGATTAAACCAAGTGTTCCTTTTTCATCCTCAGGATATCGGCCCGCACATTTTCCAGACCTGCCCATCCGCTAACTACTTTGACTGCAAAGCCATGTCAATTGGTGCGCGTTCACAATCTGCCCGAACCTACCTGGAGAGACACATGGATGAATTCCAGGATTGTAAGTGTGACAAATTTTGTGTTGTGGCTGTCGGGTGTGTCAAATTTTTAATCCTTATTCTATCTGTTCCTTGATTCAGTTTCTCCTTTTTCACTATCATCCAAACCCACTATGTCTTTCTCACCAGGTAACCTCAATGAATTGGTCAAACATGGTCTGCGTGCATTGAGGGAAACACTTCCTGCTGAACAGGATCTTACCACAAAGGTATTAATCTTTCTTATGCTGAAATGAAGTGTTGTCCAGTAATGTGCTATTTCACACTGGTATTTTGATTTGTGCCCTGCTGAAGGCTGAATGATGCAATATGACAGTCAGTCCAAAGTAAAACTAGTCAAAGCACCACATAAAAACTGTGGTGAAGTAAATATCAAATGTCATGAAGTGTGATAGCAACAGTTGGAGTGATCTAACTATGTTTCCATTGCCACATCTGTTGTGGAATAACTCCTTAGACTCTGTTGTGGTTCATGTTGGTCTACTACGCAAACTTGCCTGGCACAGCCATTGCCCTGACTATGTAATGACCAATTTAAAGAAGGGAGGAGGCAACTAACATACAGCTCGTGGTGCCCAGACTGTCTTTGATCGACACCTCCAACAGCAATGCCAGCAAATGAAAACACTACACAAATTTCCTCATTCAGCAACAATCCTATATCTTACGTCTATAATCGGATATCATAGTTTAAAATAACAGAATATGAAGAGACAAGTGACCACAAAATGAATTTTCCAAATCAAATTTTTAAATCAAATCCTGCCATATGTAATACAAATGTCAACTAATCACCTGTTCTGTTCCTTTTTGCCTGTTTTCAGTGCCCCATGACCTGATCTATTATTCCTATGCAGTGCTACATCAATCATGAAGTATGATTGGTGGAAGACTGTTACCTGTCTGTGTAGGAGACCCCAGATGACCTTGCAGGATAGTTTCTACCCTTCTGGCTCTAGACTCACACCGCACCCCCACCCACCCTCGACTGTAATATCTCTCTATGCTAGCTGGCTTCCTGAGTGGCAACAGCAAGAACAGTGGTGGACTGGAACTGGTGAGGCTTAAATACTGCCATTTTCAATGAGGACAGCAGTTTTGCATCACTGCTTCTTGGCCAGGACGTTGTTTAAATAATCCTAGTCATATGTTGGAGAACAGTTTGCTGGATGGTCTGACATCTTGCATATCCCTGTGACAGCAGTAGTGTGAGCTGCATGTCAACATACTGAGCTTGCATATTTCCACTGCAACATCTAGACGTTGGGTGGCTTTTGTTTGTGCTACTGTGGAAGCCGAGATATTGGTCCTCAGGCTGCATCATGTTTAGACCAACAGTATTATCTGGAAATTATTTGCATGTTTGAAAGGATCGAATCTCAATATCCCTTTGCCATGTTGTTAATAGACTCCTTTAATGCATTGACTCTGACTTCAGGCTTTTTGACAGACCTGCAAATACACCAAACATTTCATGTGCACATTACCAGCCTTCTGCTGCAGGTCACCGCATCAAAGTCCTCTGGAGCCCAATGCAGCAGAAGGTTTGTGCCATCTCATCCCCTATTGAACTAGCACCTTTTTCTATACGCCAACTGCAGGCCAGTGATTTCAAATGTCTCACCAAATGCAGAATCCCACCTCGAAGTTAGCTCCTAAAGAAGGAAAGTATCAGTATCAGAGCAGGTGTTTGTGAATGTGGGATGAGGTAACAGTGAGCGGCATGGTGGCTCAGTGGTTAGCACTGTTGCCTCATAGCACCAGGGACCCGGGTTTGATTCCATCCTTGGGTGACTACCTGCATGGAGTTTGCACATTCTCCTCATGCCTGCGTGAGTTTCCACCAGGTGCTACGGTTTCCTCCCACATCCAAAGACATGCAGCTTAGATGGATTGGCCGTGCTAAAGTGCCCTGTTGTATCTAGGGATGTGCAGGCTATTAGCCCTGGCAGAATTGAGCCACGGTAAATGCAGGATTTTGGAGATGGGGACTGAGTCTGGTTGGGATGCTGTTTAGAAGTTTGGTGTAGATGCCCTCTTTCTGCATTATAGGGATTTTGATTCTATGAACATTGCTCCTTCATTATTGTTTTCCATTCTTGGGACTACTGGTTTAGTGACCAAAATATTTATGCATACTAACTTAAGTATTCATATAATATTCTGTAACTTGTACTGACTCCAGTGTGTGGACCTGTTGCTGTATGTTTTAATTGTACAATTCAATCTACAATTTATCCTAAATCTTGATACATTATTTTCCTTTACTGGCAGAATGTCTCAATTGGAATTGTGGGTAAAGATATTGATTTCACCATTTATGATGACGATGATGTTGCACCATTTTTGGAAGGTCTAGAAGAAAGACCTCAAAGAAAGGTATATGTAGAAGATGTTATTCTTGATGCAAAATGCTCAAGTTTGTTTGTTACCATATTTTAAATTGCTGTATTCCATATTGTCAGTTCTGGTCAGCCAGTTCTTTAACATTTGCAGAAACCTGTTATCCAGCATGTCTCAAATTCTAAATCAAACTATTCAATAAGTCTACTTGTAGTCTCTCTTTACCTGATACAGAGTGTTTTTTTTTTTCTGAAGGGATATTTGTACTACTTTTCTAAGCTCTAGACAATTTAGGCACAAGTAGCCAAGAATTTTGGGCACATGTACTTATCATAATGTAGTATTCGTGGACTTCAATTAGTTAAAATCACACTGCTGACGAGCATAGAAAACGTACAAGTTTCTTACCCAGCTTGGATCACTTTGTCATCTATGACATTGGCATACAGGATTGTCTTGAAGAAGGTATGATGCCCTACTTCTTGTCCTACCAGTAGAGTCAGAGTGCTTGACCAAACAAATATCCCATTGATTACGAGTAACCTGTCTGTTTCAGGTATCTTATTCCAGTTTTCTGTAGAAGCTTTGCTGTTCAAATTTCTGAAATTCATCAAGTTGGAATCTTTTTGAAAATGAAGAGATTCTATTTGTTTCGAAATTTAATGGTAAATTTGATCATTACAGATGTATGTTATCAGGATTGTATTTCCAGCTAAAGTTTTTAAAATATTTAATATCCCAATTTTAATTTTATTTTCTACCTATACAGGATATAAATTAAATTTGAACTGTAGATTTTTTTGTAACTTTATGAATACAATGAAAATGTCTTACAGGCACCTCCAGCTGATGACGCAGCTTCATTTGAAAAACCAGAAGAACCAATGGAGCACTAACCTGTTGACCTATCATTTTTGTGGTTTGTAACTACATTTGCAGCACAACAGAGCAGGACATTTGAGACACCTTATATTTCAGTAAAACACAGATTAAAAATATTGCAATTGATTATTTTCTTTTAAGATTTTGTTACTCATTGGAATAAACTTACTGTAACAACAATAAACCCTTCATGTATTACCAATATTTTGAAGCTTGTTGTTTATTAAGAAGAAAGATCTGGAAATGCGTTGAAATTCCTTAATAGCTGCATGGGAAATTTAAATCTAATTAACAAATGTGGAATAATTAATCATTTTGAAACAACCAGAGTGTTTTTTTAAAAACTCATTTTATTGATTAATCTCGAAAGGAAAGCTGATGTCCTTCACGGTCTAGTCTAAATGCAACTCCAGAGCCACAGCAATGTGATTTATCCTCAACTGCTCTCTGAATTGGTCAAGAAAGAAACTCAGTTCAATGGGAATTGTCCAAGTTTGAGTAAACATTTCTCTCACAATTTGAAGGATTCCTACACATTTGTGAAGACCATATAGGATTTGCATAACAATAGCAACGCAGTGTCTACCGGCTGATTTGACATTGCTAGATTATTCATTAATCAACTACTAAAGAATGCCTTACTCATTTATAATGCAGTACAATATCATGGCTATTTAGACCCATCACCATTGTGTGAATCAGTATTCTTAGAACTTCTGAATCCGGCAGCTGGTGTAGTCGAGTTTGATTTAACAATGCAATGCCTGTTCAAATAGAATGTATGTCCGTAGACCTTGGTGTGCAAGGCGCAATTTCAAACTTTGTGGATGATATGAACCTTAGAAATATTGTGATCTGTGTGGAGGATTGTATAGAACTTGAAAAGGATGTAGAAAAGTTTGTGGAGTATATGAACAGGTGGTAAATTATGTTTAATGCAGAGAGATGTACTGTGATTCATTTTGTGGTGCAGTGATAGTATCCCTATCCCTGAATTGGGATGCCCAGGTTCAAGACCCATCTGTTCCAGAGATGTGTAATAACATATGTGAGCAGGTTGATTAGCAAAATACGAAAAACATGGAGAGAAAATATTAAAAATTATTCAATTCAAATGGGTAAGTTGTTGCAGGAGCAAAAGCGTTACAGACTCACGGAGAAGAGTATGCTGATAATTGAGCCCACTGTTCCAAAAGCCATCACAAATGTGTATATACCTAATTGAACCACCAAAATGACCAATTTGCCTGACTAACCACTAGTCAAGAAAAATGGAATTCACCCAGGTTTGTGTTAATGGAAAATAAGTCTTTATCGTGAACCAACTGATTCTTGTACAAATGGCAGAAAGGATTACTAATTCTCTATGATATTTGATTGGGCGGCATGGTGGCTCAGTGGTTAGCACTGCTGCCTCACAGTGCCAGGGACTCGGGTTCAATTCCACCCTCGGGCGACTGTCTGTGTGGAGTTTGCATATTCTCCCCGTGTCTGCGTGGGTTTCCTCCGGGTGCTCTGGTTTCCTCCCACAGTCCACAAAGATCTGCAGGATAGATGAATTGGCCATGCTAAATTACCCATAGTGTTCAGGGATGTTTAAGTTAGGTGGGTTAGACATGAGGTAAATGCCGGGGAATGGGACTGGGTGGGATACTCTTCGGAGGGGCAGTGTGGACTCGTCGGGCCGATTCTATGGTATTCTATAACTTAAATTATATCCCTTTACAACCCAAATAAATGCACACTTATTCACGAATAAGATAGATAAAAGACAGGCACTTTGACATGAATATTATGGGTGGAAAAATTTAGACAAGAAAACAAAATTCTGAAGATCAAACAGCAGATCACAAGGAGGACTTAAGTTGTCTCTCTCAGTTCTATTGATTTTTAGCCATAATGATATGGTGTTGACTGTAGAGCAATGGCCATTCTTCAATTTGATCAGGTGGACCTAGGTCTTGTCTTAGAGTTCTATCTTTTAAAGTTTCTTGTTTGTTTTGTTTTCTCATACACAAAGAAGGGAGAAATCTATTTTGTGCTTGCTTGTTCTGGTTACAGTCTGTAACAAACTGCAGCTCAACCACTCTGAGAACTCAGGCAGTTTTTTCTTAACTCAAAACACTGGTGCCACTCCGACTCAATAACGTGACACCTCACTGCTCCATCGCAAAAGCAGCATTGTCTTGTACAGAAAAAACAAATGCGCACCAAACCAAAAAAAGAACTGAAGATGCTGGAAATCAGAAACAAAAACAGAACTTGCTGGAAAATCTCAGCAGGTCTGGCAGCATCTGTGGAGACAAGACAGAGTTAATATTTCAGATCCAGTGACCCTTCTTTGG
Organism: Rhincodon typus; assembly: GCF_021869965.1. Lineage (NCBI taxonomy): Eukaryota > Metazoa > Chordata > Chondrichthyes > Orectolobiformes > Rhincodontidae > Rhincodon > Rhincodon typus. Next base: position 29,770,085 of record NC_063348.1, on the reverse strand, counting down.
GGCTTCTTCAGAAAAAATGTGCACAACTTCATTTTCCAAGTTCCAAATCTCTCCTGGTATGACACTACTTTGCAGTGTCTGACTCTCCTTCCAGTCTACATCCAAAAAGGAAAAGTATATGGTTCCTTACAGAAGGTAAATAAAATTAGAAAGTTAAATGCATAGCTCAAAGATTGATGTCAAAGAACTGGCTTTTTTTTCTTGGGATACTGGCACCAGCAATGGAGAAAATAAGAACTGGACCTTGTAATAATCTTCATTTGAACCACGCTGAGACTACTACTTTGATGACTCCTATAACTAAGGCAGAAGAGAGAGAGAGAGACCTTAAACTAAATAGTGGGCAATGCAGGATCAATAAGGGAGCAAATTTGGAAAGATTTGATAAATTGAATAGAGAAGGCAAAGTATTGATAAGGAAACTAGCAATCAGAGTGCAGCAGGAAGAGACAGTGTAGAAGTAGAAAACAGACTAGGCTAGAGTTTACAAAAATAGTAAAAAAATAAAACTACAGGCTCGGTCTCCAAATACACATAACATTCATTTAAAAAAAAAGGATGAATGGACAGAAGTGGTAATAAATATAAATCATCTGATAACTATTACAGAGATATGCTGCCAGATGACACATTCTTTGATATGAATGATCAAGAGTATATAACATTTATAAAGGACATGGAACTAGGAAAAAGTAAGGGGTAACTTTATTCATTAAGCATGACATTAGTGTGAGATAGAAAGATGTCTTAGTTCTGAAGATCAAGATACAGAATCAATTTGGAAAGAGAGAAGAAATGTTAAAGTTAAGAAGTTACGTGTGTGGCCAGCTTATAGCCTGCTAACTACTATATGGACAGGAAGAAATAATAAGGACTTATGACAAAGATACAACCATAGTCATGGGTAACTTTAATATCTGTATTGATTGGGTATATCAGATTGATAAATGTAACCTGAGTTTGTTTTCAGGACCGTTTTTGATGTAGAGCAGCATGTTCTGGTGCCAACCGGAGACCAGGATACACTCAACCTGGTATTTTGCAATAAGATAGGATTAACGAATGACCTCCTAGTGAAAGACCCCTGAGGTAGCAGCAATCAGTTTGAGGGATGAATCTAAAAGTAGTGTTTTAAATTGAAATAAGGGCAACCATGAGGGTGTGAAAGGAGAGCTGAGATTTGAATTGATTTATTATTGTTGCATGTATCGCGATACAGTGAAAAGTATTGTTTTGTGTACTATCCAGGCAAATCATACCTTACATAAGGACTTCAGGGTATTCGAGCAGAATGTAGAATATAATGTTATAGCTACAGAGAAGGTGCAGAGAAAGATCAACTTTAATATATGAAAGGTCTATTCATAAGCCTGATAATAGCGGGGAAGAAACTGTTCTTGAATCTGTTGGTACATATCTCCAAACTTTTGCATCTTCTGCTTGATGAAAGAGGGTGGAAGAGAGTATAACTGGGACGGGAGGGGTGTTTGGTTATGTTGGCTGCTTTCCTGAGGCAGTGGAAAGTATAGACCGAGTCACTGGAATGAAAGCTGGTTTGCATGATAGACTGGCCTGCATTCACAACTCTTGAAATTTCTTGTGGTCTTGGGTACAGCAGTTGCCATACCAAGCTGTGATGCATCTAGATAGAGTGCCTTCTATGGTACATCTACAACCATTGTTGACAGTCATTATGGACGTGCCAAATTTTCTTAGCCTTTTGCGGAAGTAGAGGCTTTCTTGACTGTAGCATCGATGTGAATGGACTAGGATAGATTGTTGGTGATATTTACCCCTAGAAACTTGAAGTGCTCAATCATCTTTACCTCTGCACCATTGCACCACTGCACCACAGACAGGGCATGTCCTCCATTTCACTTCCTGAAATTGATGACCAGTTCCTTCGTTTTGCTGACATTGAGGAAGAGATTGGTGTCTTTACAGCATGCCACTGAGCTCTCTATCTCTTTTCTGTACTCTGTCTCATTGTTGTTTGAAATCCGACCCACTATGGTGGTGTCATCAGCGAATTTGTAGATGGAGTTACAGCTGAATTTGGCTACACTGTTGTGACGATATAAGGACTAGAATAAGGGACTGCGTGTGCAACTTTTCAGGGCACCAGTGTTGAGGATTATAATGGACGAGGTATTGTCGCCTATCCTTACTGATTGCAATCTGCTGCTCAGGAAGTTGAGGATCCAGTGCAGAGTGGGGAGCAGTATCCTAGCTCTTGGAGGATTAGGAAATGAGTTTGGTTGGAATTATGGTGTTGAAGGTAGAGCTAAAGTCAATAAATGGAAATCTGACGTAGGTGTCCTTGTTATTCAGATGCTCCAGGGATGAGTATAGGGCCAGAGAGATGGTGTCTGCTGTGGACCTACTGCGAGGATGGTGAATAGTAGTTGATCAAGGCGATCTGGGAGGCTGGAGGTTATATATGCCATTATTAACGTCGACTGTTTCCCACGGAGGAAAGAAGATAGAGACAGTTTTCTTGAGGTATGCGAGTGCTTGAGGCATTTGAGCAGATGGAACAACTGTTCCCACTTGTGAAAGGACTAAGGGCACAAAATTAAATAATTGGCAAAATAAGCAACCGCAACACGAGGAAATAACTTTTTTATCCGTGCAGCCAGCACTCAAGGTCCAGAATACACTGCTGGAGACTGGTTCAATCGATGTCTTCGAAAGGGAATTGGACTGTGATGTGAAAGCACAGTGTGGAGCTGGAGGAATACAGCAGGCCAGGCAACATCAGAGGAGCAGGAAAGCTGATGTTTCGGGTCAGGACCCTTCAGAAAAGGGGCTAACTCTGACTCCAGCATCTGCAGTTTTTACTACCTGTGGACTGTGATGTGAAAAGTTTTTAAAAATGTACGGAAAAGAAAAGGAAGAAAAGCATGAAAAGAAAAAGACAGGCAAGAAAAAAATGTGCAGGTTCGGAGTAGGGGGAAGAAAGGTATGAAGTGAGTCGTTCTGACAGTGTAGAGATGATGCACGCCCTTGTGCAGCAATTTCCCTGATTGTACTGTGTTCTGGATGGGAAAGTCTGCCTGCGATTGAGGATTGTGACGTGGCTCCTCGGAGCGCGCTTGCGTGTCTACGGGCACCGCTCGGCCGCCGTCGCTCGTCGAGGTCGCAGTTCCACGTCAGCCGGAGGACAACTGGAGGAAGAGATTGAGGGAGAGATCGGCTTCCTCCTCCTCCTCCTCCTCCACATCATCATCATCATCCTCCCCGCTTTTTCAGCCGCCGTTGATACAGCGACACGGCCTTCTCTTCCCGTCTCCGGAGACCAGGTGCAGTAAGACCGTCGCCTGGCAGCGGAGGTTGCCAGTTCCTGGCCGCGGCCTAAGGCCGGGTTTTGTTGTCGTCTCGGCCCCACTCATGCTTCCCGGAGCAGATTTACATCACAATAGGGAGCGGTCTTGTTCCCTCCTCAGATGGACTGGACTGACTCTTTGGCTTTAGATTGAAGCAAAATCAAATGAGGTTATGAATAATCCTTAAGAAGCCGATGTATTTAAAAAAGTGAAGGGTCCCTATTTAAAAATGTTGCTTAATATTTCCGCAACGTAATGTTCTCTGTTCACTTTCTTTGGGTTTCACTTTAACATTTGAATTATGCCTTTTTGCAAATGTAATGACTTTGCAATCAGGTAAAACTTTCCTTGTCCTGGAAAGTGCCAAGTGGTCAAACTGGCCAGGTCAGCTATTAAACTGTCGGGATGCGCAGCACTGAGTGAGAGGAAACTGCTGCTACATAAATATTAAGAGCAAAAGATTGAAATGTCGAATTTCTGCGAGTTGTTTTGTGAAGTTTGCCAGCAAGTTGTGCATAAGATAATCGCTTACCAGAAGCGCCGGTGAACCAATTTTTCTTTCATTTAGAAAAGCTTTAAGCTTCAGTTTCAGCATGCATTTTAAAATGGAATCGTAATTTTCTCCAGTATATTTGGGATTCCATTCCATTCCTTATCAATAAGACCTTCTTTCTGGTTTAAATCTGTATTTGTCTTCTTGCCTAATTTTGCACTTTATTTTTTAAAGTAATCTGCCATTTATCATTTCCAAATTTGTTGCCTTTTAGATCTCCTTGGAGGTTTTCTTTCAAACCTGAAATCTTGTTGGTATTTCATAATTCTGACTTAATTAATGCTATGAATTAACATCACTTCTTTCTTTCATTGAATATTCCTTTTGTGATTTGGTGGTGAGAACTAAAGACAGTATTCTGAAGTTTTGAGCTGATCAGACAGCTGTAAGCTAGATCATGACTTACTCTGATTTGTGCCTACAGTAATTCATCATTTTATTGATTTTTGTGCTTTGAATTTTGTGTTTAGTTGTACATCTTATGACAAGTCTGTGAAAACACTTTTGTCACCTTCGGCTTTCCTGCTATTTGCACACAACGTATATCTGATTTTTCCTTCATACATATTGAACATCATCTGCCATAGCTTTGTTCATCTGGCCATTTTGTGTCCCTTGTCTCAGTTTCTGAGTTTCTTCCTTGCCCATCATAATTTAACATTTGCAAATTTGAGCAAGTTGCATTGAAGTTTTGAACTTAAATATTGTATCAATCAACAATGAAGTCCCTTACTTACGTTGGCTTCAAATTATACGATATACTTAAATGTACTGTAAAATTTGTCAATATAGAAAATGCTTAATTATTGCTAATAGAGGAATATTGATAGTTGCAAGTGTAGTTTAAATATGGGATAAAGCTCCAATGACAGAATATTACCTGAAAATAACTACATTTCATAACTAGCTAAGTAATACAATGTGCCTGAGAGCTTGATACTTACACTGCTCATCTCAGCTTCTTTGAGTGTGAGATAGCCTCTTAAAATTAGATAAAAGATCAAAGTGCAAACATAAATTTTTTTCTCTAATTGTTACCTGTTGTATGGAAAAAATGGTTTGTCAACCTCTTATTATATTGATACTTTCAGTGAATACATGGTCTTCAGGAAGGGAGACGTGACCTGCTTCTGAATTCTGCTGTAGTCCTTTCAGTTCCTGCTATTCATGAACAAACGGCAGAGGTCTAAAAAGCCATGATGTGAACTACAGTGTTATGATATGTCCCAGCGATGGCTAATAGCTAAAATGCTGTTGCTGTTTGTAACACAGTGCATCATCTCCAATCTCCCTATTCCTTTCCAAAACCTTTGGATGTCTGTCCCCTCCCAAATTCCTGCCCATCTTTTCTACAATTTCATGTTTGAAACCCACTAATCAGCCTTCTGCTCCTGCCCTAAGCCAGCTCTTATTAAAGTTACAACTGGCAACTTATGTGACTGTGACCATGATAAATAATCATTCCATATCTTTTTTTTTAATCTGTCTTCAACCTTTGACAGCGTTGGCCATGCTATCCTCCTTCAGCATATCTGCTGCATCGTCCAGCTGATTGAAACTAGCCAAGGGCAGTTCTATTCTGATCGACACAGTCATAGCCAAATAATTGCCTGCAATGAGGTATTTTTATTTGGTCTTATGTTACCTCTGAATTCAGCAAGGATATATACTTAACTATTTCCTATTTCTCCCCTACCTCTTTGACATAATGCAAAATCACAATCTCAGGTACCATATGTATGCTAATGCTATCCAATTCTACTTCAATTCTACTTTACGTACATTGTTTCTGATTTATCTCACTGCTTTTCTGACTCCCAGTGCTAAAAGGACAAATTTTCTCCAACTAAGTGTCATCTTGATTAATTCACAGAAACTTTTCTTCAAAATAGCAAGGGAAAAGAGTTATCCCTGATGACCTGGCAAATATTTTTCTATTAGTTAATATTATAGAATAGATTATTTGGTTGCATTGGTGTTCGTAGAAGTTTCGTATGTGCAACTCTGCTGCTGTTTGCCTACATTATCACATTAGCTGCACTTCAAATATGCATCATTGCTGCAAACTGTGTTTTGGAGTGTCTTGACATGAAAAGGACTTCATGAAAACAAATGCTTTTCTTTTGTTTTCACTGACTACACCCATTTCCATGAAAACTCAGAGGCCAAACCAGATTGTGCATGTCCTTGGTGTCATGTTTGACTCTGAATTTTCAACCGTAAACTCAGTTCTTTGCCAAGGCAACCTGTTTCTACCAGTGTAACGTTGTCAACTTCCATCATTCCCTCGGCTTATGTGCTTCTGGAACCCTCATCTTTGTAATTGGTACCTACACACTTGACTGTTCCAATACTGTCCTGGCTGGCTGCCCATCCAGCTTCCATATTGCATTAATTTGATTTTGTCCAGAACTCTGCTGTCCATAACCTAACGTGCGGCAAGTCATGTTTGCCCATGTGCTCACTGTCTCTTGGTTTTAAAATCATGTAGAGACAAAAAAACTGCTGATACTGGAATCCACAAAAGACAAACAGGAGGCTGGAAAAACACGGCAGGCCAGCCAGACTGCCTGCCGTGTTCTTCCAGCCTCCTGTTTGTTTACCTTTAAAATCAGGTACTTGTTTTCAAAATTCTCCCGTGGTCTTGCTCTTATTTATCTCTGTGACCTCATCCAGCCCTCCTGCAATGTTTACTGTGCTGAAGCAACTACATAATATAAATGCAGTTGCTGATAATGGTGGATAGATATTTTGATAATCATAAAACATTGTACCAGATAAGAGGGCAACCAAAGAAATGTTGGGAGAATCAGCTTTGCCCTTTTGAATATAGCTGCTTTAATTATGCATAAGTTAATTATTGACATGAATATTGTACACTGTGAATAGCTTGACAATGGTCTGTTTGTGAATTTGCTGACCCCATACATTCTGTTAATGTCCTTTACACAGTTTCTGTTCTGTGCTGAGCTACTGCATTTAAATGTCAGTAGCATTTGGGAGGTTGCAAGCAACACATGGTGTTACACAGGCAAGTCAACTATGTGTGTAAGGTTTTTGGGTTAGGTAAATTTTGGGCTTCTGAATAACTTGCTGATATTTCCTGCTGAGGCTTGTATGAATCGTGGCAATTTGGGTGAGATATTGGGGGAAAAATTGGAAAATTCATTAAATGCAGTGACACTACCAACATAGTAACAGGAGTCAGTCATGCAACCCCTTGAGCCTGTTTCACCATTCAGTGAGACCGTGGCTGATCTATGGCCTAACTCTATGGTCTTTGGTCTATGTCCCTTAATACATTTGCTTAATAAATATATCTGTTTCAGATTTCAAAGTATCAAGTATTAACTGCAGTTTGTGGAAGAGAGTTCTAAACTTCTGCCATCCTTTGTAAGGTTTTAGAATGCTTCCCAACATCTCTCCTGAATGATCTGGCCCTAATTCACAGACTATGCCCCCTAGTTCTAGAATCTCCAATCAGTGGAAATAGTGTCCTTAATGTACCCTGTTTTTCCCTGTTAATACAGAGTCATACAGCATGGAAACAGACCCTTTGATCCAACCAGTCCAGGCCGACCATAACACCGAACTAAACTAGTTCCATCTGCCTGCGCTTGGCCTGTGTCCCTCCAAACATTTCTTATTCTTGTAATTATCTAAACATCTTTTAAATGTTACAATTGTATCTTGAAGACTTCCAAGTGTCTTTGGATGTCCATTATATTTAACTTAATATCGTCAAGAAATACCCTGGTTTTTTTGCTCCAAAATAGATACCTTTGCACTTGCTTACATTGAAATCCATTTGCCACATTTTTGCCCAATCACCTAGTCTATCAGTATCCCTTTGTAATTTTATACTATCATCTACACTGTCTACAATATTGACTAACTTTGGATCTTCAACGGATTTGAATTTTTGACTTTCTCTGCTATTATCCAAGTTGTTACTAAATACTGTGAATAATTGAGACCCTAACACAAATTCTTGTGGGACAGCAATGGTCACCTGCCCATTATCCCTACTTTCTGTCACCTGCTACTCGACTGATCTCCCGGCCGCGTCAGTTGCCCTCGGTTCCACAACTGATCTGTGTGGGGTGGAAGAGAGAATTTGCAAGAATGGCAAAGACAGAGTAAGCCTTACTTGGGATTTTCTTGAAAGTTGTAAATGTTTTACAAAGGAAACTATAGTTTAAATTATCTTATTGGTTTTGACCTTTTTTGAAAATATTTTCAAGTATTTTATCTACATTGATTAGAAACTGAATTTTTTCTGGAGTTCTGTTTCTCAACCGACCAGATACAATTGTGGCACAGTGGCAGTCTCCCTACTGTTGGATCGTGTAGGCCTGGGTTCAAGTCTGACCTGCTCTAGACATGTCATAGTATCTCAGAACAGGTTAATTGAAACTTAGCTACAAATCTTAAGTATTTTGCCCACGTAGGGTGCAGTTTTGTACATTTGTCTAGATTTGGTATATATACTGAACAGAATGCTTTCTTTCACTCATGTACAGAAACGTTAGCAATAATGTAACTTACGAGGCTGTGTTGAATTTATTGCAGATGAAACATAAATTTGGACATTGTTCACAGATTTGTACTCTATTCTTGTACTTTACTTGTCAAGTGTGTGTCAAAATCATGTATACCTGTGATATAACTTACTAAAACAATACCTATTAAAACAAAAGTGGGAAAAAGAGCTTACACATTACGGAAGGTGAACTCTTAGAGTGAAGTTGTGAAACTAAGTACATGTACGAGCCAAATACCTTTTCCAGTTGATAGTGAAAGGCAACTAAAATTAGTTTTTTGATTTTAATCTTGGATGTGTAAGAGATATTATTTTAAACATTCATTCGCTCTCCAAACGCCTCTTCACTGCCCACTGTCTCTGTCAGATATCCAGTCTGGATAATACTAAGTTTCCTTCAGTTAAACTTTAAGCAGAGCAAGCCAGCATCTGGGCCATACTGCTACCTCTGTACTTTTAATATCAGTTCCCTCCTTTTCCCAAGTTGTTGTAATGGGTTGAGACCAACTCATGTAAACTCCTGTGTGCAATTTGACCACAAGTTAAGCTGCTGACCCAACCGAACAAAACCTGTTATTTCCATCTCAGTAATGCAGCCCAGCTACATCCACATCTGATGAAGTTCTCATCCATTCCTTTGTCCCCTCCATGCTTAACTATATGAATGCACTCCTGGCTGACCTCCGGTCCTTCACTACGTGCGAACTTCACCTCAAGCAAGACTCCGGCATGTATTCTTTTTTTACACCGGATTCAACTTCTCAAATATCCCAGTCAAGACTGAGCTCTAACAGTTTCCTGTCACCCAAAGCTCTGAATTTTAAATTCTCATTTATTTCCTTAAATTTGTCCATTAATTTAACCGCTATATCTTTGTCAGTGCTATTAGCCTTCCACTGAACTCTGCTTCTTTTGTAACTCCAAATGTGACTATAGTGTGTTTGAATTTTGTAGTCTGCTCTGCAGTGCCCTTTCTGAACATCTGTATTCTCCACCTGTCTCCCTGCTTTTAATGTGCCTTTGAAACTGTTTTGTTCCATCAAGCTCGTGCAGATATCTTTGTTCTTGACTTGGATTTGCATTTTCGGAGTATGCTTATTTGAAGTGCTTTGAGATTTGTAAGCTGTCTGCTCATTGATAGTGAGAACATAATGTGACACTTGAGACAGCCTCAGTAATTTGTATCAAAAGAAATCAAACCAACAAGTATTCCTTTTTTTTTGGATGAGTATTCACTGGTATGAACTAGACAGATTTGGAATTTGTACAGAATGGTCCAGATTGTTGCATGTGCACAATGGTAAAACTGTCGGGCTTCATTGTGATTTCTGTATGAGATTAACTGCATTTCTGGCACCTGCATAGTCTTGGTTAAAAACAGAAATCCACAAGTTATTGTTACCAATTCCCACTCTGTCTTTGACTGTATCTATGAATTCCTTACTGACAAAAATCTTTTAAATCCCTACATGATGTGAGCATACACTTTTTATGCTGTTAATTTTGTACAGAACATTGAAAAGGTAATACTTTCTTTTTGTAAAAGATGGTGCTGAGACTTTAACTTTATATACCAAGTTGTAATTATTGTGGGACAACCTTCCTGCTTCAGAAAACCTCATTTTGCATTTGTGAGATGTCAAATCCCTCCATTGTGATACTGGAAATTCTATAAAGTTTTAGAACCAGGATTGCATTTTTTTTAAGGTCTAATATCTCACCCGCCTTAATCTTGTGTATATTGTTATCTTTGCTTTGTCTGCAAAATGATTAATTTGTGAAGGATACTGGGTAATTTTAAGATTTCCCATCCATGAGGAATTTTTGGTGTCATTAAATACTTAGTCCGTTCAGTTGCCTCACTATTTCTGGACACAAGATCCCTATAGCTGCAGGAGAATAAAATTTATTATCGGGCAAAGTTGAACTCCACCACAAAAGTTACTTGATCTTGTGGTAGCTTTCTTTTGAGATCAATGGTAAGCGAATCACTTTGGCTGCACAGTTAGCGTCAGTGCATGCGTTGATGGTGTAACATATATTGGAATAGTTTTTTTTAATGTAGAGAATTTTAAGCAAATAATTTTGTAAAATTTTCTATCCACAGATACCCTGAACGCTTAGGTTACCTGATTTCTTGCTTTCGATTTGCCTGGGAAAACTGGTATCATGACAGCTGCAGAAAACATATGCTATACACTCATAAATGTTTCTTTGGACTCTGAACCACCAAATGAAATTAGCCTGAAAATTGATTTGGGTAACTAACTCATATTTACTCATATCTCACTGTACCCTGTGTTTTACGTTTTAAGCAGCACTGGGAGTCCAGTGTGCCCCTTTATAGGGATGCTAATTCTGTACCTGGCTATCCTGAGTTATCATTTAATTTTTATGTCAGCAATAGCAGAAATATTGATCTACCGGAAGGTAAAGTGGCAGCTCTGTTATCACTAGAAAGCCTTTTATCATGTGCCATCTGGTCGGCAGGTGAAAAATAGTCCTTTGCACTACAAGTGACCCTCAGCCTGAACGCTATGTAACAGATATAGGTCAATGCACATTATTATCTCCAAGATAAAAATCAAGTCAGGATGCGCAGGGGATTTTGAAATTTTGTACAGTTGAATTGATGAAGGATTTCATCAGAGGTAGGCAAGTATTAGTGTTAACAAAAATGTTTCAGGAAATCTGAAATAAAATCCCAAAATGCTAGAAGGTCTCTGTATTTCAAGTAGCTTCTCTGGAGGCAACCATGAAAATAATGTGTCAGATGTGGACCCTTTTATCAGAGTTAGAAAATATTACACGTGAGCAGAACATAGAACAGAGCTAACATAAGAAAGGGGGAAATCTTGACTTTTGCACTTTAGAAGATTAACACTGTTGAGGTAATTCTATTTTGTTTTGCCTTCCCCTCTTCCCTTCCTTTTTGATTTTTGGCATTGTCTGAATAGTCATTATATCACAATGACTGATTAAGTGCTGTTCTCCTTTCAATATGTTTGTGCTTAAAAGTTCACACCTGAACCATTAACCAGTCCCTGGTTCCAACGTTTTGCTTCACCCTCTGAGGATTCCCAGGATTTTGATTTTTTTTTTGTTGTAGATTTTATCAATAATGAGCTGCTTCATTGAGGATAATTTTTCTTCAATATTTCAATCCAATTTCATTTCTAAAAATCCTGCATTTCATATCTCCGGAAATTGGATTTACATCCTACAACTAAGTAATATATACTTGTGATCTAAAGTAAAAATGGAAAAATACATAGTTGGCATTTTTGAGCAAAATAATCATCCTTTCAGATATGTAACATGCTGGAAGATGTGGCTAACATTGTGATTTGAAGCAGTTTTCGGATAGAGTCGGATGTGGAATATGTGGTTGTATTTATTGTTTTCAATTAACAAGGCAGTAAAATGATAATTGAGAAAGGTAACTGGTATGGATGTACAAAATCCAGAACAGTGAGGTCAGAATATTTCAACAATGACAAAGTATGTAAGGTGTTTATTTTCTCAGGCACCACTCTGTGGGGTGGATCTTTAATCATTTTTAATTGTTTACGGCTGCAACTAAATGTCAAGCAATGCTAATCTCACTTCGGCCAATATTTTAAGGTCTTGCATGACCCCACTTTTTTTTTAATTATCTCTGATAACTTGGCAAAGACATTACTGAAGTTAACTGTTACATTTGCATCTCAATGATTTCATCTCTTGACAGGCATTTAATATTGTAGTTAAGATTCAACCTAGTGCATGTAACTGTAATATAAGTCACTTGTAACTTCTTGAATTAAAATGGTTTAAATTTCTATAACTATTTTAATAAAGTGGGCTGGCACACACAAAATTTGGATAATGCATAAAATATACATTTTTGTACAGTTTATTCTTCAACTTGAAATGTGACCTCTGAAACATGCAGAAGTGCTGTTCAGTGCCATATCTCCTTGTTACTTTGAGGATATTTTTGCTAATACCTCTGAAAAAGGACACACTTTCAATTACTCCAGTTGGTTGAGGGAACAAAATCTCTTTGCCTTGTTTGGTGCACCCGTTCTAACCTGTGAAAGTTTTAACCGACATTTTAAAAAAAATTATGGCTTTGTAAGATTGAGGTGTGACGAGGAAACACATTTTCAAATAAAAACGCAGTTTTTTTTTATGATCTGAAATCCACTAATTGAAACAGCAATGGAAGTGGGTTGACTTTTACTTCAAAAGGGAATTTGATACATACTTGAAGGGAGAAGAATTCGCTGCTCAATAGAGAAGGAACAGAACTTGGGACTAAAAATCAAGCTGTTTCAGAGAGCTGGCACAATCATGATAAACCACATGGTCTATTGTTCTGTGTCTTTGTCATTATGGTTCAGAATAATGTTCTCTTTTTTCCATCCCATCCCACTTCAGAAAAGGGAGATGTGAAGACCAAGACTGATGCATTAAAGAAGGTGATTATCATGATTCTAAATGGAGAGAAGCTCCCAGGGCTCCTGATGACGATTATTCGGTTTGTGTTACCACTGCAAGATCACACAATCAAAAAGCTGCTGCTTGTCTTTTGGGAGATTGTCCCTAAAACAACCCCTGATGGGAAGTTGCTGCAAGAGATGATTCTTGTCTGTGATGCCTACAGAAAGGTAAATGGAGAGTTGTGATTTGAATAATTTAGTAATTGAGAAGTGCTGCCAGTACATGATGAATTTGAACAGTAAGCTCTTGAATGAATAACTTTGTTTCTACCGAATGATTCCAGTCTTCTCAAAAATATCGTTCTACTGCAACGTTTGATTAATGTTTTCTCAAGAAAATGACAAATAATAGAATTTGACATTCTTTTGTACAAGACATCTTCAAAACAGAACAGCCGTGGTTCATCTTTTAGAAGCAAGTTTGAGAAAAGAAAAAGTTGAGTGGTACAAAATGCAGTTTATTCTTAACTTTGAAATCAATTTTAGGAAATATCTCTACAATATCTAATAAAATAATTTGAACGAAGTGATTTAACATTAGTAAGAACAGACTAAATGTAAAAGAACTATTGGATTAGACAGTGGATTTCAAATGCTAATTCACCAAAAAGTGACTTTTTAATTTCAGACTAAAACCAATCTACAGTAGGGAATTTATTTAAAACTCTGCCCTTTCATCTCAAGAACTAAAGTTAACTTTCACCAGATAGAAAGATTGAAGTCTTCTTTCTAGGCAACTAGGAGAATATATCCCTAAACCAATGATGATATTTTTATAAAAATGTTTTATTGTTAAGGAAAATGTCTGTTATGTGTTACTGGTTTAATAGTGCAATTGTAGAAAAGCCTGAGACTGATAAGATAAATGAGATAAAGTGCTAGACCAAGAGGTTTTCCTTTCTGTGCACTCTAGGATCTGGGAGACAATTTTGGTAATGTGAAGAACTAAGTATTTTTTAAGCAAGCTTCTCATTCATTTGGTACAGTCAAACTTAAAACCAACAATGAACCAGTGCAATCAGTCAAAGTTTTGAGAATGTTGAGATTTTTTAAAATTTCCGTGATGTGTTTAAGTTTGTTAACAGAGTGGTAACCTGGTGAGGTTTTAGTAATACAGTTGAAAATAGATTTATCATAAAGCATTTTCAATCTGCGTTTTGCTCAACACCTGTGAGTCAACCAATTTCACTGAATAGAGTCATTTACAAGTTATATTGATGCACAGGATTTCATTTCTTAGTACATTGTGACAAATTTAAAAGTTGACTGTTGCCAAAACAAAAGCATGGCACAACTTTAAGGAACTCTTCCAAGATCTGCAAACACGTATAATTAGCATAAACTGACTTATTGATTTGGTCTGGAGGTGCAGCAAGTTTTATGGGCAGGCCAAATTTCAGGTACACTTTTAATGTAAGTTAACACTGTTGACTGTAGGAACTTGATTTGTGCTAGACGTAATTTGCAATTAGGATTTATCAATCTTTTTATGCTGGTTTAGTGAATGGTTGCAAATACAACTAAATGAAAATTCTAGACCAGTAGTGTTTCAACAAATGGTGACCATGTATGCTGTCTGAAGTTTAAAAGTACTAGTAGCATCTTGTTTGAATTTTCTCAGGATCTACAACATCCAAATGAGTTTATTCGAGGATCCACTCTTCGTTTTTTGTGCAAGCTAAAGGAGCCAGAACTTTTAGAACCACTGATGCCAGCCATACGTGCCTGTCTGGAACATCGGCACAGTTATGTACGCAGAAATGCTGTGCTGGCTATCTACACCATCTACAGGTAGAGTCTTAGACTAATATTGCAGAGGAGAAGGGAATTTAGCCAAACTGGCCTGTGTCCAACTCTTGTGTAGCGTTCCAACAAATTCAAATGGCACTGCCCCCCCATTCCACCATTCTTTGTTTCCATAGCCCAGCAGATATTCCCCTCTCCTGTTTAGCAATTTTCAAAATCCACTTTGACTGTTGAATCTAATTTCATCACCCCTTCAGCATCCAGAGGTAACAACTAGCTGTCTTTTTTTTTTTAAGAACGGTGTCCTTATGTTACCTCTAGCTTTCTGTCAATGACCTTAAATCTCTGTCCTCTGATTAATAACGTTTCTACCACTGAAAACAGCTGCTTATTATCCAACTATCGAATGTTCTCTAATCCTTCTGTGCTCTGAGGAGGATATCCCAGTATTTCTTATTTTTCTATGTAACTGGAATCCCTTCTAGTTGATATCATTTAATTGTTTATGTATGGCCATGACATATTTCCCAAAGAGTGATACCCCAGAATTGAGCCAAACACTGAAGCAGTGTTGTATATAAATTTAGCATAGCTTCATTGCTTTTATAATTAAGGTCTTGACGTTAAATCCACAGATCCCATTTGTTTTTTCAACCACAAAAACAGAATGCTGGAGAAATTCAGATCTGGCAGCTTCTATGGAGAGGGAAACAGAGTTAACGTTTTGAGTCTAGTATGAATGTTCAGAACTGAAGAGTTTTTTTTTCAACAAACCTGGTTGATTTTTCCTGCCACCTTAAAAGATTAGTGTCTGTGCACTTGAATATGCTTGCCCCTACAGCTTTAATGAAATATTCCAGCTTCCTGGAATAATGTATCACTTCACATTTTATTTCATTTTATTTGCTGTGTTTTTGCCAATTGTGCCAATCTATATCCTTGTGAAGTAGTTTACTATCCTTATTTCCAAGTTTTATAGTATTTGGTTATTTTTAAATTATGTCCTAGTATATCAATGTTCAAAAGATTAATATATTTATGAATGTTTCTAATACTGACTCCAAGGGCATGAGTCAAGAAGAAAAGCCCTTTGTCCCATTGTGTTTGCACCAGTCATCAAGCATCTAATTTCATTCTGATCTCATTTTTTAACACTTGGCCCGTAGCCTTGTATGCTATGACATTTCAAGTGCTCAGCAATATACACATTACATGTCTTGAGGATTCCTGCCTCTTCCACTTAATTTTGGCAGAGAGTTTCAGACACCCAACACCTCAAATTCCTTAAGTTCATCAAATCCTCTCTCAGCCTCCTGCTCCTTATTTTAAATCTGTACTGCCAAGTTCTTGACCCCTCTACTAAGGGGAAACGTTCCTCCCTGTCTACCCTGTATATGCTCCTCATAACTTAGCACAATGTGATCAGGTCTCCTCCTCAGTCTTCTGTGCTCCAAGCAAACCAACCCAAGCCTATCCATCATCTCTTCAAAGCTGAATGACTCCATCCCAGACAACATCCTGGTGAATCTCCTCTGCACCCTCTAGTGTTGTCACATCTTTCCTATTATGTGGCGACCAGAACTGTACACAGTACTCCAGCTGTGGCCTAAGCCACGTTCTGTACTGCTCCAATGTAACCTCCTTGCTCTTCTATTTGATGCCCTGACTGATAAAGGCAAGTTCCCATGTACTGTCGCTGTCAAGGATCTATGGGCATGCCCATCAAGGTCCCACTTAAGGCCTCTACTTTCTGAGATCCTACCATTCAAAATATGCTCCTTTGTTTTGTTAAACCTTGTTACTTGTTACTTCCTCCCAGCAACTATTCATAACATTTTTCACTTGATGTCCCTTTGCTACTCTTGCATCCACATTGGCACCCTTCGTTTTAGTCCCATGAACTCCAAATTTTCTACGAGGACTTTTTTTGTGGTACTTCAATTGTATGAACCTTCAAAAGGCATTTGAAATTCTACCCTCATCAAACCTGTTACCTCATCAAAGAATCAATTTAGCCAAACATCATTTATCATCAGTGCTGACTTTTGTAGTCATACTTCTCCAAGTGCCAGTTAGGTTTGGCCTGTTTAGCTATCTCAAGGGAGTAACCTTCTCAAATCTCCAGATCTCTGGATGCCCCTCAGCAGTTTAGGATGCATCTGATCCTCACCATGTGACCTATTTGAGAATTGGCCATCTTTCAAGTACCTCCTTTTATTATTCTATCTATCATACTGCTCCTTCCTCGTTTTACTGCACTGTTCTGTCATGAAGTGAGTTGCAAGATGTTCATTTAGTACCACAGCTATGCCTGTCCTTCCCCAAAAGTATCAACTTTTTGGTCCCTAATCAGACCACCCTTACTTTGATGAAACATTTGCCCTGAAATAGAACTAAGTGCATTAACAATGGACCTAAGACCAGTTAGTCCAAAATTTAGAATGAATGTGAGCATTCTTTGAGATTTAGTTCGAGGGACAGAAACCAAAATTTTAACTTGAGTATTTCTGTCAAGGCATTGCTTACAAAGTGCTTCAATTATTTTGCTCTTTTAAGGAAAATTTTTGACTTAAATGTTGATCTGATTCTAGATGACAGCTTTATACAAATCTGAGCATGAAAATCTGTGATAGTTTTTCTTTTAAATTTAAAACAAAAAGCAGATTTTGTTTGTGTTTTGAGGTCATTGATTTTGCAAGTCACTTGCTGTTTTTACTTGTAGGAACTTTGAGAATCTTATTCCTGATGCTCCTGAGTTGATCCATGATTTCTTGGTTAATGAAAAAGATGCAAGTTGTAAACGGAATGCTTTTATGATGCTGATTCATGCCGATCAGGTAAAATGCTCGTATTCTTTATGATAAATGTAGCTGCAGTTGTAGCACAGATGCTCTGTTATCTTGTTCAAGCTATGTTAATTGGAAATAATTGCAAACAAAACAAATAACAAAACATTAAAAGGCTTGCACCTTTCCCCCATTGCTTTCTATATAATAGTGCTTCAGCCAATTAGAGTCAACTTCCCAACCAGTCCTGTTCTTCAATTTTATAAATTGTGATAGTTTGATATTTGACTTTTTCCATTTGTTCTGACAAGCCCAAGGCAAAAAGCATTGACAAAATGTCATTGCTTGCTTTAAGTTTCACAAATCTCAAAACTACTTATTGGGGAAAAAGCAGAAGAAAAAGTCTACAGAAATGTTGTATGCACAGTTAAAACATGACTAAGACTGATTTTATTCAAGTGTTTTAGGGAATAGGAAGCATAGAGTTGAGGTACACAGTTGAGATATATGAATGGCGGTGGATCAGGCTTGATGGGATGAATTGTGTACTCCTGTTCTAATGTTCTTAATCCTGTGTTGGTTTACTAATTTCAAGAATTCTTGGAAGTTTTATTATGAATCTTGCAAAGTTTCCTTTCCTGTGAAAAGTATAGGAGTTATCAATTTAAAAACACTTTGAAAATAAAATTGTGCGATATTTTGAAGAAATCTCTATCTTTTTAACCAATCAAAGTTCAGTTTGCAAAAATGAGCTGTAAATGGTCAGTATATTTGCAGGACTCTCAATAGATCCCAGATTAAAAATTACAATAAGCAATTATTTTTAACACTGTTTCTTAATGTTTGTCTAGGACCGAGCCCTAGATTATCTGAGTACATGTATTGATCAGGTTCATACTTTTGGAGACATTCTACAGCTGGTAATTGTTGAGCTGATTTATAAGGTGAGGTGACAAAGATGCAGCTTCATTCTGTGTGTGTGTATACATAATATAAGGGGATTCCAAAAAGAATGGTGGACTTGGTGTAATAAAGATAAAAATGATTTTTGATCAATTTCTCATTAATCTGTGTAAGCATTGTGGCCTCCTTGGAAATTGCTTGATGTCATAAATATTTAATCTTTTATTTGAGCCAGTCTCCATTTCTAGATAGATATTATCCTTAGTGAGCAGTGTTTGTCTCTGTGCCCTAAAATATTGCCAAAAATCTGGAAGAATTTGTCACCTAGTAGTTAAAAATATTTCTCCCAATACAAAATACAATAAATTCTAGGAAATTAATGTTTATTTCCTTATTCTTTGAATTAACGATATATTTTACCTCAGGTATGCCATGCCAATCCAACAGAAAGAGCACGATTTATCCGCTGTATCTACAACTTACTCCAGTCTTCAAGCCCTGCAGTAAAATATGAAGCAGCTGGAACTTTAGTTACACTGTCAAGTGCCCCAACAGCTATCAAGGTACTGATTTTATGAAGTGTTTTTGCAAAACTTTTGATTCACTCATTTTATGGTACAAAATAAAGGCCTATTTCAAAGGCTGAAATCTGACACTTGTGAAAATTAAAACGCAATCATTCTGTATTAATTAAATATAATTTTATTCTCGTGTAGCAATTGTGTGATATTTTCGTTGTATGGGAGATGTATATGAAAATAAATGCTTTTGCTTGAGAGGAACCAAAACCATCTGGGAAGGCTTTTATTTCTGTCTAACTGTCTCAAAGTTTCACCGTAAGTTTAGTAGCCAGCATCTTTGCCACTGGAACAGTGGGTCAGTGGTTAGCACTGCTGCCTCACAGCACCAGTTTGATTCCACCCTCTTGTGACTGTCCGTGTGGAATTTGTACATTTTCACCATGTCTGAGAAACCCCTGTGATGATCTGGGGCTGCAATCACTGACCAGTGACCACAGCCATCTTCATATGTAAAAACCAAAAGAACTGCGGATGCAGTAAATCAGGAACAAAAACACAGTTGCTGGAAAAGCTCAGCAGGTCTGGCAGCATCTGTGAAGGAGAAAACAGAGTTAATGTTTCGGGTCTGGTGACCCTTCCTCAGAACTGATCTTCATATGTGCTTGGTGTGACTCCACATGCTGGACAGATTTCCCCCAATGCCCATTGACTCTAGTTTTGTCGGCAATCGTTGTTGCTATACTCAATAAAATCCTACCTTAATGACAAGGGTCATCGCCCACCTTATCTCGCCTTGTCTCTGGAGTTGAACGTTTTTGTCCATGTTTGGATTCCAAGGCTGTAAAGAGGTCAGGAGCTAAATGGCTATGGCAGAACCCAAGTTAATCGTCAGCAAGCAGTTTTTTGCTGAAGTGTAATAACTACATGGTTTGGAAACATATTTATAAATATGTCCAGATTTCCTATGTCAGAATGGGTTATTTTTTAATAAGTTGTTCTGCTGTATGTTGTTTGACCTGATCATTCCTGGTCCAGAGAACCACTTTCAAAGCAATATATACGTAAACTAATCTTTAGAAATGTGATATGTGTATGACAGAACAATCTCGAAACTTCGTATTTTGAAATGAAAAGTTAATAGATATTTCCTTTGTCTTTATCTAGGCTGCTGCACAGTGCTACATTGATTTGATTATTAAAGAGAGTGATAATAATGTCAAGCTAATTGTTCTTGATCGCCTGATTGATCTCAGGGAACATCCTACACATGAACGGGTGCTGCAGGTAATGAACCTAGGACTGGTAACTTGAAGTTGTAATCTGTTTTTCTTTTTCAGTTCAGGCACTCTGAAGATCATCTTGTTTACACTCACTTGTTTTTCCTCCTTTTATGTTCGTGTGTACTATCTCACTTATGCGCATTCTTTACTTGCACCAACTGTCTTGCTTTGCTTTGTTTTCCCCTAGAAGCTTAAGGTGAATGCATTTTAGTTGAGCAAATCAAGAGTGAAATATATGATGTGTTCAAAGGCTTTCAAAGGAGTAGAGAAGCTGAGAGTGTCAGTTGAAATTTTAAAATCTGAGATTTTAAATGGGTGAGTATCTCAGAACGTGAAATTTAGATGAAAAAGAATAATGTTCAAGCAATTTTTTAATTTTGGTTTTGTGAATGAAGTAGAACATCAAACAAGCAGTGCTAGCTTTTGGCATCTACTTTGGAGAGGAGGCCAAGGTCATTGATTAGAGATTTACTGTGATGATACTAAGTGTCGAGGTTCCAGCAGAAAAGAGACAGTAAGGCGACAGAGTATTGATAACGTAGAATCCAAAACATTTATAAAAGAAACATACATGTGTCAGGAAAACAGGTAGGAAAAATACATAATATCCCATTTAAAGCACTGTTTTTGGAGTTGTAGTGTGTCATTTTTAATTGTAAAATATTCAGTTTCCCTTGTGAAACTTCTCCTGTTCTTAGTTATCTAGAAAGCAGAAAAATCCCTGATATGAAGGTTTGGTAACCCCTGTTAGGTGGTTACCACCTTTTGCATTTGATAATTAATCTGATAATTAATACTAATAGTTCATTTTGGGTTATATGTGATTAATTATGTCCTACCTATATAAGGAATTAGCCCTAATCTGTACCTTTTCTGAAAAGAAAGCTTAAAAATTACTTTCAGCTGACCGTAAGGTTGATTAATGCCTATCATCATCTTCAGAGAAAGTGAGAGGTTTTCAAATTTAACATTTAAAATAATGCTTTTTTCTACGTTAATGAGTTTAAAAATGTACCTTTCAGGATTTGGTGATGGATGTCCTTCGTGTTCTGAGCACTCCAGATTTGGAGGTACGCAAAAAGACGTTACAGTTAGCACTGGATCTCGTTTCATCACGTAACGTTGAAGAGGTATGGCCACCTAGTATCTGAGTAGTTTTATTTATTATTAGCTTCTAATGTCAAATCTGTATTTGACAACAAATTTACTGTTTGATATTATCACACAGCTTGTCATAGTTCTCAAGAAGGAAGTAATTAAAACAAATGATGTATCAGAACATGAAGACACAGACAAGTACCGGCAGCTTCTGGTCAGAACACTACATTCATGCAGTGTCCGTTTTCCAGACATGGCTGAAAATGTTATCCCTGTGGTAAGTGAGCATAATTCATATATGTTCTTCCCTTCCTGCTTTTACAGCTTTGATTAATAATGAGGTATGCTTTTGAGATACATTGCACTGTCCAGTACCTAATGCAAATGATGTACATTTCATATGCAAGCCTAGACAGAGTTGATGAACTATCTTGGGTGTGAAATAAGTAACAAGTGAGCCTGATCTTGTCGTCGGTGTCCACGTGCTGTACAGTCAGCTCAATACCTGTAAGAAACCAGGAGCTTGACTGATTTTTTTTTTTCCTCTGATCTCCTGAAGTCCACACAATGCTGTATCATCACCTTGCTGAGATTTGCTACCTCAATGCAATGCAGAGGTATTTCTTAAACCCTTTTGGTTTTATGCCTCATCTATTTTAAATAATGCTTTACAACTGAGCTAATGTGAATAAACTGTTAGTTTGATTTCATTGTTGGCTCTTTAAGAGGTCCATGGCAATTTCTGACAATATAACAGTTATTCTTGAATACTGTTGAAAATAACTGGATTTCAAACTATATTTTTGGAATGACTGCACTTGAATCATATGTTGTATTTTTTTTGACATTTGCTGTTTTAATAATACCTGCACAATGTCTCCATAGCTG